>NW_019268531.1:3455339-3482563 GCF_002738365.1 Cucurbita moschata
TTTTTTTTTTTTTTTTTTTTTTTTTGCATAAGGTGACATAACAAAACACACAAGTACTCAAAAAACAATTATGAACAATATCATAGCTTATAAATCATTATGCTAAGCTCCTATACAGTCTTACATGTAAACCTAATACTTGTGAAAGAAAATTCTTACAAGTAAGTTTTGAGGTTTGATATCTCGGTGACAGATGCCAATGCAATTATGTAAGTAAGCCAGTGCCCTACATATCTGCAACATAACCGCCAAATGATCATAAGTCACTAATAGCATAATTACCAAACAGTAAAATCCACATAATGTTGATATAGAAACCAAAATGTGATGCTTGTAACATTGTGACATGCAAAAGCACATGCTTGTGCTTCTTATTATACCATAAGCCCAAACACATAAGCAGAAACCTTAAATAGCAAGTGATATAGTAACAATTCGACAAGAAAATGGAACAAGAGCCCTTCCACTAAGAGGAGTGTAAATATGATCATTGTCTATACTACAACAGAACTAAACTAACCAAAACTGCTTCAAATTATACAATCGCAATTCACAACTACCGTAACTCATACCTTCATTCATGAAGTTCAATTATTCAAACTCTCTTGTAAATACCACAAGGAGGTGTAGAGAGCAAAATTTCAAATCTACTACGAATTATTATCTGGTAAATACCTGATAGGTATAAAGTTTAACATATATTAAGGGCATTCGCTGACTGATCCTGCTGTAGTTCCTTGCAATTCGGTTGACAGTTTCAGGAACAAATTCAAGCACAAGGTTCAAATAGAGCTCTTCTTTGTCTGTTGTTGAAAAGAAACAATGCTTTAGGCAAACAATATTTGGGTGATCCAACATTTGCATAATCTGCAGCTCCCTGTTCTTGTATCGCTTGTCTTGAAGAACCTTCTTGATTGCAACAATTTCTCCAGTTTCTCTACATTTTGCCTATCAAAAGTGACCAGGTTATCTCAATTTTTGAACTACGAAATCAAATGGAAGAAACAAAGAATAAGCATTACATACTGCTAATACTTACTTGAAAAACAACACCAAAAGAACCAGTTCCAACTACATGTTCTGCAATATAACTGATAGTCTGGCATGCCAACACAAAGAATATGTCATAGAACCATTAAGACACTGTTATCAATGATCAAAATCAAATGCTACATGTAACATTTTTGCCTCAAACCTGCTTAGATTGACCATTGCGACCACCGATAGTGGTTCTTATCACATGCCCTGCTTCAGCACCCACTCCGTCAATGATATCTGGCTCACTATCCTACAGAAATGAAAGCATAAAAATGCCAAAACAAAAAGGGGGAAGCAAAGGTGCCATGCTGTCGTCAAGACTGAATAAATTGGCTAAAGCTTCTGCTCATTATTATAAGAGATCGCAAAAGTTTCATTAAACTGTCAGCAATTAAGCTAGAAAATATAAAAGCTTACTCTGTCCTCATCAGTATCTGCCTTATCCCTTAGCCTCATCTCAAGCATCTCTCTTCCAAGCCAGTCAACTGAACTAGATGAACCCTTGAAGCCATTGATAGACCTAGAACTGCCAACTCCCCCATTTCCTAGGCTTGCAGACGCCATTATCTTATCTCGGTTCATTAGGAGTACCGGTATTAGTTACCATCACGCGTCTTTGTACTCCTGCACTCCACACTACCTGAGTACCAAGGTTTCTATATTGAGATGGCAAGAAATGAAGTTAGGAATGAAACAGAAAAAAAAATGGAAAGGAAACAGATCGGAGGAGAAATTTTCTAGAGATATAAAAAAAACTACGATTACAATACTCCAAAAAAATTAGATTATGCTATTCAGTAAAGGAAGCAGACGAGATTCGTCCATTATTATTCGTTTTCTTTTGAACACCGAAAATCGGTCTTTATAACAATCAGAATCAGAATCAGAACGCGAATAAAGTATTCAAGCACGATCTGCCTACAGACTCAACCAATAAAGCAAACATACTCGGCCGGATCCAAACTTCAATCACACAGCCTTCACTTCCAAAACTAAACCCAAAATTAAATTCCAAACTACAGAACGATAAAAGCAATAAGACAAAAACACACACAACCGATACAATTCAGTTAGAATAGAATCGGCAAATAGAGCGCAGAATTATGCAAAGGAACCCTAAAAAAAACATAATAAAAAGCAGTGAGAATCAAAACAAGCAGATCGCTAAGAAAGCACATTAACCTGGGAGGATTTTGCCGGCGAAACAAAGTGATGGCCGTTCATCATAAGCTCCCGATAAGAAATTTGGTGGCTGATCTCTCTCTGCCTCTGGCTCTGCTCTGTATTTTATGGAGTGTCCATGGTGGGGGAGTGGAGGTCGGATTTTCTCAGTAAGCGTGAAGTGCAGTAAGGTAGAGGAGACTCTACAGAGCTTTGCGATTTCATAAATAAAAAAGGATACGAAAAGAAAAGTAAAATTACAATTTTGTCCTTCAAGTTCAATTTATGGAGAATTTTAAAATTCAGAAATTAAATATGTAATTTTCTATAACTTTAACTCTTTCCAATAAATAAAATAGTGATTTTATATATATTATATAAAATAAAATGGTTGGACCATTACAATACCCATTAATTATGGTGTTGCGGTAATAATAGTAAAAGTAATTACATTAAATAATATCTAATTTAAGAAATAGGTGCACGAAATGAGATTAAATAATTTATTTATTTACCAATAAAATTATGCTTTAAATAGATTTAAAAAGAAATTTAAAAAATCAATTTATATAGTCTATTTTATATATATATATATATATATTATAATATATATTCACATGTAAGATGGACATCTGGGCCTAAAATAATTAATGATTGCATTGGTTTCTCCTCTCAAGTACTTCTTTTAATTTATTTTCATTTCCCATAATGCCCCTCATGCCTTCTTTAATGCCTATGCCTCCTCTATTGCTTCTGCACTCTACGAAAACATAAATCAATGCACTCTTGATGGTAACAAACTTGCGATTGTATGACACTCACTTTCTAACAATAAGTGAATTAAGTCAATTCGTTCTTACGTTGCCTATAGCCAAGCGACGTATGCTCGAGCTTCTGGCCCCGATTCAAGAAGAAAGTTTTAGAAAATAGGGGCGGAGAGATTTCAAAAGAGAGTTTTGAAAGTAAAATTTGAAAGATTTAAATTGGTGTTATATGTGATGTAAGCAAAAAGTCAACAACGACGACTTACAACATGTAACTGTCAGGTAGGGAGAAGTTGACAATTTTGTAACAAAAATAAATAATAATAATAATAAAGAGCAGAAAATATCTATAAATTTTATACTTTATTTTTTAAAATACTTAAATTTTTGTACCACTGATATTAGTATAAAGGTGTGAAAACCTCTCCGTATCATCTACATTTTAAACATGGAGAGAAAACTTGAAAAGAAAAGTCTAAAAATGACAATATCTGCTAGCGGTGGGTTTTAGCTGTTATAAATGATATCAAAGTCAGACATGGGAGAATGTATCAGTGAAGACGTTGGCCCCAATGGAGTGGATTGTAAAGTCCCACATTGGTCAGAGAGATAAATGAAACATGAACACAAACCGTTGTACAGTCCATTATTTTTTTATTTTTTCGCTTACTATAATCTAATGTAATATAATATATATTTAATTCCCGCAAATTTATATTGGAAAATCGGATCCTAACCATCGTAGAAATAAATGAAATAGGGAGAGATAGGAAGTCGCTACCCTACAAGGGCAGAAAGGGTAGGGATTTACTTGACCTACAAGGGCAGAAAGGGTATTATGGGAAATGTAGGTCCAAACAGAAGATAAGGTGACAGTGGTAGGGACAGAGCGTGAGAGGAATAGCGATGCTGACATGGAAATTAGTGCTATTGAATAAAATCTATTCGCATGCCACGTGTCTTCATTTAAGCTCGCATGAGTTTGCGGCTGATGACGTGACAATATTCTATACAAATTATAGGTGGGTCCCATCTCACCCATGAAAATGGACACCCTCGCCATTTTTTTTTAATCCCTTAATATTAAATATATTTAAATTTATTTTTGGTCCACTTTCTTTTATCTCTCTATAATTTTAAAATATTTATTTTTAACCTTTTTTTTCATTTTTTATTCTTATCTTAATCAATTTTACAGAAGAATAAGGATAAAATTATGGATTAAAATAGTAATTAAATCTTTTAATTAATCTTTTTTTTTTTGTTAAAAATAATTTTTTATATTTAAAGAATTAAGTGACTGATATCAAATTTGTAATAATTTAAATTTTAAAAACTAAAAAAACAAATGAAAATAAAAAATAATAAAATATTTAAATAAATTGAAATACATTTTAATCTAACATAGAGGGAATAGAAGAAGGAAAAGGCAGGCCCACTGCAAGCCTGCATGCGCGCACAAAACCCAACGTATCTTTGCATTATAATAAGTATTATTAATGTCATGATTTACCTCACCAATAAAATCTCTGAATTTTTTAATTTTTTAAATTTTTTTTAAATAAACATCTTCAACATTTAATCTTTTTAAATGCCCAATTTTACTTTTTTTTTTTTTTTTATAATTATTATTTTACTAGTGATTTAAATTTGTAAATATATTATTCACGTTTAATAATTGTTTAATTGTGACACTCGAGTAAATGAGGAATACACGAACGAATCGAGACTACATTTAAATGAGAACGATGCCGAAAATAGAATGATTAAGAAATACTTAAAGAAAAAGAAAGTTATTACATACACTTGACAATATGCACATTTCTTTTGATAACTCAATCATAAGAACTACCTTTTAAAATTTTTATTGGAATGCATGTGACTAAAAATGGAGAAACGTGTTTGTGTTGTAAGAGAATATTGATATCATTAAGTGTAATTTAAATTAAATGGTAGTATCTAATCTTCCAAACATGTTATTACGGTAGCAAAATGGATGTTTTATTGAACTTTTTCACGATGAATACAATAGACTCAAATTAGAGAGAGCAGTTGTGCTATTATCTGCTTTGACACGTTACGTATGATCATTAGTGTCACGATTTTAAAATGCGTTCCGTAGAAAAAGATTTTCATACCTTTTAAAAAGAATGTTTATTGTGAGATCCACCTATGTTGGAGATGTATGAGTATGTGAAAACCTCTTCCTTCGTGAGGTTGACACGTAATCACCTAAAGCAGGTAATATCCGACAAAAATCTAAACAATTGGAGGTTGATCGTAAACCAAAATCATTCTGCGACTGGTCCCAGCTTGGCTGACGGTGATAATGTACGGCGGCGGCGGCGGCGGCGACGTCGCTTTGTCCACCGCTTGTTTGGCAGCTACATGGTTTCTGGAGCGATTTTTTTTAGTGGACGTAGAGGAAAGTACGCCGCCGCATTCGGTATCGCCACCGCCCTGCTTCTCTCTATCCTAGCTTCTATCACCGCCGCATGGCTCGAATTCTGGAGGCTTGTGTTTGTGTTTGTCTTAAGTTTCTATTTTTTTTTTGTAAATAAAATGTATAATTAATTATTACTATTTATTTATAATTAAAATTTTGTAAATTAAGAAAAATAAAGCAATGTCCTAATCTAACCCGAAGCTACAAAATGCAACTATTCTAACACAAGATTCCATGACCTTTATCGTGATGCCACCGTCATTCATACAAGGGTATCTTACCTTTACCTAAAATGTAAGAGTAGCACATGACTCAATTAATAATCTTACTCTTGGAGCTAGGAAATGCAAACACATGCAACATGACAAGATCTATCCTTTTAACATAGCATATCATGGCCTTCAGCAGCTTTTTATTTTAGGTAAAATTGGATGTGTAGTACTTCTCTATAGGTGAACTACGTGTGCGAGCATGAGTCCACTAGATAGGCTCGCGCACCCCTAGGTCTGGCTCGTGAGTCGAGCACTCACTTACGGGCTCAATGCCGAACATGATAGAGAGAAATAAACGTCACTACATCATGGTAAACATGATGTCATAAATCACATATCATACTGTACGCGTTCGTACACATCATAGTGGTGAAGTATCCCAAATGCACGTGAACACTCAATTATGCTTGACATCCGCACAACATTCCATCCTCAACCTATAAAAGAAATCCTATTAAGTTTGAAGAACATTTTGTATGATATAAATTGTTAAAAAAATAAATTAGAGCTTTAAGACACAAATTATTTTTTAACCTTCAAAAATTTTAAGGCTATATTTTTTAATATTGGATTTTTTTTGTTTTAAATTTTTTTAAATTAAGCTTATAAACTTATTTTTATTACAAGTTTTTTTTTAATTAGACTTATTTTTATTTTTAGAAATTAAAACATTTTTAAGAAAAAAGAAATTTTTAGATGGTATATTTTAAAACCTCAAACTAATTAAAATGTATCAATTTAAATTTAAAATTTTTATAAGTGAATCAAATTGATTTTTTAGTTAAAAAAATAATATTGAATTTGTGGTGTAATTTGGTAAAGATGAAAATTAAAAATGGATTTTATTATTTTTATTAAATTAAATATCAAAGATTTTCCCCCATGAGAAACCTCAACCACAAATCTCTGACACAAAATCAAGTGAAACGACGACGCATTGACCCCACCGTTCCAGTACGACAGGATAAGGCAGAGATAAGGCCAGGACGCACACAAGCCGTCAGATGCGTTCATCCAATAATCCAACGGATACAAAACCACGCAACAGATTATGTGGCTCTTGCCGATCACAAGCCCCCTCTCTCAGCCACATAACAACCCAACCAGAATCCCAAATCCCATCTCACACTCTTCAATTCCCCTCTCAACTCATCGTCGCAATGGCCACCGCCACCGCCGCCGCAACCTCCTCCTTCATCGGAACACGCCTCGTCGACGTGCGGCCGAGTTCCGCCCGAGTCCAAGCCCGATTCGGATTCGGTAAGAAAAAAGCTCCAGCAAAGAAATCGCCGTCATCGAAGACGATATCCGACCGTCCGCTGTGGTTTCCGGGAGCCAAGGCGCCGGAATGGCTGGACGGAAGCTTGGTCGGCGACTACGGATTCGATCCGTTCGGGCTGGGGAAACCAGCAGAGTATTTGCAGTACGATTTGGACTCGTTGGACCAGAACTTGGCGAAGAATGTGGCGGGAGATATAATCGGGACGAGATTTGAGAGCGCCGACGTGAAATCGACGCCGTTTCAGCCGTACTCGGAGGTTTTTGGATTGCAGAGATTCCGTGAGTGCGAGCTGATCCATGGAAGATGGGCGATGTTGGCCACACTCGGCGCTCTCGCCGTTGAAGGCCTCACTGGTATCACTTGGCAAGACGCCGGAAAGGTGAGTTTCATTTTTTCTTTTTTCTTTTTTTTTTCCCATTTTTTCTTTCAATTAGTAATATAATATTAATTTAGTCCTTTCAATTTTGATTAATTTTTATTTTATATAGAATAAATATATGACTGGTTTAATTTTTTTAAAAGCTTTTATTTATCCTTTTTTTTTATAACAGTGAATTATTTAAAAAAAAAAATTAAGAGAAATTAGTCTCTATTCCTTTATATTTAGTTGGCCATTCACTTGATTTAAAGAAAAAAAAATATTTTTTATTGTATATATTATTCGAATTAACCATTTATTCTAATTTAATTTTATATTTTCAATTTTGTAATAATTTAATTGGCCAAATTTATCTCGACAGGATTAAATTGTTACAAATTTAAAAATATAATAATAATTTATCGTGAAATTTAGAGACTAAAAATTATAATTAACTCACATTTAGGTACTAATTTAATTTTATGTCCCATAGTTTCCTAAATTAAAAAACGCATTAAAAAGTATTTTCCCGTAATAATTTAATTTTTATTGTAAAAATTGATTTATAAATCACTAAATGTGTATAAATTTTAAAATTTAAGTTCTAAATTGTGGTGAAATTTAGAGATTAAAAATTGCTGATTTAATTTTATATTCCATAGTTTTCTAAATCTATAAATGTATTAAAAATTTGAAATTGTAATAAAAATTATTTAAAATTTTATATAAAAATTGCAGGTAGAATTAGTGGAAGGTTCATCGTACCTTGGGCAGCCGCTGCCCTTCTCCCTGACCACACTGATCTGGATCGAGGTTCTGGTGATCGGATACATCGAGTTTCAAAGGAACGCCGAGCTGGACCCGGAGAAGAGGCTGTACCCGGGAGGCAAGTTCTTCGACCCCTTGGGCTTAGCCGAGGATCCCGAGAAGAAAGCGGTCCTACAATTGGCGGAGATCAAGCACGCTCGCCTAGCCATGGTTGCCTTCCTAGGCTTCGCGGTTCAGGCTGCTGTCACTGGCAAAGGCCCCCTCAACAACTGGGCCACCCACCTCAGCGACCCACTCCACACCACCATCATTGACAACTTCTCCTCTTGAACTCTTCGAGTTTATGTGTTCATTGTTGTCTTCAAAACTTGACCGAGCTATGTGATCTTGAGTTGTAAGTAAGTACGTTGTTGCTTCGAGATTCGATTCGAGTTTATGCGTCGATTGTTGTCTTACAAACTCGATTTGAGTAGTAATGTGATCGTGAGATGTAACTACTTTGCTTTGAGGTTCGTATGTGAAATTATATATTAATTAATAATGTCGTCTACCATACAAAACAAAAATATTACTAATTTAATTTTGCATTTTGAAAATATATTTTTTTTTTTTAAATTTAAATACAAGGGTAATTTTGAAAATAAAGAAATAACGATTTCCATCCAAAATTAAAGTTTAATCACGGTAAATTACCATGTGGATGTGACGTCTAAGTAAATGAGTAATATATAAATAAACTGTGATCATACAAATATAGTAGTTAATATCGTACCTGACCTACGATTCTGTAGTTAATTATATTTAATTATGATTTTTTAATGGTTGAAAACTATAGTATATAATTATTGGTTCTATTAAATATTAAAATTTAGTTTATATAATGTAAATCTTAAGGAATTTATCGATAGACATATATACTAAATCAAAAAATTAGAGGTTCGAATCTTCACTCCAATATAGTAAATTAAAAAATTAATTATAATAAAAAATTTAATGAACTATGAAACTATTTAGAGCAATTTTTTAATTTCTAAAATATTTTTGGATATAAAAATTTAGAGATTTATTAATTTGAATAATAATAATAAATTATGAATATAAATTCTCGTCGACGGAAATCTGATCACGAAAAATACGCATTGTTTTGGAGGATTAATTCACAAAAGATATCATATAAATAGCTAATTGAATTTCAAGTTCGTGCGTCGTTTTCGACTTCATAGAAACTGGTATTGATCGAATTATTTTTTTCTCGATTACTCGTTGAATCCATTTGTGACCGCCAGCGACGATCATCGGATTCTGATTCCACTTCCTCTTTTTCCTCTGTTTCAGCCTTCCCTGAATTTGCTTTGTAAGGTTGATCATGCCGATCTTTGTCTTGTTATTGTTGTTCTTCTTCAGTAGATCGATTTCTAGTAATTTTTCTTTGTTTTTCCGATTCTTGTATACTTGTTTCTCTTCGAACAGAAGCTGATTGGTAGAGATATTGCTGCAAGGAGAGGAGATGGGAAGGCTACTTTTGACTACTCTGGAAGGAAATTTCTATAGTTGCAAACACTGTAAAACTCATCTCGCCCTTCAGGAAGACATAATTTCAAGGGTATCTAATTCAATTACTCTATTCCACATGCACATTTGAGTAGCACATTTGATCTTTTTGCTGATATTTTTTTGTATTGTGTTGATATTGTTATTGAGTTGTGTTTGATTGAGACTAACCAATGAGTGTTGATGATGAAAGTCCCACATCTCCTAATTTAGGAAATGATCATGGATTTATAATCAAAGAATACTCTCTCCATTGGAGTGAGGCCTTTTGGGGAAGGCCAAAGCAAAGCCATGAGAGCTTATGCTCAAAGTGAACAATATCATACCATTGTGGAGAGTCATGTTCATCTAACATGGCATCAGAGCCATGCCCTAAACTTAGTCGTGCCAATAGATTGGTAAATCCTTAAAAATGTCGAACAAAGGACTCCAAAGGAAAAAGGAGTCGAGCTTCGATTAAGGGGAGACGTACTTTGTTCGAGGGGAGGTGTTGGATGATGAAAGTCTCACATCTCCTAATTTGGGAAATGATCATGGGTTTATAATCAAAGTATACTCTCTAGTGAGGCCTTTTGGGGAAGCCCAAAGCACAAAGCCATGAGAGCTTATGCTCAAAGTGGACAATATCATACCATTGTGGAGAGTCATGTTCATCTTACAGTGAGTAACGGTTTGTTTCGAGTGTTTATTTTGGTAAGAGGAAATCGGTATCTATAGGAAAAAGAGTCTTTAATGCTCTAAAAGATTGATTCAATGCTTTGGACCACGTATCCGTTTTGAGAATTTTGATTCCTCGCTTTTGAATGCTCCGTATACCTTTTTAGCTTACATTTATAAACTAGGAACTATGAGAAAATTGTTCTTCGTTTAATCCTTAATCCTGTCTTAGTCTTTTGCTTGTAGTGCTTAATTTGCTGCCTGGATTGTTCTGTTTCTTTGTTCAATTAGTTCTGCATTCATCGAGTGATTTAGAACATCACAGATTTGCCTTGTACATTTAACGATAGGATTTGTTGCGCATATGGTGATCGATTTTATCATACTTATCAGAAGTATTAGATGCATGAATAGTGCTAATAGTGTTGAGGATTGTTTGGAGGGGGTCCCACATGAGCTAATCAAGGGGTTGATCATGAGTTTATAAGTAAGGAATACATCAGTTTATAAGTAAGGAATACATCTCTATTGGTATGAGGCTTTCGGAGAAACTAAAAGCAAAGCCATGAAAGTTTATGTTCAGAGTGGACAATATCATACTATTGTGGAGAGTTGAGATTTCTAACAAATAGGGATTCTAATTGCATTCTCATTCCAGTATTCGTACGACTGCCCTTTACAATACTCCCTTTTCCTGAAGATGACTCCATCCACCCATATAATTTCTTGTAGATTCCAAGTAATTTTCGTTATGTGAGTGATAAGAATTTTAGTCTTTTTTCTATTGAATATGTTTGGTCGTTTGTGGCTTTTTCTAATTCACATTCATCAGAATCTTTATGTGGCTGCTGATGTGCTTTTAGAACTTGTTTTTATTGTATAAAATGGTTTGCTGATTTCAGCATTGGTATCTTTATGTCGAGCACTAGATTGCTCCTTATTTTGAGATGCTAAAGGACCTACCTATATCAGTGAATCCCACACTGCATTCATGATAGATGCTATGCTTTTTCAATCTCATAACTACTTCATAATATAACAACAAAATTCGATCCCGAGAACTTTTACTTTTATATTTTGTAGCGGCCCAAGCAAAGTACTAGCAGATATTGTCCTCTTTGGGCTTTCCCTTTCGGGCTTCCCCTCGAGGTTTTTAAAACGTGTTTACTATGGAGAGGTTTTCACACACTTATAAATAATGATCTGTTCCCCTCTCCAACCGATTTGGGATCTCACAATCCACCTCCCTTGAGACCAGTGTACTCGCTGGCACTCGTTCTCCTCACTAATCGACGTGGGATCTCACATATTTGCATCCCTAATCTTTTTTTTACACTTATGCATATTATAGTATCAGAAAGATACATGGATATACTAACAGAATTCTGCTTTGCTTTTGTTACAGACTTTTCATTGCAGGCATGGGAAGGCGTACTTGTTTAATAACATGTGAGCTTACTCTTTGGTGTTCAATTTTTTTCTCTATGAAAACTAGGATTTTCATTTTAAAAGAAGTATAACATTTGGTATCTTGATTCACTGGAATCCTGGACGTTTATATAATAGTCTTATTTCCAAGTGCAGAACAAAATGTTTAATGTTTATGGTAGATCAGGTGCTTAAGCTGGAACGAGAATATACCGCTGCTTTTGTTCATCGAATTATTTGCCTACTTCTTCGGATGCGTACTTCGTTTTCTATGATTCATGCTTCTGTTGTTCCGTTGTCCAGTTCTCATTTAAGCCTTTCCTGTTGGAATGGGATTCTGGTCTTTCTTAGTAGTTTATTGTAAACTCCCGACATGCTATGAGCTAATTAACAGTATTAATTCATTGTCGATCGTAAAAGCACGATCTGTAGAACAAAAAAATGATGCTGGTATCTCTGTCTGTGCTTCACCCATTATATTTTGTTTCTGGATTCTTGTGGATGATACTCACATAGGAATTAGATTGGATAGTTCATAGGTGCCCTTAAATTGTTGCATACAGGATATTGTCATACTCATTAAACCTTCCACCAACATTTTGATTTCTATAATGCATCGCAGTGTCAATGTCACAGTTGGAGAACTAGAAAAGCGGATGTTGATCACAGGATTGCACACTGTTGTTGACATATTTTGTGTTGGTTGTGGCTCAATTCTTGGTTGGAAATATGTAAGATCTTCTGTTTCTTTCTTGCTTTCTTTTTTTACCTTTTGGTTTTCAAACCTTTTACTGATACCTCTATCGATTCCAGGAGATTGCACATGACAAATCCCAAAAGTACAAGGAAGGGAAATATATCCTTGAAATGTGAGGCCACTATACTTGGTAGCGTTTTTTAGTTCGAGTTCGGGAGTTCAAACCTCTAATCTCTTTGAGGGATATATGCTTTAAATCAATTGAACTATATCAGTGAGATCCCACATTGATTGGTGATGGGAACAAAACATTCGTTATAAGGATGTGGAAACCTCTTCCTAGTTTCAAAACTTTGAGGAACTTTGAGGGGAAGTCTGAAAGGGGGAGCTCAAACAAGACAATATCTGCTAGCGGTGAGTTTGGGCTATTACAAATGGTATCAGAGCCAGCAAGGACATTGGGTCCCCAAGGGGGATGGATTGTAAAATTCCACCTTGGTTGGAGAGGGGGAACGAAACATTCCTTGTAAGGATGTGGAAACCTCTTTCTAATGGACACATTTTAAAACCTTGAGCGGAAGCTCAAAAGGGAAAGGCCAAAGAGGACAATATATGCTAACCGTGAGCTTGAGCTGATACACTTTGTAGTTTTTATATTGTAAATCTTTGAATCAATGTTGAAACGTTAATGCATCGATTGCGCATCATATATCAAATTTAGAAAACATTATGATCCATCAATCTTTCTGTAAATTATGTGAAGATTTCACCTTTGTATCGCCATGAACACAGTTCTTGACTTCTTTTTGGTCTTTGGGAAAAACTTTGCAGGTTGAAGGTGTTGGGTCCTGATGGAAACAGCTACTTAGCAAGCCATGATCCGCAGCTTGCAGGAAGCGATGGCGACGATGCTTGATCTGCTGTCGAGTTCGGAAGTAGATAAGACCTTCTTTCTCCTTCTCCCATCCCCTTTTTCTTTGTTTCCATCTTATTATTGCCATTTAGCTCTTTCTTAAGCTTTTTGGTACACTGCCACTGCAGTTTTGGCTAGAAGCACAAGAACAACCTTCCTTTTCCAATTCATTGACTTTCAAATTTAAATTAAATGAATAATAATTTTTAGGATGCTGGAATGAACAATGCATGCTCCTTTCTTATTCAACTTTATAGACTTTGGTCTCCGTTCATTTATTATTGCAATTTTTGTAGTAATATTTTGTCGTTCCAAATTTATGACCTCTATAGAAATATCGAAAAATTTGAAATGTTGAGGCGAAGTTTGGCCATAATAAGGGTCCATACCAATCTGTTATGACCCGATTTTCGAGGTTTCGAAACTCGGACTAAAATTTAAACTAAATGAAAGTAAAGAGTACCAACATTAAATACAAAACTAAATCTTATTACAAGATGTACAATTCAAATACAAAAATGGGATCGGGATACCATTACAAATCCAAATGCAAAATACTCGGAGCGACATAAGGGCGAAAAAAAGGAAAGAGAGGGATGGGGTTTCTCTCGCTTTTGGCATAGCGGGCCCCAGCGGGAGGCCCGCACGACGGGCTATTAGCTCAGTGGTAGAGCACACCCCTGATAATTGCGTCGTTGTGCCTGGGCTGTGAGGGCTCTCAGCCACATGGATAGTTCAATGTGCTCATCGCGCCTGACCCTGAGATGTGGATCATCCAAGGCACATTAGCATGGCGTACTTCTCCTATTTGAATCGGAGTTTGAAACCAAACTTCTCCTCAGGAGGATAGATGGGTCGATTCAGGTGAGATCCAATGTAGATCCAACTTTCTATTCACTCGTGGGATTCGGGCGGTCCAGGAGGGACCACTTCGGCTCCTCTCTTCTCGAGAATCCATACATCCCTTATTAGTATATGGACAGCTATCTCTCGAGCATAGGTTAACCTATAAAAACGGATTGACGTTCCAAAACGACTCTTTCTGTGACCGTGCAGCTCTGAAAGTACCCCTTTCCCTTCTCAATTTACTCAAAACTTCCCTATGCTAAGTTAATATATTTGTTTCTGAATAATTGTAAGTTGTAATTAAGAATAAAATAATTATAGTAGGATTATTTAACTTCAAACTTGAAGCATTTTCCCAAATATATTAAATATAAAATATAAAAAGAATTGCAGAGCCAATCATTGAAACTCAAAGCTTCCATAATTCAGGAGTGGGGTCCACGTGGTGGATGAAGGAGGCAAAGACCCAATTTGAAAACCACACGATTCTCGAGGCCCACTTTAGGGCCCATTAATTCAAAAATATTCGGACAAAACATCCACCGTCCGTCCGATCAACAAATTTGCTTCCCCCGAAAAATCCAACGGCCCACGTTTAAATCTTAGAATCATTTCGTTTCCTATTTTTTATTATATTATATTATTAATAACTTCAAATTTTGAAATTCATTCTTAATTTATACAAATCTAATAATCAACTCAACAACACTAATTATCATTCTCAATAAATTCAACCATAATTATATAATATTTATTCCAACGGATAAATTATATGAATTTAGTTAAACATATAAAATATAAATTAAATTAATAAATTTAGTGAAATAATTCAAAATCAGTTTTTTTTTATAATTATTATTTTTAAATTACTTGAACGGCCACATGGGGGGCGAAGCCGTGGAGTGCTGAGTTAGCGAGATACTGCAAAAACCTATGCAAACTCTTCAGCTCTCCATTCCCATTTTCTCGCTCTTCATTGCTCAACGACTGTATATATAATCTTCCGATCGAATCTCCACCGGAGCATCGCCGGCGTCGAGAAATGGTAGTCACTGTTCTTCGATTGCTATGATTCATGTGAAGTAATTAGTCTCTGGTTGTAATTATCTCTCTTGTATTCGACTCGTTGCGTTTTAGTCAGATCTGTTGGTTTTGTCAATATAGAGGAGAGGAGCGAAGTTACTGTGTGATTTTGTTTTTGACCTGAGGTTTTAGCTTGTTCGTCTAAACGTAAGGTATTTGATCAATGCTCAGATTCGGACCTGAGTTTCGGAGAAAGAACCGACGGGATCGTACTTAGCTTGTTCTTAGTAGAATATCTGGAATGTTTACAGACGAGACGGACGCAGAGCTCGCGATGTTGTTCGATATGCGAACGGTTGAGAAGGAAATGGATAGTGAGAATCTGCTGCACAGGAGCTATACGGAGGATCTTGATCCTAATTCAGAAACCGTTTCGTTTTCGAGTTCCGGTCAGACATTTTTCCTTCCCGCCGTTTTAGAAATTTCGAAGTTTAGGTTTCAATCGGCTTTTTAGAATATTTGGCGTTTTGTAATTCGTATATTGCAGAACCTAATAATGATGGTGAATGTTCTCCCATCTCCAAGAATTTTGTTTCACCTGTTCCACCGCGGAAGATCAAAACGGAGGATTTTATGGATTCAGAAAATGAAAAATCTGATTATGACTGGTAAGTAAATTACATTCACTCCGATTTCATGTCTCAGTGATGAATTAGCTTTCCTTTTCCATTTGTTGTAAATGAAATTTAAATACGAAGCATATAATATCCAATTTAGGAGTAGCATTGATTGGTACAGTAGGGTCGAATGTTCTTCATCAATGGATGCCTTTTCAAATAATTTCAAGAATTCATAAAGCATTAGGATATAAACAGTAAAACCTCACTGAGTTTTCTGGTCCTACTCGAACCTAAATAATGCGCCTGTTCTTGTTTTCTTCTTCTACATGTGGTTCTAATACGTCGTCTTCGTCAGCGTTATCATTCCCATTTCTTCTGTTCTTTGGAGAATAAAACAGAGCTCTGTTACCTTTGCCTTTATCATTCACATATAGTGTTCTTCGTACTTCCCTCGAACATTTTGAAAGATTTTCATGGGATAATGGAATGCAGTTGTGGGTATGGTATATATTTGAATTATGATGCTTTTAATTGTTTCGTTGTTATCAAATTAGCTATTCATTGCATTCTCTTCTGTTTCTCAGGCTCCTCACACCACCTGGAACCTCAATCTTTCCATCATTGGAGACGGAATCACAGAAAAATGCAACAAATAGGAGTGATATGCTGAATTCTCGTTCCACTGCTCTGAAACCTAAGGTAAGAACTGTCAAGAAATTTGACAAACCAACTGAATTGCTGCAAAATGAATACTTATCAATGCATGTGGATGGTAGGGAAATCAGATTCCAAAAGACCTTTTGGATAATCAAAACTGTAGAATTTGCAGTTGTTCAATCTCAATTTTCCCAATTTGCTTACCTTACGGCTTTACACTCTTTGGTTGCAGCTAGTGAACATCCAGGAAGAGTCTAACTCGATGAGTAATATAGCTTCCAAGCGTCCTAATTTTCAATCTGGACAACTGAATTCTTCATGTGCTAGCAATAAAAAAGCATCATCAAAGGCTTCTGCAGCTACTGCCTCCAGATCTGCCACACCAACTTCACGGCCAACATTAACTAAAAGTACAAAGCCTTCAAGATCATCCACGCCAACTTCACGAGTGAACGCTAAAGCTTCAGCGCCTCCGGTGCGGTCTTCAACGCCTGCAAAAACTACTGCTCGGTCATCAACACCAACTGAAAGATCCATGGGAACTACAAAGCAAACATCTAGATCAGCAACGCCTAATCGCTGTCCATCAAAGCCAACATGTTCGTCTAGTGTATCACATCCCAATGGTCGATCGTCTTCGACGTCGAAGTTTAATGCTAGAAGTTCTAGTAATCCAAAACCTTCTCGGGGGCCCTTTCCATCCATTAAAACCAGACCTTCAAAGCCCTCTGAGGTGCCAAATTTTTCACTTGATGAAGCTGGGCCAGCTTCAGCCACCAAGGGAAGGCCAGTAGCAGTGAGTAGTGCTAAATCATTATCCGGCAGGACTATGTCTAATGGGAAAACTAGGCAGAAACCAAGCTCTCCTACGAAGCAACTTGGCTCAAACAGTGGTAAAGTATTTCCATTCAAGCAAAGAATACGTTCCTCTGATGATAATGAGGTTAGCCCTGTGGTCATGGGGACAAAGATGGTTGAAAGGGTAGTCAACATGAGAAAGCTTGCCCGTCCAAAGCAAGACGACTACCGCCCGAGCAGCGGTGATCCTACCAGCAAGTCCTCTGCTGATGTCTCTGGCTTCGGAAGAACACTTTCAAACAAATCACTAGATATGGCATTGAGGCACATGGTATGCATCCCCCTCTTTCTTCCATTTCCTTCATATATCCAATATTACGTTAGATAAACATGATCTTTACTAATATGAACCATACTTCCTGCTTAATTTCAATCCAAAAGTAGCCATCCCATTGTTCTTAAGCTTAATCATAGGCAACCAGTACTTGATTACAATGACTCATTCAATCCTGTAATCTGTAATTCAACGTGAACTCTTTTCTTATACAGGATATAACACGAAGCATTTCGAGTAAAGTACGGCCAGTGAATACAAAAACTCAGTCTTCCTCCACGGACAATGGCAATTCAAGGTCTGCAAAAGTTGGAACAATCGGAATTGCAGACTCTCCCCTTTCTACTAGCAGCAATGGCAAGTCTGCACCAAGCGTATGGAGTAGTTCCATTCGTCTAGATGGCAGTGAGACCGAAGATAATGACCTTGCCAAGGAGATGTTATCGTCCTAGGGAGCTCCTCTTCTGGCTAGCTAGCAATGTAAACATTACGAGTGATATGAAAACCTCAGTGAATAGGAGTTGGAACCCTTTGAATATATGAACCCTAATTCGTAATTCGATTTCAACCCGAAGAATTAGGTTAGACATAGATAAGGTCAAAGCTCTCGAAACAAAAAAACAAGTTTCTTGGCCAAAGATTCGAATCTCTATGAAGATAGGATTATCAATCTTACTTGAATTCTCTTGGCATGTAACTCTAAGATATGACTTGCAAATTAGGATCAAGCTCTTTTGGCTAAACTTGAAAGAAAAAGTGCAAAGGCTAAAACTAATTCATCATAATTTGTTCACGGATTGCCTTAAGATCAAAGCTCTTGTGAAAAACAACAAAATATGATGATCAATCGAACTCGAACTTTACGAAGAACAACTGTAGCAGGCATCTTCTCCTTGGCTTTATGAAGAACAACAGTAGTATTGTACTTGACGCGTTCTCGAGAGATCGGTTGGCTTCCTGGGCTTCAGAACCTGAAGAACAACAGTAGTATTGTACTTGATGCGTTCTCGAGAGATCGGTTGGCTACCTGGGCTTCAGAACCTGAAGAACAACAGTAGCAGGCATCTTCTCCTTGTCTTGCTTACCCCCTTTGTTCAATGGTTGGAACCTCATTGGGGATTAGTTCTGCAATTGTCTTCCAATACTTCTTCTCAGCTTCAGCATGGAACTTGTCTCGGTTTGCTAGATATTGCTGTCATATTAAGTTCAAATCTGGTAAGATTTGTGAAGAGTGAATGAGGAATATTATTGTGAGATTCGGCCTTCACGGAGGGGAATAAAACATTTCTTGTAAGGGCGTGGAAACCTTCCCCTAATAGACGTAGTTTAAAACTGTGAGACCGACAGTGATACGTAACGAGCAAAAATGGATAATATTTGCTAGTGGTGAGCTAGGACGGTTACAAATAGTGTTAGAACTAGACCAATGGTATTAGAACTAAACCAATGATATTAGAACTAGACCAATGATATTAGAACTAGACACTAGGTGGTGTGCTAGCAAATATATTGGCCCCCAAGGTGAATGAATAATATTTGCTAGTGGTGAGGTAAGACGGTTACAAATGGTATTAGAATTAGACACTGGGTGGTGTGCTAGCGAATATACTGACCCCCACGGTGAGTAAATCGTGAGATCTCACTCGGTTGAAGAGAGGAATAAAACATTTCTTATAAGTGCTTACAATAAGACTGGCACACCATTCTAAGTCACCACAACATTCATTTCAGATCTCAAAAACTCGTGTTAACAATCTTACCTCTCTCAAAGGAAATTCTTCCTCCGGCTCCACCGCCATCGGGATTAAAGGATCGGGCCGTCCGATTCGCCAAAATCTCCATCAAAGCTCTTCCCGTTCTGCTCCGGTGAGAAACTAGAGATTCCCCCATCGGCCGAGAAATTCGAAGGCGAAGTCGGCAGCAGGTCGTCTCCCTGGTTAACGGCTGGTTGACGAAGATCGGCGACGAGTCGGCGACGGCAGACTCGTCTTCGAAGGTACAAAAGGATTCGAATCATTGAGACAAAAGGCGACGTTCGAATCCGCTGGAGCCGTCATCGAACGGAGGAGGAGGCGTTCCGGCGAAGGTTGACATGGCGTTTGCGTATTCTGTTTCTCCCTCCGGCGACGGTCAACTGTCGATCAATCATTCCGCGTGAGTGTTTCCCTGCAACTTCCTGACCGTTTCCGTTCATCAGTGTAAGAAATGGAAAAGCACTCGAGGGCGTTAATTTCTCTTTTTTATTTTTATTATTATTATTATTTTTTAATTTCAATAATATCTTTAAATTTAAAAATAAAAATAAAAATATATTTTAATTTAAAAATGTCACTAATATCTTTAAATTAAAAAATAAAAATTCAAAATATGGTAACTACCAAAAAAAACTATTTAAGAACATTGATCAAGTCAAAACAAATAGAATTTAATATTTTAAACCTATAAATACTAATTTGCAAGAATGCTTAAACATATTGCCAAACTACAAAAAAAAAAAAAATTAAAAAAAATATATATATATATATATAAAATAAAAAGTTAAAATAAGAGAAATAAAAAAAATCAAAATGGTAATTTTACCTCAATAATTATTATTTTTTTTAAGGACAAAATTGATGGTTAATTTTGTGTGTTGTATAATAAATTTTAAAAACATATATATATATATTTTAATAAATGAATGGTGTAGACACCAAAAGGATTTGGGTTCTAATCTAGTTTAGAGATGAACACGAACATAACTATCAATTAAGACATCCACGTATTCGTTATGACAATAAGTTCACGTCTCTCCCCCATATTAGCTATATATTGAAAAAAAAATGCGAAAATTAAATAAGTACTCTCAAACTTTGTCGTTTGTGTTAAAAAGTATCTTAGAAGTTGAAAATTTGACTCTCGTAAAAATTTTAAAACTATTCTTAAAAAGTACAATAAATTTTCATTTGAGTGATAGTTTTGAAACATCTATAAAAGATTAAAGTTAATATTATAGTTTTAAAAAAATAATTTCCTAGAAGGAATAACACGAGACTTTTTTTCTCTTTATTGTAATTTAAGGAGAAAAATATTTTAGACTAAATTAGTAAAAAAAATACCTATAAACTTTGTATTTTGTTTAAAATTTTTTACTAAGAACCATTCATCAACACTTTATAGATTATCTCCAAACTTATTAATGTTACTTTTGAAATTTCATGTCAAACTTCGTGCTAACTGTAAAGGTATTTTTAAAAATTTTAAAGTGTTAAAACGTGTTTTTTTTTATATTTTTTTATGTATTTTTAAAAAACTTAAGAGTATTATTAATGCAACTTTTGAAAATCTATAGATATTTTTAAATATTTTTGAAAATTTAAAGATATTTTTGACGAACCGTAAATGTATTTAATATATTTTAAAGATATTTCTAAATGTATTTTTATTAATTTAAGATTTTAATTTATTAAGTAAAATAGAATAATTACGGGCCGGGTTGGAGAAGGGAGGCAAGGGTAGTCATTCCCGTAATTTCATACCTTTGCTAACAGGCTATAAATAGGAGCTGGACCATGGCGCCTATAAATACGAACCCATTACTCTTATTTCATTTGTTTGAAACCAAAGGCCTGAGGCCATAAAAGAGAGGAAATTGGGAGAATAGAGAGAGAGAGAGAGAGAGCGGAGGAGAGAGTGGTGGTGGGGCTGAGAGAGAGAGAGAGAGAGAGAGACTGACGAGAAGAGTAATAGGAAGAGGAGAAACAGGATAGAGAGAGAGATAGAGAGACGCCATATTCATTCAACTGCTCTGTCGAATAATTTCTCACACTTTGCCCCTGTTTTCTCTTCCTCTTTCTCTCTTCTCTTTGTGATTTCTTTTCACGTTTTCCATAATTTGTTCCTAATGAGCCGCTTAGGGTTCAAATCGGTGGTCTTTCACGGCGACGTGCGTCTTGGGGAACTCGACGCTATTCCGGCGACAGACCAGAATTTTCAGTTTCCGAATAGCGAGATTAGAATCCACCGCATATCGCCGCCCAGTGAGAGATGCCCTCCCCTTTCAGTTCTTCAGACAATTTCTTCATTTTCTCTCAGGTCTAAGCTACAATCTTCCTTGCCTGTTGAGCAGCCGCACTTGATCCAACTTCACTACTCCTGCTTCCATGAATTGAAGGTCTTAGTCATTTTCTTAATTCTTCTCTTTTCTTTTGGAATGTTTTGTTTTGTTTATGAGAGACAATGTACGTGTTTTTGTGCATGTGTGATATGGATGCTGATGTTCAGCTGTGTTAATTCTTTTAATGATAAAAAATTCACTCGGACTTTGGAGTGTACAAAACGTATTCAAGTGAGACTATATTGTGAAGTTAGTCTGTGATTTGGATCTTGATGTTCTTATCCAAACTTACAGACGGCAATTGTGTTGATTGGGGACGAGGAAATTCACCTGGTTGCAATGCCGAGCAAGCAAAAGAACTTTCCGTGCTTTTGGTGTTTTGCAGTGCCCTGCGGCCTATATCTATCCTGTCTAGGAATGCTAAATCTCAGGTGTCTTTCAATTGTTTTTGATCTAGACGAGACACTTATTGTGGCAAACACTATGAAATCTTTTGAGGATAGAATTGAAGCTCTTCGACTTTGGATTGGGCGAGAGACAGATCCATTGCGTATATCTGGAATGTCTGCTGAACTCAAGCGGTACATGGATGATCGGTCGCTGTTGAAACAGTATATTGAGCACGATACAGTAAATGATAATGGAAGGATTTTCAAGGTGCAGCTGGAGGAGGTTCCTCCACTAAACGGCAACTGCGAGAAAGTAGTTCGTCCTATAATTAGATTGCAGGACAAGAATATTGTCCTTACTCGCATCAACCCAGAGGTTGTCTCTAATTCTGATGCTATTTATTTACTGGTGTTGCATCAATAATTTTTATCTATTGTTGTTATTGTTTTCCTTTTCCTCCCTTTTTATAGACCTAATTATTAGTCCTGGATTCATTTTGGGCTTTGCATCTCGATTTACCAATTTAATGAGAGAAGAATAGAACCGAGAAATTTTGAGTCTAAAATAATGAATAGTTATCTTGGAAGCAAGCTGAATAGAATACACTTCCAACTCAAATCTCCAAAGGGTTAGAAGAACTATACGAGTCCATAGCCTGGTTTGTCTTTATTTATCAACTTATTTTCTCTTTTGGAATAGAAAAACGTTTATATGTTCCAACCTTAACCATCGCAACCCAACTTAAATAATATGAAGAACATGAAGACATAATCTTTCTTTTTCAATGAAGCGTATGATGTTGTGGTGACTCACAAACCTGTTTTTGATATGGATTCACAGAGATAATGACTGGGATGAGCCTGTTGGCCTATTGTAATGACCTAGGGGATCTTCTATCATTTTAAAGTCATATTTTCATTGCAGATTCGTGATACCAGTGTTCTTGTGAGGTTACGCCCTGCATGGGAAGAATTAAGAAGCTATTTGATTGCTAGGGGTCGTAAGCGATTTGAAGTTTATGTATGTACGATGGCTGAAAGAGATTATGCATTAGAAATGTGGAGGCTTCTTGATCCAGAAGCTCACCTCATTGCAACAAAACAGCTTCTTGATCGTGTTGTTTGTGTTAAATCAGGTAATAATCCTTTTTCCGAACTGGAAGTTACTGATTCTATAGATTGGTGCCTTGGCACATACCAGCAGGATTAGGGTTTTAGATTCACTTATGTTAACGGATTGCTGATGCAAACATCCAAACCCATCTTGTTAAGCAGAAATTTGCAATTGTTTAGGTCTTTGAATTTAAAATATTTTTCAGGCATTGTAAGATCATTCTTTTAATAGCAGGTAAATTGAAAAGTATGCAGTTTTGCTTACATTTCTTTCTTGAGAACTTGAAACCATCAACTTAAATTGGGGGGCTTTGGCAGGTTCTAGGAAATCTTTGCTGAATGTCTTCCAATCCGGTTCATGTCATCCAAAGATGGCCATGGTTATTGATGACCGTTCAAAGGTTTGGGAAGACAAAGACCAACCGCGTGTTCATGTAGTTCCAGCATTTACGCCTTACTATGCTCCTCAAGCAGAGGTATGAAAATGCCGTCCCATTTTTAATATTTTTGAAAAAAGAAATTAAGATAGTGCTTAATGATGTGATATTTCTTTTGAATAGGCAGCAAGTGTGGTCCCTGTTCTTTGTGTGGCAAGGAATGTTGCATGCGATGTCAGGGGTTGTTACTTCAAGTAAGTGTAAATAGCTGGACCAACCTACCTGTACCCAAACACTTGTCTTTATCGTTTTTCGAAGGCTAATCAGATCTAATTATCTTTATACAGAGAATTTGATGAGAGTTTGTTGCGACGGATTCTCGAAATTTCTTATGAAGATGAAGTGGCTGATCTACCTCCTGCTCCTGATGTGAGCAGCTACTTGATGTCAGAGGTATTTGAGATGAAGAATGTCCTCCCTTACCACTAAAGGATTGGTGGATTTTTATTAACTGTTTCACTGATTTATTATTGATAGGAAGCTGGCTTTGTATCCAATGAGAGTGTGAATGCTCCAATTTGTGAAGGAATGAATGGTGTCGAAGTGGAAAGGAGACTCAATCAACCGGTGAGTTTTCCATACATGCTGTTCGACCAAACGTTCCATTTTATTGGTGTAATGAGTAATGAAGATCTTTTTATATAACTCTTAACATTCAGGATGATAAGCATGTAATAGACATGGCCAATAACCCTACTACAAGCCAAACGGATGTTCGAGCAGATACTCCTCAGTTTCCGCCGCCTCTTAATACGAATGTCATTGGACCAAAATCTTTAAGAACCTTACTGCCTTCTCTAAGTATGGTCTTCTATATTCTTACTTTGCCTACCTTTTCTTTTAAAATGAGAAACCAACTTCCATTTTGTCATTCTGTTACTTTCCCATAATTTACTTTTTTAATTTATTTGTATAATTAATTCTGTGGTGGTTTAACATGACTTGGGTCTTTCCAGAGGGTAATATAATTCATTTGTTCCTTCATATTGTTTTTAGAGCCTGGTTTGCTTGGGGCCCCTATCAGACGAGATCTCTCTGCTGATCATGACATGAAGAGAGGACTCCTTGCAATGAAACCTGGTATAGATCTCAGGACACAGAACTTCGGTGATCCCCCAATTCTCTCCAGAATGCCCGGACAATTACCACCATGCGGATTACAGGTTCAAGGAAGTTCATTAGTGGATGATGACTCCAGTAAAGGACCTCAAAATAGTCGATCTTCAGGACTCGTTCAAGAATCTGATGCTTCAAAAGCTGATAAACCACGGTCTAGCAACAATTCACAAGGTTTTTCTACTACCAGTTCACATTTTACGTGCCTATGGTGAAGAATGTGGCAATTTTCTCCCTCTGATTTATTTATTTTCGTGGTCTTACCTAACTGAAGTTTTGGCAGGAGTTGCTATATCTCAAAATCGAGCAACTAGCAATAACAAAGAATATCAAACTGAAGCAGGGAAAGTTACCATACCTCCGCCCCCTTCTTTGTACATTGGAGTGCTACAAGATATTGGTCGTAGATGCAGCTCAAAGGTACAGGGTGCCGGTTTTTTATACGGTTTTGCTTCTCACCTCATGTTTCTCAATTCTTACTTTGCCTCATTGTACAGGTTGAGTTCAAAACTGTTGTCAGTACCAGCAAGGATTTGCAATTTTCAGTTGAGGTCAGTGAAATATACGGTCTTTAGAGAATTTTCAACTGTACATGAACGAAACTGGTTTTTGCAGCCTTTTGTGTTAAAGAAAAACAATACATATTTTCTGTATCAGAAGAAAAAAATAGATTTTTTTTTTTCCTCCCTAGAGCTTGTGGAATAGGATCGAAATAAGCGGTTGTTTAAACATAGTTAAACAAGTGTTGTTGACCATTCTAATCATGTCAGAATGTGGTAGATTTCATTTTTCTGAATGTTTGGTTCAGGTTTTGTTTACTGGCGAGAAGATTGGTGTTGGATTGGGTAAGACAAGGAAAGATGCTCAACAACAAGCTGCTGAGAATGCGCTTCACAATTTGGCAGGTAAAACTCCTATCATCTAAATTCCTTCTCCACGTGAACACTTGAGATGTCTGGTTTGGAAGATATGAACAATATTGCTCCATGGTTATATATAATTCTGTATCTTTACTGATTACAGATAAGTATGCTGCACATATGAAGCCACTTTTGGGACCCGTGGATACAGATCTCGATAAGCTTTCTATTGGAGCCGAAAATGGATTTTTATGGGACACCATTGCTCCTGCAGTTAACGAATTGCCAAAGGAAGAAGATGTTTCGCATAAAGAGAAGAACTCCGAGGTGCGAATTACTAGTAATAATCCATCAGATAGATGATTTGATTTTTCTGCTTCAAAAACATAGGTGATGCTTGGATAAAGGGTATGTAGGAAAGTAATTTCCAGATGGGGGGTTACTGCCCCAACCTCCTCCCCCTCTCTACTTCATCTCATTGCATCGAGATGGAACGATGACACCGAAACAATGAAGGCAAATTGAGCTGCTTCATGTTTTCCCAATGCTGCTTCCTCTTATGCAAGCCTCTGGAAAATGATTAAAAGGTATGAGCTCGGTGGTCAATCCCCAGTTTCTACCCCTTATCCAAGTACCTCCCATGTAGTTGATTTGATTTTGTAGCTGCACTTTTGTTAGCTTGAGGACCATTCTGAATAAAAATTGATGAGAATACAAGTTTTTTTCTTTTTAACTTAATGGGTCATTTCAGTTCTTCTGCTCCGCAAAATGGCTCTTTAATTTTGTGTGATTACTGACAAACGGTTTCAGGCTTGTGATGAACCTGGGAGTGCCAATTCTGATTCGGCAAATCAGCAGCAGCAGCAGCATGTTCAGAAGCGGCTGAGTTCCCCAAGGTAACGCAGCAAACCTCGTCTTTATTTCATTTGTAACATATTATTAACATTTCCCTTCTGCCTTCTTTTGTTACACCCATTAGTATTTTAGGCGACTTCTATTCTCGTAGCCATTTGCTTTTAGATTGCTATGGTAAATGTGTTTGTAAAGGAGCACGATTTTGAAAAACTGAACCCAATATTATAAAAGGATTATATGAGAGATCTCATATCGGGTGAGGATGGTAACGAAGCATTCTCTATTAGGGTGTAGAAACTTCTCCCTAGCAAGTCCGGAAGGAAAAGTTCAAAGAGGACAATATCTGCTAGCGGTGGATTTGGGCTGTTACAAATGGTATTAGAGCGAAACACCGGACAGTGTGCCATTGAGGATGCTGGGTCGGATTATAAGATTCCACTACAAACCCTCTTGTAATTTGGGGTGGTTCCTATATATATATATTCTTACCATATTATTTTACAATTTGTTCAGATCATTTCCAAGTAAACGATCAAAGGAAGATGAAGTACATGGGCCACAATATCTTGCAGCAGCTTCGTGGCAGCAGCAGAAGAATGGCCATTCCATTACTTGAATAATAATAGTAAAATAATAAAATAATAATAATAGTGATCCCACAAAATGTTAGTTTTGCAGACGAATTTTGTAACCCAGCGGGAGCTCTTCCTTTTTTTTTTTTTTTTTTTTTTTTTTTTTTTAAAAA
>NW_019268531.1:3483021-3488126 GCF_002738365.1 Cucurbita moschata
TTTTTTTTTTTTTTTTTTTTTTTTTTTTTTTTTTTTTTTTTTTTTTTTCTGTTTTTGAAAAATATGGGCTGTAAATTTTTTGGGTCCACTCAGTCCTATTTCTTACCGCGCCTTCCTTCCAAAACGCTGGCCACTGGCCATCGTGTCTGTCTTGTTCTTTTGGCCTCTTGGACATACGACGACTTCAATTACTGTGTTGTTACTCAAGTGATGAAAATAGTCTTTTTAGCTTCTGCGTCCTTAGGCATGTTCCCTTTTTAGATGGATTGGATGCAACCTTTCAAACTCATCGCTAGTAAATAATTGTGAGATT
Organism: Cucurbita moschata; assembly: GCF_002738365.1. Taxonomy (NCBI): domain Eukaryota; kingdom Viridiplantae; phylum Streptophyta; class Magnoliopsida; order Cucurbitales; family Cucurbitaceae; genus Cucurbita; species Cucurbita moschata. The sequence continues at coordinate 3,483,335 of NW_019268531.1, forward strand.
CTATATCGATTGGAAAGTGCATTTAAAAGTATGGAAGAGATTAAGAATATAGAAGAGAAAGCTCTCCCTAGCCGTGCATTTAAAAATACTGAAGAGAAATCTTAAATTTAACAAATATTACGTAGGAAAAAACTCTAAAAAGATTGAAACTGCCAAAATTGGACCGGTTGGTCTTCTCTCGACCACTTCGATCTCGAGAAGATTGAAAGTGTGTCGGGAAGTTCAAAACAAGAGAACAATTGCCTGCCACAACACATTTTAAAAAAGGGATGCTTTCAACAAAATCGCCCATTTGGAGAAGCATCAACGTTCGAAGATGCCTCAGATGGGATGCTCTTTGCCGCACTATCATTCACATGTTGCGAGATTGCACATTGATTAAAGAGAAATAAATCAAGGTGTGAAAAGACAGCACTATCATTCACATGTTGCGAGATTGCACATTGATTAAAGAGAAATAAATCAAGGTGTGAAAAGACGTGAAAATCTCTCAATCTCTCTCTAAAAGACTCATTTTTAAAATAGAAATAAATCAAAAAAGAGAAATAAATCAAAGTATTAAAAGACTGAAAATCTCTCTCTAAAAGACATTTTAAAAAGAGAAATAAATCAAAGTGTGAAAATCTAATACTCATTTATAAAATAGAAATAAATCAAAAAAGAGAAATAAATCAAAGTATTAAAAGACCGAAAATCTCTCTCTAAAAGACATTTTAAAAAGAGAAATAAATCAAAATGTGAAAAATAAATGTGAAAATCTCTCTCTAAAAGACGTGTGAAAATCTCTCTCTAGACGAGCAGATATTGATATTATCTGTAGACACTGGGTGGTGTGCCAGTGAGATATTATCCGTAGACACTAGGTGGTGTGCCAGTGAGGGCCCACCGAAAGGATCAGATGATGTGCCAACGAAGACTGGACTGTTACAGATGATATCAGAGCCAGACACAGGTGGTGTGCCAGCGTGCACTGGACTGTTACAAAAGACACAGGTGGTGTGCCAGCGTGCACTGGACTGTTACAAAAGACACAGGTGGTGTGCCAGCGAGAACTGGATTGTTACAAATGATAACAAAGCCAGACAACGAGGATTGGACTGTCACAAATAGTATCAAAGCCAGACACTAGGTGGTGTGCTATCGGAGTATCAAGCGGCACCACTGAAAATATTTCAGAACCACTCAATCAAGGTACATTAGGATCGGTTTGATCAGCTAGGGTCAAATCGCAGCTGTAATATCAAAATAGGGCCAAATGGACCCAATTCTAGCTTTCCATTGAAATACCTTGATAGGCAGAAATGACCAGTCATCACTGTCGAATTCACTAGCCGGAGCTGGGGCCTACGGGCAGATCTCAAGATTAGTCAATATAACATGGAGATTTGCCGACAGGGGTGTTGTACTGAAGACATCTAGAGCAAAAATTCCTTATAATTTAAACATCACAGATTAGTAAACAATTCTAGTCAACATTAGAATATTTTACCACATATCATAATTCGAAGTCGTCTCCACCTGATCCGGACTCTAAATCTTCCGCTTCTCCATAGCAGACCAAATCCAGGTAGCTTCCGAAATGACTTTTTCCTAGTTAACTTGTGTTTGTTAACCCTTACCGTGCTATTCCGAAGCCCTGTGTTTCTGTCCATGAAAACACCATTTGATGTGCAATTAGTTCCGCGAGACCTAGAATCATGTGAGAGTCCGATCTTGATGGATGCCCAAGCATCACAGATTTCTACATCAGAATCACTGCCCCATAACGGTATAGGCTTTATCGTGGGTGATCCACTGTACTTATCAAAATAGGTGGCCAAACTAGTATGCTGCATGTCAAATAATCTCCTGAGAGAAGTGTTTCCTGCTTTCATCAAGTCTAGTAAACTACAGCTTCTGGAAGATGATGCCGAGGTTGAGATAGAAGAAGATGAAGATGAAGATGAAGATGAAGATGAAGAATACACAGATTTCTGGTACTTGAGTATTTGTCGGATTCTTTCCTTTTGGACTTCAGGATCAATGAACTTCGATACCTCTTCTTCCTCCTCAGTTACCTCTGATACTGACATAGCTATCTAAAAGGCTTTGGCTGATACTGATGAATCAGGAAAGACATTTTCTATCTTTAGAGAGACATTAGAAACCTCCAAAACACATATAAAAAGCAACACAGACGGCTGAAATCGAATTAAGAAATATATCATTTGCAAAAGCCGGCAAAGATTACTTCACCGTTTGTTTGTCATAGGAAACAGTCTATCCGAGGTTGTAACTTCTCTTTGTTTATATTTTTAAAAGTATGATGTGCAATAAACTAGGTAATCTCTGTTAGTCTATTACTTTGAGAGTAATGGATAAATCGTCCCAAACTCCGCTCAGAACTTAGCAGATGAACAAGCAATTGAGGCTTGCTTGTAAAACCAAACTAAGACAATTGGAAAGAAACTTGTAAAATCAAAAGGAGCTAGTAGACTCTTTTTGAATCTAACGTTAATCTCAAATAGCTCAACTCTAGCTTTCGATAAGATGAAGTGAGGAAGATTACTTATATTCCCTTTGAAACAAACGCCTGATAGTGACGCAAAGATTATCTATGAAGCAGCAAAACTCAGAGTCTTCCTCGGAAATGATTAAAAGCAAGAGGAGGCGAGAGAGAGAGAGACGATCCTTCGAGTAGACTGAAAACGAACAACAGATTCAAGAAGCTAATGAGTGGCTGAAAAATTTATAAAAGAATAATGCGAATATAAGAAGTGGAAGTACCTTCTGAATTTAAAAACACATTCAAATAAACAGAATTAGAATGCTCCAAGATTATCTAGAGAAAAGAGACTCATCAATCTCGATCTTGATTTTCTCATCGCCATCAAATTTAACCTTCCTAGGCGGAGAAGGAGGAGTTCGTACTCTCGGCGTCCCTCTCCCTTTCGTCTTGTTCCGAGGCCTTGCCTGATCATTCCTCCCCCCGAAAAGAAATCAAAACAAAAAACGAAAGAGAACACATCGAAGACAAAAGAGAAACTCACAGTCAGAAAAAGAATCGAAGAAAACGAAGAGAGTAGATGAGACACATACATTTCCGAACGAGTGCTTGAACCGCTTTCCTTTCTCCGTTTTCTTATCGCCTCAACCACAATACACCGAAAAAGCAACACACAGAACAGAAATTAAGCGATCGAAAGTGAACAGAAGAAACGAAAACACTTGAATCAAGCTAACAAATACATACCAGCAGGAATTGAAGAAGGACACGAAGTTGTAGAGATTGCGAGAGAACCAGTAGACGAAGCACGCAGAGATATTCCTAGGGTTTCAGATTTGGAGATGGAGAAAGAACGAGGAAGCAGTCTGAAAGGAAGAGAAGCCATGGACGGATGAAGATGAAGCAGAGCGAGCAAGCGCCTGTAAAAGAATCACGAAGACAAAGTTTCACTATATAAGATTGGCGCTCTTTATCAACGACATGTCGTTAGAGAATAGCAATTAATAGCTACGAATAGGGCTCGTTTAAATTTCAAGGCTTCGGCCCACTATGTGGCCCATTATACTTGTGGGCACAAGTTTAAAAGCCCATACTCCAGGATTGTTCTTTCTTTATTTATTTTCTTTTTTTAATAATGATATATTATAATATAAAAAATAAAAAAAATCATATTTCCTTCTTTATTCATGCAACCACCCTCAAACATTTAATTATATTAGTTAATTTATGATAATTAACTATATTTAGTTAGTTTATTTTATGTTAAATTAATAAAATAAATTAGTTGAATTTTAAATTTGAAAAAAAAAACGTTAATATTAACCTCATTTACCTTTATAAAAAAAAAATTAATAAATTATCTCCAAAAGATAATTTATTAATTTTACTTTTAAAAATTTAAATATTTTTAAAATGTGGAACTATCGTTAAAGAGTATTTTTTATATTTTTTAAAAAGTTTAAATGTGTTTTTAAAATTTTTATAAAAGGTTTTTTTGAAGTTTTTAAATTTTTTTAAGGGTATTATCGAAAATTAGAATATTGTTAGAATACGTTCGAAAATTAAAAGAATATTTAACACCATTTTAGAACATTAAACGTATTTTTTGGTATTTAATTTTAATTTTAAAAAAAATTAGGGATATTTTTTAAATAAAAAATAACGTTGAAGGGTATTTTTTTAATTCAACATTTTAAGAACGCCGTCTTTATTTGAATGAAATTACAATTTTGTCCTCGCAACCTCACTTATACATAGAGAAAACAAGAAAAATATTCATATATTAATAAGGACATGGACATAACACATTAACTTATATATAAAATTAAAAAAAAAAAGCACATAATTTAGGAAATTAGAGATTAAAATGAACTACACTAAGAACTAATAGATAAAATTAAATGTAATTGAACAAAAATCCGAGACACACACATGAAAATTCAAGCCTTTTTTTAAGAGGAAAATTATGACGTTATGTTACAAAGTAGAAGTTGAGTTGTGAAGCGAGTTGACTCAGTGACGATGTGTCGGCGGAGGGGCCTGGGAGGGCGGCTTGCACTGATAGCATTTGGCAAACAGGCCGAACGAGTCGATCTGTCGTACGAAGTTGGTGATGCTGGCCCACCCGCCGAACCCGAACCCGACTACGAAGATCCACACCACTATGAAGCTGTTCAATACGTACATCGCCGTCCAGCTTGGGAGGAAGAACGGCGGCTTCTCCGCCGCATTCTGCCGGAATCGGATCATTTTACAATTAATAAATGAAATAAATATAATGATTTTTTTTTTTTTTTTTTTTTTTTT
>NW_019268531.1:3488808-3539537 GCF_002738365.1 Cucurbita moschata
AAAAAAAAAAGCACATAATTTAGGAAATTAGAGATTAAAATGAACTACACTAAGAACTAATAGATAAAATTAAATGTAATTGAACAAAAATCCGAGACACACACATGAAAATTCAAGCCTTTTTTTAAGAGGAAAATTATGACGTTATGTTACAAAGTAGAAGTTGAGTTGTGAAGCGAGTTGACTCAGTGACGATGTGTCGGCGGAGGGGCCTGGGAGGGCGGCTTGCACTGATAGCATTTGGCAAACAGGCCGAACGAGTCGATCTGTCGTACGAAGTTGGTGATGCTGGCCCACCCGCCGAACCCGAACCCGACTACGAAGATCCACACCACTATGAAGCTGTTCAATACGTACATCGCCGTCCAGCTTGGGAGGAAGAACGGCGGCTTCTCCGCCGCATTCTGCCGGAATCGGATCATTTTACAATTAATAAATGAAATAAATATAATGATTTTTTTTTTTTTTTTTTTTTTGTTAAAGTTTGAATTTAAAGTAAACCTGTCTGGCGGAGGCTTTTCTGTAAGTAAGCATATGGGCGACGGCGGGGATGATGTAGACGGTGAAGCTAACCAAAAGAGCGCCGACGGCGGAGTTGATGGGTCCGAAGAAAGGGAAAATAATAGCTAAGAACCATATTGGGATAACCACCGGCAGCCTCACCAACGCCCTTAGGCACAGGCTTTTTGTGTCGTGCATTCCTATCACTTTCTCCCACACGAAGTACAACGGCGTACATGCAAACCCAAACGTTATGAACTGCATCTTAAAAAAAGAAATTAGGCTTTGAAATGGTGGCCAGGTCTAACAGCTCAAGTACATCGCTGACTAACATTGTCCCATTGTCCCTAACAACCCCTCCCCAACCGACGTGGGAATCTAACAATTCACCCCCTTCGTATCTCGGTGTCTTCGCTACCACTCGTTCCCGCTACCCCCTTCGAGACCCGGCGTCCTTGCTGGCACACCGCCTTATGCCCTCCCCTTCAGGGCTCGGCCTCCTACTGACATATCGCCTAGTGTCTGACTTTAATACTATTTGTGTAACACTCCAAGAGCACCTCAAGGTTAACTAACATTGTGCTCTTTGAACTTTCCCTTTCGTACTTCACCACAAGGTTTTTAAAACATGTCTGCACTTTAATACTAATTGTAACAGCGCAAGCGCATCTCAAGTTAGTAGACATTGTCCTCTTTGGACTTTCCCTTTCAAGCTTCACCACAAATTTTTTAAAACATGTCTGCTAGCGAGAAGTTTCCACACTTTTTTTTCGTTCTACTCTACAACTCACATTGGATCTCACAACCCGTGTTTTTAAAACACCAATGGTTCTATCTAACCCTATTTTCCATGCATTTCTTAGGGCTTTCAGGTATGCAACCATCGCATTATTCTCGATTAATAAAAATTTATGGGTAAAAACATAAAACCCTAAAAATTTAAATGCCAAAATTGTGGTTTAATGTTAAAGACAACAAATTAAAGAGGAAAATAAACAAGAAGTCAACGTCAAAGTCAAAGTCAAAGCATAAGAAAACGGGGAAATGGAACGGACCTGGTGAATGAGCATTAAGATAACGGCAGCATCACGGAAGCGGTTCTTGGGGAGTAGAGAGAAGGCGTTAGAATGGTTAAGAAGCTCGTCGCCAAAAGCCCAGTAGACGGCGGAAGCAGACGGAAGCGTTAAAGTGAAAACGTACAGCGTGGCCATCAGGTAAATGTACTTAAACTTCTGGGGTTTCCACATGGCATGCATTATTTCCCTGTCATCATTTTCCTTAATCTTTTCATAATTATCATAATAATTACAATTATAATAATTAATAAAAAAAAACAAATATAATTTTTATTATATATATATATATATTTAAAAAAAGAAGCTTACACAGTGACAGCGTGGCCGCCGAAGGTGTACAGAATATTGGTGGCGCCAGTGAAGTAAAGCACCAGTTTTGTCGGCCCCGAATGGGTGACTCCTTCAACCTGAACAAACAAAAAGACAAGAGTTCAGAGAGAGACAAGGCGGAGAGAGCGGCGGAGAGAGAGACAGAGAGAAGGACCTGGCCGTGAACGAGGGCGGCGACAGCCATGTACCAGGCGGTGTAAGTGGTCATTCCGAGGCCGAGAAACGACCAAATCCGGTAATTGTGAAAAGACGGTATGAAAACAGTGGTGGCGCAACATGCTCCGAAAATGTATGTCCATGTTCTTTTGTCCAAGTGGTCATTAATGTAATAAATATTACTGTCCTCACCAAAAACATTTTTAAATTATTTCAGCTCAATTTCCATTTTTTTAAATTAATTAATTATATATATATAACACAAATAAAATACTTAATTTAATAATTTTGGTTTTGATATCGTTACCTTGCGCATCCAATAAGCTGGATGACAGATCCAAATAGAAGGAAAGTACAGTTGAAAGCGAGCCCTACAGCCTTCCAGTGAGGTCCCAACAGCCCATCAAGAACTTCGAACCACTGCAGAGTTAAAAAAAAACGCCGTCGTTTCATCATTTCGAGTCAAATTGTAATGGGTTATGAAATTCGAAGCTTCTGAGAAAGCTTTAATGGCGGAACCTGGATGACATGGTTTTTGAAGCTGACGTTTTCCTTCTCCTTTCTGCTACGGTATTCAATATACAGAACACTGATCAAATACGCCGTCCAACTTCCGATCAGCCCATAAAAAATCTGGAAAATGATGCCGGAGAGCATTCCGAGCTGTGAAAATGAGTAGGGAAGTGTCAAAAGCACCTGAGCCACCTGTAAAATTTTGACAAAATCCGGCGAGTGAGAGAGATTTAGTGGTTATCCGGGGAAACTCAGAGCTGTATTCCGGTGAGGTAAGGGAGAATTTTACTTGATTTGAAGCGCAGCTAAACCAAGCGTCCCAAGCGGAGCCGCCGTGCCAGAGGAGGTTTTTCATTTGAAAAACAGAGTTTTGTGGTTGTTCTCCGCCATCAAGTTCTTCCCCTTTCTCCTTTCCGCTGCTTTGCTCCACCTCGTTCGCGGCGGTCGGAACAATAGCTTCCTCTGCTTGTGTTTGTCCCACCATTTTTCTAAACGTCTAAATCTTTACAGATCTGTTGGAAATTAACGCAAAACAAGACATTAATATAAGACAAAGTTCCCAGATCCAAAACAGAGTAACCCAAATCAAAATCATCCAAAAACGGAAAACAAAAACAATTTTTTTATAAAAAAAAACCCCAATTTTCCCTTAAAAACAACAAACCTTACTCGAAACGTCACTGTCTTCAACACCCAAAAAAGAAACAAACAGATCTGTTTATCGTTCAGTCCAAAACAGAGCAAGAAATCTCAAAACAGAGTAAAGCCTTTAAGAACTTTATTCTTCTTTCGTGGGGTCAAATCGCCATAAACGAGCTGAAATCGAAAAGGGTTAGCTAGGGAAGTCTCAGAAATTAATGCGCCACCATTACAGCGGTGGTCAACCCAAAGACGGCGGCCGGCGACGGCGACAGACAGAATCTAAAAAGGCTAAAAAAAAACAGAGTTGACAGGGGAAGCAGTAGTTTCTGCAAGTTTCGAAGAGGCTTTTCTTCAGAAAAAGGGGCTTTTTAGCACTGTGTATGGAAGCAGAGGAATGATTTATATCGTAACAAACAGAAGGGTTTAAGTTGGCGTTTTTTTTCCTCTCTTTCTCTCTCTAGGATGAGAGAGAAAATGAATGAAGTAATGAAATTTGGGCTGTGGGATTCGATTCTTCGTGAGGCGTTTTCTTTTTCTGGGAAACGCAGAATTTGGAAAAGAATTACAAGAAATTGTGATATTCTTTCGCATCAGCCACACCCACTGCGCCTATTTATAGCCTTCATTCTACTCGTCACCGGCAACAGTAAACTATTTCTACCGCAACTATTCACTGTTCCTGAGGTTAATTAGGGTAAATATAAACCAAATTAAACCGGAAGCATTAAAAACATACAAAAAAAAAAAAACAGATTTTTTTTTATTTTATATTAATAATTATTAAATGCAAATTTGATATATTTTTACAGTTTCTCTTTGAATTTTACAAATTTTTTACCATAATTACCACAATCGAGAAATGATAAGAGATATAGATATAATCACATGATTAAAACTCAAGATTTTTTTTATTTAATTCGCTACTTAGATCACCCATTATGGGTGGTCATAATATTATAATTATTTATCAATATACTTGGTACATATTAGAAATTAAATTAATATTTTTTAGATTAAAAATTGGAATTATTAAGTGATAAAGTGATACGAACTAATAATTTTCTATTTTATTTATTAAAAATCCATAAAAAAAAAAAGAAATAAATGTAATTTTGGAGAGAAATTATTAATATTTAATTTTTTTTAATATTAATAATTTTTTTAATTTATTAATATTAAGTGATAAAGTGATACGAACTAATAATTTTCTATTTTATTTATTAAAAAAATCGGGAAATAAATGTAATTTTGGAGAGAATTATTAATATTTAAATTTTTTTAATATTAATAATTTTTTTAAATTATTAATATTAAGTGATAAAGTGATAAGAAGTAATAATTTTCTACTTTATTTATTAAAAAAATCTATAAAAAGGGAAATAAATGTAATTTTGGAGAGAATTATTAATATTAAAAAAAAAATTAATATAAAAAAATTATTAATATTAAGTGATAAATTGATACGAACTAATAATTTTTTATTTTATTTATTAAAAAATCCATAAAAAGGGAAATAAATGTAATTTTGGAGAGAATTATTAATATTTAAATTTTTTTAATATTAATAATTTTTTAAATTATTAATATTAAGTGATAAAGTGATAGGAACTAATAATTTTCTATTTTATTTATTATAAAAATCCATAAAAAGGGAAATAAATGTAATTTTGGAGAGATTAATATTTAATTTTTTTTAATATTAATAGTTTTTTTAAATTATTAATATTAAGTGATAAAGTGATACGAACTAATAATTTTCTATTTTATTTATTAAAAAATCTATAAAAAGGGAAATAAATGTAATTTTTGGGAGAATTATTAATATTTAAATTTTTTTAATATTAATAATTTTTTTTAATTATTAATATTAAGTGATAAAGTGATACAAACTAATAATTTTCGATTTTATTTATTAAAAAAATCAAATAAATGTAATTTTGGAGAGAAATTATTAATATTAAAATTTTCAGAAGCTGCCACTTACTCTCCGCCGCCCCAATGAGTGACATGATTGAACTTCCGATTCCCAGTTTCTGTTCGACGGCGGCGGTGAGGCCCGTCGGCGGGCAGCGGCTCCACGAGCGATCCAACGGCTGAGAGACTCTGATTTATTTATTTTAAAGAATAAAGAAAAAAAATTGGGATGGGATCAACAGCTGAGATGCAATACGGCAATTATTAGAGGGGTAGAGAGAATAATCACACGTGACATAGAGCATAAAGTGCTTCAGTTTCTAATAAAACTTTATATAACTTTATTTAATAAAGTCAAATTTCATGGGTTCCTTCAAACCCTAAAAATAACCTTACGAATATTGATACGATAACGAGATAACGACCAATGGGTTAGAGTAGTGTGGAAAATATCGTTCGACGAGAGTGTGAAATTCAACGGGTTAGCGGTTTTATTGAATTGACTCATGAGGCAACTTAGTCTTTAAAATTATATTTTATATTGAATTTAATGGATAAATGGTCTAGTATTGGACTGGATCGATCAAAATTCGACTTTGAGTGGAGCTTGATCCAACCTGGATTTGGCCTGATAGGACTTTTCAGCTTCTAGCTTGTTGATGAGGCTACGTTACGAAAGGATTTGTCGGGTTAGTGACACCTATATTATGTAACAACTCAAGCTTACCCGCTAGCAAATATTGTCTGTTTTGACCAGTTATGTGTCATTTTCAACCTCGCGGTTTTAAAACAAGTTTGACAATAATAGGTTTTTACACTCTTATAAGAAATGCTTTGCTTCCCTCTCCATCCCACACCCCTTGGGGGCCAACATCCTCACTGGCAAACCACCCTATGTCTGGCTCTGATACCATTTGTAACAATTCTGTTTTGACCACCATATATTTATTTTGACCAGTTATGTATCATTTTCAACCCCACAATTTTAAAACAAGTTTGACAGTGATAGGTTTGCACACTCTTATAATAAATGTTTTGCTCCTCTCTCCAATCGATGTGAGATCTCACAATCCACCCACTTGGGGACCAACGTCCTCACTAGCACACCACCATGTGTCTAACTCTAATACTATTTGTAACAATCAAAGTCCACCGCTAGCAAATATTGTTCAATTTATCCCATTACATATTTCCGTCAACCTCACAGTTTTAAAACGCGTCTATTAGGGGGAGGTTTCACACCCTTATAAGGAATGCTTCGTTCTCCTCTCTAATCGATGTGAGATCCTACTAATCTTAAACCGGACCAAATCTATTATCACGAGATGATCTAACATATAAATTCACTCACCCAAAAGTATAGTTAACAAATTTAAAATTTTGACTACAAACGTTTGTCATTTGACTGGTGCTAAAGTGGAGTAGGGGTGAGGTGGAGCCAACCAATAAAAAAACGCCCTAAGATTTCGTCAACACAAAAAAAATAAAATAAACTTATTTTTAGGTTAATTAAACTTTGTGTTTAGTGGAAGAAGTAATGATTAGCGAATGGATTTTGTCCACACTAATTATTAATTATTATTAATTAAAAAATTAAACCCTAAAACCACAAAGGATCAAAATTCGGAGTATGTTCCATTGTTGAGATGCACATGGGACCCTCAATTTTCGGCCTCCTCGATTTCCACTCACAATTTTTTTTATATTTTTTATAAAAATAAAATAAAATTGTATTTTTTAATTTTAATTTTAATTTTATATAATTAAAATAAGTAGATATATATATATATATATATATATATATAAGATTGGAAGTGGGTTCTAAAAGGGATTAGTGAATAGAATAAGGGCACTAAGAGGGGTACCCAATGCCTCCACTCAAAGTGATGGCGGACACCCTTTTCACACCTAGGGGAGAGAGAATAAGCACTTCCCAATTATTTTCCTTTTTTTTTTTTTTTTTAATTTCAAATTTTAATATCTATAGTTTCTACCCAATAATAATAACAAGCATAGGATTAATTTCAAATATTATTCATAATCATATCTTCATATATATATATATATATATATATATATTCCCAACATATCATATGCTCTATAATATCAAACATGAAACCAAATATTTGTCTAAAGTATCATATTTGATATGACTCTTAAACTTTATTTTAAGATAAGATTTAAATTTTAATGAAGCATTGCATCATCTTTATTCAATAATTAAACATGTTAAATATATATATTTATATGGTGGAAAAGTGTTTTTTTTTAATATAAAGGCAACTATTTTTATGAGTGTGGATTTGATTTATATGGTTAGAGATCTTAACGCTACTATTTATTTAAAATTTTAAATTATATTATAGAATATGCTTTTGAGAAAAAAAAATAAAAAGAAAAAAAAAAGAGTACGGGTCATCCTATGATTTCAATTTTGATGCTATAAATAAATAAATAAAAATATATATATATATATTAATAAATTCAATAATTATAATTATTAAATATAATATTAAGTATGTTGGGAATAGTTTACACGTGCCAATTATTCATATTTTGTGTGATGATATTTGGTATGATTGATTTGTATATTTGCTTAATTAGAGTATATGAAAATAACTTTTTTTTTCTTTAAATGTTATAAAATTTAAAAGTATTCGAAAAAGTGATTTCAAATGGAATCTTAGATCTATTTTGAATTTTGTCTACATTAAAAAAAGATAGTACAACAAATAAATAAAATCCCAATTTTTTATTTATTTTAATGAAAATGGATTTTATTATGACCTTTTTTTTGGGTTTCTTTATTAAAATATTATCTCTTGAAAAAAAAATTATGTTCGTTTTTTAAATTTGGTTAATATTATTTTTAAAATATCAATATAATTAAATATTGAGAATAAAATGAAATATACTTTAAATCAAAAGGATATTAAGATATAATATCTCAGATATATTCCATAAATAATATATTCTTCCACTATTATATCTCAACTCAGTGTGAATCCTATTTTTAGATTGGTAGAGTTCAAATTTTCCAACGAACTAAATTGGTTTTAGAAAAATTCAACTTAATGCAAACTGAAAAAAAAAAAAAATCTAATCTGACCCATAATCCAAATTGTTTAGATCATTAGGTCATATGAATATCTGGACAATTATTACAGCAATACTTGCTTTAGTGATGTTAATCGAACGCATGAGGCCAATATGATTGACAAATACTTTAATATTTATTAAGTGATTTTGATTTGTGCAAAATAAAACTAGAAAATTTAGGTGTGTTTAATTTAATTATCTCGATTATAAGTTTGATAATCTCCTAAATCTACATAAATTGAAACAACTCAGGTAAATCAAATGAAAGCCTTTCCCTTTAAAATGTCAAAATAAATAAACTAAATTAATAAAAATATCCTTACATAAAATTTTCAAATGTTTCTATAAAATCCTTTTAACTTTTTTTATTAAATAAATTAGTACTTTATTTAAAAATATCTTTTAAACACCTATTATGGTTCAAAAAATATCTTTAAAATTTAAAAACCCTTCAACTTTAAAATTAAAAAAAAAATACATTTTCTATTAGCACTCTGTTTAAAAAATATTTATGAAGATTTAAGAGTAGTATTAATACCTTTTAAAAAAAATCTTAATGTTAATGTCGGGTCGAAAATCATTTATCAATACCTCATGTATTATTACAAAACTTTTTAGTTTATGATTGTTAAAAGTATTTTTGAAACAAAATTTTTATTATTTTGATCTAAGGGTAAGTTTTTTTTTTTTTGAAAGATTAATAAATTTTTTTAGATTTTAAAAAAAAATTAAAAGTGAATGGATATTTTTTTATAGAGTACTATTTTTTTTATTAATTTAACCTGAAAAATAAATAAATAAAAAGGAAAATCTCACGGTAACATTCCAAGTTAATTTTTTTTTATTTCTCCGATGAGCTTACGTAAGCATGACGAAGTATTGAGAAAATTAAATTTAAGATTAAATGGAATTATTGGTAGTGGAGAAGGAAAATATGATGGATTTTGTGTTAAATAATAATAATAAATAAATAAAAAGTGAATTAAAGTTATCACATAAACATTCTCTCATATTTGAGAATCTTTATGATTATTGGAAGCAAAAAGGGAATTATTTTTATGATTATCGTCTTCTTTAATGTAGGGACAACCAAGAACTTGAGGAATTTTACTTTTTATAAAATTAATTTACCAATATATTTATTTTTATTGAGTCAATTTAGTAAATGATTTTTTTTTTTTTTTTATAATTTTAATATATCTGGATTCTAAAAACTTTTCGTTATTAACGTAAATATGATGTTTTGTTACGTGACACAAATGAGCATGTTGAGTCAAGAATCCACCCTCTTTGGGTATCCAACGTCCTTACTAGCACACCACTCGATGTTTGACTCTAATACCGTTTATAATAGCTCAGTCCACGCTAGCATATATTGTCCTTTTTGAGTTTTCTTTCACTGTTTTAAAATGGGTTCATTAAGGAAAGGTTTCTCCACGTTTACAAGGAATGTTTCATTCCCCTCCCAACTGATGTGAGATCTAACAATGATAATCAGTTAATCCTCTTAGACAATGAAGATACGACACTGGTTGGAGAGGGAAAGAAAATATTTCTTATAAGGACGTAGAAACCTTTCTCTAATAGACCTGTTTTTTTCATTAATACCACACTGGTTGGAAAAATATTTTTGAATTTCAAATTTTTTTCATTAATACTCTAAAACCAAAAAATAAAATAATTTTTTCTTCACGTTCAAAGTCATTAATGAAACTTTTAAAGATTTTGAAACAAAATTATAATGATGATTTCAGTCCAAAAATTCATACAATACTTTTTATTTTTATTTTATTTTATAAATTTAATAGAGGATTATCGAAACAAATTGATATAGTAACCCAAACTAGTTGAATCTAAGAGCCCTCGTAAACGTTTAGGATATGCAAACCCCTAACTCACAGATGCTAAAAACTTAAATTAAGTTGATTTTATTTCAAATTATTACCATTCTTTGAAATTAGATCTAACATATTAAATTTATTTATTTGAATTAATTAAGTAACTAATCAATTAAAAAAATCATATTAAATTTAATTTATGATTAATCAATTTTTTCTCTTATACTTAATTAATTAACCATATTTTTTCATCAGCAAAAACATACCCATTAGACCAAAAATAGAATTTTTATTCTAAATTAATAAAAAAATATTAAATTTTTTTTAATACAATTTAAATATTTTATATGCAAGTATTTAGTGGTTTAAAATTACAAAACTGAAAAAAAAAAAAAAAAACCCCAACGTCTAACTTTCAAACATTAATTATTGAGTCTTAAACATTAATTATTTCAAAGATTAATTATTCAGTGTATTCTAACATATAAATTAATTATTCAAAACATTTAAAATTTATATATTTATTATCCATGATCCAAGGACCTTACGAATTATTATATTTTAAAACAGCAAAATAATAATAATAATAATAATAATAATAATAATAATAATAAAGAAAGAAAGACAGAGCGGAGATTTGAATCCGACAGAAGCATTGTAGTAATTAAAGATTTGGTATAGTGAAGAACATTGAATGGAACCACCAGAACGGCGCCTCCGGTGGTTCCGGCGTCGGGAAAGCCGCCGTGATTCTTTGTGTCAATTACAACTTTACCCTCCCACTGCCCATTGGATTGTCTTGTATACTGTACCCCTCGGCATTCGATCCTTTTTCTCATTTATTTCCCCCAAATTTTAGTATTCCCATATTACCCAATCCTTTAGTTCACACGCTCAAATAATGTTTAAATTTTGTTATCATTCTTTAAGGTTATTTTGGTAAATTCATAATAATTTATCTATTTCAATATTTCAATTTCTCATCCTTTATTTTTATAAAAATATTGATTTCAAGTAAAATTTTAATGGCTAATATAATTTCTATTAAATAATATAATATCCAATTTAAATATTACGACACACGAAAAACATAATTTCCAACCTGGAAAAATCTCTTCCTACTCCTTTCCCTATTCTCCATTTAAATGTTTCTGTAAATTAAATGAACCTTTTACTTATCATGTATTTAAAAGTTTAAAATTCGCTAAAAATATTATTTTTAATCATTTCAAAATTTAACAGGATAATTTTCATTTAAATTTACGTTTTTCTCCTCCTCCAAAGCCTATATTTTCAAATTGATTTCTCGCATTAAAATTCAAATCTATATATATAAAAATTAAATTAGTTTAGTGGTGTGGAAGTTAGGTTAAAATTAAAAATATTATTTGTGTGGATTTGACGTTACTAATTTATTAGGAATCAAATGAGAACCCATGCCAGTCTTAGAGAGGAAGATATTAATCCATTTATTTATCAACATTTATGCTTTCAATAAGGATATGGTAAGATCTGTAATTGTCAAGAAAGGATCTCAAGATATTATACGCAACTGGATTTTTTTTTTTCATAAATTTTATAATTTATAATTAATTTATTTACTGTCGGGTAAATCTTTTTCACTCTATTGTAAAAAAAAATGTTTATCGCTCAAACTGACGTGAGATCTCACAATTCATCTCTTTCAGCATCCTCGTTGGCATATCATTTAATGTCCAGCTCTGATATCATTTTTCAACTGATGTCTAGCTTTGATAACATTTGTCAACCAATGTTGGATCTCACAATCCACTTTTTTTGGGGCTCAATGTCTTTGTCGGGTTCTGATACCATTTGTAACATCCCATTAGTAGATATTGTCTGCTTTGACTCGTTACGTATCGCCGTCAGTTTATGATTTTAAAACGGTCTATCAAGGAGAGGTTTCCGCACCTTTATAAAACATGTTTCATTCTCATCTTCAATTGACGTGAGATCTCACATTAATGATCAAAACTGACTGAAAAATATTCAAACTAATCTACTTTTTCTTTACGTTATGCTCGTTCAAATCATCAAATACAACAATTTTACTGAAAAACTCAAAACTTAGTTCAATAAGTCGAGTTTAAATATCAGAATTTTTTATTTAAGAATCAACCGTATAATATTAGGAAACAAAAAGCTAGAACTTAATAATGAAAGTTGACGATGTCTTCATCGATTCAACTACACTGATATCGTAGTAACGAGCGTTAGTAAGCATGACGTATGAGATATATATATAATAAGGTCTCAAAAATAAAAGCATTGTATACATAATAATAATAATAATAATAATAATAATGGGGTGAGATTGGTAACCCCACGAGGGAACATTGGGGCCTTTGGAGCGTGCGATGCAAATGGGCTCCCACGCACGCCCGTCGCCCTCGCCTTGATTTTTAATTTTTTTTGCCTAAAATTTCATTATCATTATTAATTTCTTCCATTTTCAATCATAGCTTTGGCTTTGTTGTGTTACATGAACATATGCCCCCACCTCTTTGTGTTTTTTAACATGCAACTTTATCTCAACCACCAAAGATTATTGTAAATTGATTTTTTAATTATTTATAAATAAATAAAAAATTAGGAATATAAACGGGTTAGGTTCGAAAAATCTTTCGAACCAACTCGTAATTTTGGGTTCGATTGGTTGGTGGTCTGAGCAATCTGAATAGAGTTCATAACTCGGTTGAGTTAGGTTGTCGGGTTGTTTTTCTAATTACTAGAAGATAAATTTTACATCTACAATAGATATTTAATTAATAACTAAAATCTCATAAAATTTAAATATCAAATATTTACGAGTCATAATATAATTTTATTATTTTTAAAAGTGTAGATTGTTTTTTTCCTTTTCCAATTTTTAAAACAAAAATGAAATGAATAATTATTTATCTATTTGGGTTTTTTTTAAAAAAAATATCTAATAAATACAACGCAATAATTTAAATATTTGGTTTTATGAGCAACAAAAACAAGAAAATGTTATTGTACACGTTGCCATATTATTTTTTTTATAATAAAAATAATAAAAAGAAAAAAAAAAAAAGAAATTATCAAATACAATTTTCTTTTTCTCCCTTGAAAAAACAAAAAACAATAAATGCAGATCTAAACGGAAATAAAACTACATAATCAAAGTCAAACCTCCAAAATTGTAAGAATAAAAATTATTAAAATACATTAAACTAAAAAAAAATAATAAAAATTCGTGTTTTCGTAGAAATTAAAATTATAATAAGCTGACACTAGAGTTGACCTTCTGATACATTCACATTGCACGAGTTGCAAGAATTTGACTAAATATAGGTTGACCTTTTGAATTCTTCGGAGATTACTATTTAAATTAAAAACAAATTTTAACATTAATTTTCCCTATAAATTTATATGAAAATTATTGTTTTTATTCGAAGGAGATGAAAATAAAAAAAAATAAAATTATAGTTTTTGAAAGAATGAATATTTTTAAATATATATTGGTTCTAAAGTATATATATAATGTAGGGCGGGTGGAGCAAAAAATTGGGTGTGAGTGGGGACGATGAACATAATCTTCACCCTCGACCTTGTTTAGGAAATAGAATTTTTTTTTCATCGCTCTATCCTTCATTCTCCGTTTAAACGAAGATTCTTTAATCTGAGTCTTAACCCCACAGGTTAAATAAATGGTCGGACATAATTTCATATAGTTATATAAATATCCTGTTACGTCAATCAACATATAGAAATTATTTATTTATTTATAGCGGTTGAGACTGAGAGTTTTTGGTCGAGAAAAAGGGTTTTCAACACATTTCTGGAATCCCAAATAATTAATTTGGCAAGTGAACGTTGTAGGGTAAATGTGTGCGAGTAAACATTGGTGTTGAGAGCTCGAAATTGAATCTTAGGCAATTGAATTTAGTCACATTATTGAACTTGAAGATCAATTAGATTGAAATAATGCATATATATATATATATATATATAAAAATTAAACTGTTTTCCATGTGACTATGTTTCTCTGTGAAACATACAGTTTTGGTCCCCAAGCCCATGCCCACACCCTTTGATGCCTCTTTCAAGCCTTAAATTTTTTTTTGAATAATATTATATATATAATTGTTTTCGAATGTATTTTCTTGTTCGCGTTTCTGAATCATCCACCGTATGTTTTAGCCCATTACGTATCGCCGTCAGCTTCACGATTTTAAAACGTGTCTATTTGTTTCTCTCTCTAACTGATGTGAGATCTAACAATCTACTCCTCTTAGAGGTCAACGTCCTTGCTAGCACACCGCCTGATATCTGACTCTATACCATTTGTAACAACTCAAGCCTACCGCTAACAGATATTGTCCGCTATCAATCTTACTATTTCAGCACGCGTCTACTAGGGAGAGGTTTCCACACTCCTTATAAGCAATACTTTGCTCCCCTCCCTAACCAATGTGGGATCTCACAATCCACCCTCTTGGAAGCCAGCGTCCTTGCTAACACACCGCCTGATGTCTGACTCTAATACCATTTATAACAATTCAAGCCCACCACATATATTGTCCACTCTGGCCATTACATATCACCATCAGCCTCACAGTTTCAACATGTGTCTCCTAGAGAGAGATTTTCACACCGTTATAAGAAATGGTTCGTTTCTCTCTCCAATCGATGCGGGATTCGAAGAAATAAGGAATATCGGAAGAAGGGTGAAGATATTATTTCCCTATTGTTTTGACATAAACAAAACCCTAAAAACAAAGGGACCCTACACAAAGGAGCATTGCATTAATTTGAGCAATTTCCTTGAAGAAAAATTTGGAGGTGTTCCATGTCATGAATCCACTTTCTTCTTGCCAAATTGCAAACTCCAATGTGATCTGTCGCTCACTTGTCGAGTAAGAGGAGAATATGAGTGAAAAATCCTTGTCCACCACAACCAACACCCAACCAAACCAATGCCAATCAACAAACAGAGCAATTCAAATTCTATATGACCTGCTTTCTTTTCTCTTGATGGGAAAACACACAACACTTCATCAATCTTTTCACATCAAATTGGCAATCATGGTTTGAAAATTTTGTATGGGTTTCTTATAATCTTACTTTGTGTGGCTCTGAGTTCTTTGTAGGGTTTTGGAATCTTGGCTAGCTTCCCATTTGCAATTCCCTCTTTCCCTACTTGCCTCCCCCCTTCTTCCAGTCTTAATATCGAATAATGCTTGATTTCTAGTGTATTGGTCCGTTACGTATTCTTGTCAGCCTTATGAGGTTTTCACACTCTTATAAGAAATGCTTCGTTCTACTCTTCAACCAATGTGGGATCTCACAGTCCACCTCGTTTAGGGGCTGTTTTCATTTGTAACAGCCCAAGTCCATTGCTAGGAGATATTGCTCGCTTTTGGTCTGTTACGTATTGTCGTCAGTCTCACGGTTTTAAAACATGTCTATTAGGGAGAGGTTTTCATACCCTTATAAGAAGTGTTTCGTTCTATTCTCCAACCGATGTGAGATCTCACAATCCTCCTCCCTTTGGGCTGATATCATTTGTAACAGCCCAAGTCCACCGATAGCAAATATTGTCCGTTTTGACTCGTTACGTATTGTCTTCAACCTCACGGTTTGAAAACGCGTCTACTAGGGAGAGGTTTCCGTACCCTTATAAGAGGTGCTTCGTTCCATTCTCCAACTAATGTGAGATCTCATAATCCTCCTCCCTTAGGGCTGATATCATTTGTAACAGCCCAAGTCCACCGCTAGCAAATATTGTCCGTATTGTCGTCAGCCTCACGGTTTTAAAATGAATCTACTAGAGAGAGGTTTCCGCACCCTTATAAGAAGTGCTTAGTTCTACTCTCCAACTGAGGAGGGATCTCACAACAAGCCTAGTTATTAGAGATGTCCATGGGTGAAGTGTATCTCCTCCATATTTCACGTTTAAATGTAGATTTTGCACTCCGCTTAGGACGGTCCCCATATAACACCCGTCTCATGGTTTAAATGGATATTTCTACTAGTTGTTACGTAAATTCGAACTTTAAATTTAACGTTCAAAACTTATAAACTAAGTATGCGAAAAACGAGGGTGGGGAGGAGGCTAGAACCTATAGCCACATTTGTTGGTTTGTGGAATATGAACCCTATAGCCCCATTTAGATGCTTGTGGTCAAATGAAATTGAGACCATTTACAAAGAAGGATCAAATGAGTAGAGATTGGGAGGACCCAATTCCATAACAACTAGCCTAGATATGTAAGACAATGACACACTATTTTGGAGCTAAATGCTAATATCTTTGCAAATTATCTCAAATATATTATAAGACAATATATTAGAAGACAAATTGATTTAAGTCATTAAATAGAAAATAATCGAGAATCATACGAGGATGATCAAGTAACAAGAGAATCTCACCATCTACCCTCTTTGAGGTCCAACGTTCTCGTGGGCACATCTCTCGATGTCCGACTCTGATATCATTTGTAACAGCACAAGCCCACCGCTAGTAGATACTGTTTGCTTTAGCCTGTTACGTACTGTCATTATCCTTACAGTTTTAGAACACGTCAATTATGGAGAGATTTTCACATCCTTATAAAGAATGTTTTGTTTCGCTCTCCAACTGACGTGAGATCTCACACACACACACACACACATATATATATATATATTCTAATTTTTACAACTTTACGACATGATTAATGTCAAACTAAATAAAAGTTAGAAAAGGTCATTAGAAATGGACTAAACTAAAAAAATTTTAAAAATTCAAGGATCGAAACATAAATTTTGAAAGTTTATAAACCAAAATAGGAAATACTGAAAAGTCAATGGACTAAAATGAAATTTTAAAGTTTTGACAGACTAGTATTATCTCTTAGCTATGGAGTGGATACCCCCATCTTCGAGACTAGGTCCCATTGCCACTATGTTCCTAAGCAAAATTACGAACCTACCCTCCTCAAACCATTGAATTACCACTAAAACAATAAGGTTTACAATGTAATTCTTAGTGGAAGGGAGGGGTATTTTGGGGACATAGGTTATCCTTCTTGTCAAAGCATTTAATGGCGATTCAATGAGTTGAAGAGGTTTTGGCTAGAGTTTGGAGGAATTCGGAGACAAACATTCGAATTGAGGGCCCCTCGTGCTTGTCACGTGCTTATAGTCTTGTAGACCAAAAAGACAGCTGCCCAACAAAGCCAACCCAACCCCTCCCTTATCCCTCATTCTCCTGCCACGTAAGCAACCTACATTTCTCCACGTGGCATTCATAGCCATTTTAAGAAGGTCCACTCCATGCCACGCTTGTAATTTTCTATTTTATTTATTAAATGTAATGTAAATGAAACTTATATTAACTTTATCCTAATCTTATTCTAATTAAAATAATAATAATAATTAGTGAGATTTACTTTTACATTTAATATAAAAATAAATAGAGCTCCTTTTTTTTTTGTATTTATTTTATATTTTTTAAAAACAAATATCATTTTTCACAATTTATGAGAGAAAAAAATGAAAAAAAAAAGGTAAAAGGAAAAGGAAATAATAACGGCCACTTTAGAAAATGGATAATTATTTAAAGGCAATAGGGCTATGAACAGAGCTCTGTTTGTTTCTTATCGCAATGACTAATCATTTCTCCTTTTTTCTTCTTCTCCTTGCAGACAAGGTGTTCGACGAAATGCCCAAATGAGATCTCTATATCAAATCCTTTCCCTTTCATCTCCACCTTTTGGCGACAACTAACAACATAGCGTGGTATGAAATTTACTTTTAAGATTTCAAACCTAGATTTCTTTTTCACTTAGATTTTAACATGAACTTCAAAGTCCACTATTGTTCGTTTTGACTCGTTATACTTATCGCTGTCAACCTCACAATTTTAAAACACTTTTATTATGGAGAGGTTCTAGCCCTACTCCGATCAACCGTCCGATGACTGACTCTGATATCATTTGTAACATCCCATACCTACTGCTAGTAGATATTGTCCATCTTAACCCATTACATATTATCGTCAGCCTCACGATTTTAAAACACTTCTATTATAGAGAGGTTCTAGACCTACACCGACTAGTGACTGACTCTAATACTATTTATAACAGCCTGAAACCCACCGCTAGTAGATATTGCCTATCTTGACCCATTACATATCGTCGTCAGCCTTAAGTTTTTAAAACGCGTTTGCTATGAAAAGGTTTTCACCCTCTTATCTCTAATCGACTTGGGATCTCATAAAGTAAAAATTTATATTAAACAGTTTTTGTCGGGATAAGAATCGCAAACGAAAACGAAACGAGACCAAATTTGTTTTGGTTTGCTTAAGCTCAAAATACAAAAGGTGAACAAAGGTGGGTAGGGTTGAATGAGTTGAAAACCCACTAGATATTGCCTGCTTATGAGTGGGTAATGGGTAAAATGCACGAAGGGATTGGAGGGTTTGTGGCAGACATGGAGGGAACTCATAGTGATCGAGTGTGTTTGTTAACAAGAATGCATGGAAAGAGAGATTCTTTATGTAATGTAACATTGCCCACCATAATCAAACCTTATAATAACAAAACACCTTTATTTCAGAGTGTTTGGAATTCTATACAATTTCTAGTTCTCCTCGTAATCATTGTTCTTCTTGCTCGGGACCGAGTTTTAGCCTCTCCGTAACCGAACGTGTAGGGCATAGTTGATTTTCGAATGGAATGTTACCGGTCAAGTTTGATAACTATTTATGTTTTGTTCGATGATCATTGTTTCTAGTTAAATCATTTATATGGTTTTCATTTTTTTTAAAAACATTTAAATTTTTAGTCCGATTTCAAATAAATAATGTTAAGAAAATAAAATTGGATAAGTTTGACGAAGCTTGACATAGACAAGTACGATGTAAATGGTTGTCCAATATTCAATTGATCCCGTTTTTCACGGACTTGACTTTGGATTTGAACCAATTAAGTAATGGGTGGGGCCGGGACGGGGAAGCCATCCTCGTCCTTATCCACACCACCTATTTCATTATCCATTTTTGCGAAATTCTCCATTTATTTTTGTGGGTTTGACGCGGTGGCTATAATGTTTTATGACAAAATCTCTACAAATTATTACATCATAGTCTTATAACAATTAAAAACAAAATCTATAAAATAGTCTTTAGTTTAAATATTATAGAGTTTCAAAATTATCTAATTTTTTTAATAGGATAAGAAAGCATACGTGTACGTGTGTTGAAAATATATTTATATTTAGCGGGGACAGAGACGAGGAATATAATCCCGTCCCTGATTCCATTTATCTAACGGAAAAAAATGTTTTCCAGTCCCTCCTTCATTCCCTGTCTAAGTCCCCTCCCCATTCGGGATGGGTCTCCACCGTAAAATGAACATCTCTACTACTTGCCCTTTAATAGATCCTAAAATATATCAAAAAGCTTCAAAACGTGGACCAATGATATACACTCGATAAGCATAAAATACGAGAGAAAACAAAGAAAAGACGGAAAGCAAGACAAAGTAAAAGCGAAAGACACGCTAGCCAAATATTTTGCTAGTTTTAAAAAATAAATAGTTATCTATTTAATTAAATTAAATATGATAAATTTCATGCAAAAAGAAAAAAAAAATCAATTTACGCTCTCATAGAACTTTGAGGGTCGATATTCACATAAGACCTTCGAAGAACTATAAACTTAAAGTTATACGAGTTTGGTACAATCTCGAACATATGAAATTCTGATTCTCGACCTATTTATTTTAGAAGTGTACTTGACTCGAGAGATGGGAGCGAGTTTCTTCAAAGTTAAAGTCTGAGAAGATTTCTTTTATCTTTGAAGAACTTAATCTTTAAAGAACATTCTTCAAATTCTTCGAGAACTTGGAGAACTCTATTTATTGAGTATTCAAGGAGTATTATGGATTTTGGGCTCGAATAGCCTTCGGCCCAACTGATTGAACTTGGGCCTGGCTGCCCTTTGGGAAGCCTATTTTTTAATTCAATTAATTCAAATGAAAAAAAGCACGTGGAATAATCGAATAAAGCAGGCTACAAAAGACTTGGGCTCGGCCCATTAGGCGTAGAATCATAACTCGCAGTGAAATTATCGAAATATTTACCACACAAGACGACTTTTTACCTTCCATGTCTGGAAATTAATCGCACAGGATAAAAAATACAGGATCGCGATGAAGGGTAATTCCGTCATAAATATTGTTAACCCACCAACAGAATTGCCACCGCCCGGCGCTTATTGAAGCCAGAAGTCAGCGGCTTCCATTAATGGAGGACGAAAATATACAGCTAGCAAATAGAACCCTAAACCAAGAACGTATCAAGCTCAACGTCGGCGGTAAGCTCTTCGAGACCACCGTCTCCACCACACGTTCTGGCGGCCCGGAGTCTCTATTGTATGCTCTATCCAACCGGCCGAGAGACGATCGGAATCCGATTTTCATAGATCGCGATCCAGAGATCTTCTCGGTCCTCCTTTCTCTTCTCCGAACCAACCGCTTGCCTTCATCGGCTCGCCGATTTTCCAAACAGGAACTCTTCGATGAAGCTATCTTCTACGGCATCGAGGCGAATCTCAAATCAGCGATTTCTCCTCCGTCGTTTGACGGCATCGATGCGTCAATCGTCGCGAATATTCGCCCTACTTCCGACGGTGTTGTATCAGCTTTTACGGCGGGCGATGGGGACGGCTCCATCTGGCTTGCTCACGGTGGTCAGATCTCTTGTTACGATCGGAATTTAATCCACGACAGAACGATTCGAACTCACTTGGAGGAAATCACGTCAATCCGCCGCGTTTGGCCGGAGATTGCAGCGTTAGGTTCAGACGCCATTTCCGGTCTTCATTATTACAATTTCTCCAGCGGCCGACACATCGGTTCGACTAACTGGTCAGATCCAAAGGATCCCCGCATCTACAAAGCCAGAGTCACCGCAATCGCCGATTCGCCGACTAATATTTTCGCCGCCTTCGAATGCGCTCACAGAGAGAATTCCGTACTCGTCATCGACCAAACGACTCTCCAAATCACATCTGAACTCGGCCGACAACTCGGATCCTCCGCCAAGAGCACCGTCGCCGGAAAGCTTACGTGGATACCGGAAACCAGCGTACTCTTCGGAAGCTCGGTAACGTGTGGTGCGTTTGGGTACTCGGGCTACGTCAGGCTCTGGGACTCTAGGTCAGGCGACGTGGTTTGGGAGACGAACGAGCCAGGCTCGGGCCGAAGCAGTAGGTTCGGAGACTCGTTCGCTGACGTGGATGTCGACGTGGAATCGATGAAACTGTTCAAAATATGCTCGAAATCGGGGGATTTGGGAGTGGCAGATATTCGTAAATTAGGGGACGACCCGTGGGTATATTTGAAAGACAAGAATCCGGGAATGGGAAACACGGGCAGAAGGGGGAGTGGAAATATCAAAATTCACTGCTTCAGAAAACAGGTTTTGGTGGGGAGAGAAGGAGAGCTGGAGGTTTGGTCGAGAGTGGAAGAAAGAGAAAACGGAGTGGAAGAATCAAAAGATATCGGCGAGGATTTTTACCGTCGAAACTACGTCGACAAGGCGGAGGATTCCGAGAGGGGGATTATAAAGGAAATTGAAGGCGGCGGCGACAGGCTGTTTGTTTCTCGGGAAAATGTTGAAGGCATTGAGGTTTGGGAAACCTCCAAATCATCCGGCGCCGTTTCGATTTTGTGACCCAAAAACCGGTTCGCCCTTCGCAACCGTTCTCATCAGTATTGGGCCTCAATTGGGCAACCGCTCTCATCATTATTGGGCCTCAATTGGGCAACCGCTGTCATCACTATTGGGCCATTGTTCGATCATTTTTTATGGGCCTAGCACCTATTGAGCGATTGTTTTGGGAGTTTTTCGTTTTTCTTTTCTTTAGGGAAAATTCAAATTTCAATTTAAATTTTAAATTGGACTATACAAAATATGAGGTTTTTAGTATTACTTCAATATATATTTATTTATTTACGCGTTAACAATTTAAAAATAAAATATTAACGAAAATTAATAATTTTAAATTTGAATTGTGATGGATATTTATATATTTTTGAAAGAGAAACAAAACCCGTACTTGATCTTACACGTGTGAAACCATGGAAGGTCACTGGACCGAGGGTCCAAATCCCACACGTGTGAGAAGATCGAACGTGCCAGATATTTATTTATATAATATAATCTCTCTTTGTCGCTATCTGTATGGGATCGCTTTGGCGGCAATGATCATTTCCACAAAACCCAAAAGATAATTCCTTTGTGATCATATTCATATATTCTTCCAAAAAATTAGAATATCGGTTACTGGCTATAGCCAGTAAAAGGTCGCTCTTCGGGGGCTCGTGTGGCGGCAATTGTTGCATGTGTTACCGGTAGTTCCGGTTGCTCTAATCAATTTCCTTCTCTCCCCGGGTTCGAATTCAACCCTGGTTCTTTTGAACTCTTTTGTTTCTTCTATCACTCTCTCTCTCTCTCTCTCTCTCTGAGTCTTCGAAATATCTCTGTTGTTGATTCTCTATTCTCTATTTCCTTTCCGATTCCTTTTGGATCGGACGGCTTGGTTCATCGAAGGTAATCGATTCTCAGCTTTCTAGATCTCTTCTCTTCTTTGTTTTTTGTTCGTCGTTCTACTTTTCATCTACTTCTGTTTGTTTTGCCTGCAAAATTATCGTCGGTTGAAGCTAATTTGTTGAGTTTTTAAGGTTGCGTTCGTTTTCTTTTCCTCTATTTCCGTGGAGAATAATCGTTGTTGATCTACATATGTTGTGTTTTTATGTATTTATCATCTTAATAATTGGTACTGGAGTTGTTTAACAACTTCAACGGGAGAGTGAACTGAAGAAGTAGCAGCAAGGGTTCAAGAATTAAGTTATGTTAATTCAATTATATTTTAGGTTTATTTTTCAGTCTAAAGATCTGTCCCCGATTAAACAAGTGATTTTTCATAGTTGTAATACGTAAGAATCTGCCGAGTCTTATTTTCCTTTTTGTATGTACTTTTTACTGTTAATCGTCTGTAGCTGGTTGATGTAGTTAGTCAAATTTAGAGACGGTTTTTTCAATTGAAATTTAGGGATTCTAGTCTTGTTAAGGTCAAATATGTCTCAAGAACATGTATTATTACACTATTGACTTCCACTTGATTTGTTTGCTTCTGGATATTCCTCAATTAATACATATCATTGTTCCTTCTACTTCAACGGTTTCTAGAGGTTGCTTTCACTGCGTTTTTGTACTTTTGGCATGTACTTTTATGTTAACAATCTTGATTTATTGATTCTTGTCAGGACTATTTGAGGTACTGCGCTTTCTTATTTTGCCTCAAATTGTTCTTGTCCTGATTCTCGTGCATGTAGGCTGTTTTTTAAACTATTGCACTTTTTAGTAACTCGCCGTATCATTATACTGCTACTCCATAACTAGTCATTTTGAACAGGCATTTGCCTTGCATAATGAAGAGGCCCAAGGGTAAGGGAACATCAAGGGTCTCCAAAGAAGCTTTGAAGCCAGTGGATGATAGGTAGTTTTTTGCCCATTGTCCCACTAAGTTTTATTAGTCTGATAAAACCTTGCAATTGTTGGGTTAGGATTGTCTGCGATCCATGGCTGGCATCTTTTTTTTGGAGTATCGAATTTCCAGCAAGTTTTTTAGTTCTATTGAAATCTAATATCCACATACTTGGTGGTGTGTATACAGCATTTACAGGAGTTTTGTAGTGACGGATCATAAATATCTCTATTCTTTTCAGAAAGGTTGGGAAGCGAAAGGCTGCCATCAAGGCTGACAAGGGTATCAAACGACCGACAAAGAAAGAATTGAAAGCCTTGAAAGATCCCAACAAACCTAAGAGGCCTCCGAGTGCTTTTTTTGTCTTCCTGTTCGTATTGCCTTTTGCCATTTTGTCTTCAGGCTAAAATCTATTTGTTTGATTTCCTTCATGAAGCAAATTTTCTAATCTTTTTGAAATTTTATATAACAGTGAGGAGTTCAGACAGGAGTACAAGAGGGAAAATCCTAATGTGAAGGCAGTATCTGCAGTATGTGATCTTTGAAATTGTTATAAAGATTCACACAAACTTGAGATGCAAATATACAGTCAATTGTTAACGTTTTCTCCACACCTGCAGGTCGGAAAAGCTGGAGGACAGAGGTGGCAATCATTGACTCATGATGTAAGTAATGTTGTGTATTACATAACAATTCAAGCGGGCTTAAAATGGTTGCCCTCATTTCATTTTTCCTGCATGTATATATGATGTTGATCAAGGAAACTCTGTTTTTAGAGGTGTGACATTTGTATTTTTCTGCCTCTGCAATGATATTTTCTTACCATGGGTGTTGCACAATATTCCATTTCTAATAATAACTGGCTGGGTTGAAAGGAAAAAGCGCCCTATGAAGCTAAGGCGGCTAAGAGGAAGGCTGAATATGAAAAGCTTATGAGGGCATACGACAGCAAGAAGGTAGGCGCGCTCTGTATTTTGTGTATCGATCAAACTTATAAAACTTCACTGCGACAAACGCTTATACATGCTGTTATCTGGGAATAGGCTAGTGAAGCTGATGACGAAGAATTAGAGAGGTCGAAATCTGAAGTGAACGGCGAGGATGAGGCCAGTGAGGAGGTATTTTTGATACATAATAAGCAAATGCTTCAATGCTTGTACATGTCTATTTCAGTTCATATTATGCAAATTCAGATCGTATCTGCTGTTTCATGTGCGCATATTTCATTTTATAAGCCTGCTGATTGTTTGAAGTTGAGAGTAACAAAGTTATGTTCTACCTACTTAGCTTGTTGCATACTATGAATAGTCATTCGCTTCTCTATCAACACATGTTCAATACTCAACTCTTTGCAGGAACATCACGAAGACGATGAGGAGGACGACGACGACGAAGATGATGAAGAGGATGATTAAATTAGAAGCAACTTTCTAACATTTGCAATAGCCAACCCAGCTGCTAGAGGGAGGGAGTAGCTCATGTATGTTCATATCTTCAGTACTTGCGTGCTTTCTGTTCTTTTGTATTTATGTGCAAATGATAAAGTGTTGTATGGCACTTCCGCAATATTACTGTTTAAATGGTCTGCTCCACTCGCATCGCCGTTGTCATAATTTGATAAAATCTTTGGCTATTCTGGCCTTCTGATAACCAACCGAATATTTAAAATTATCAAATCCGTCTTTTGGAAGCTGTAAATCGAGTTTGTCTCTTACTCTCTTGCCTTTTTGCAGTTAGAGAAATACCCTTTTTTTTTTTTAGAACTTTTAGAGAGATCCTCTGAAGCATCCGTGAAAGGTAATGGTCTGTCTAAAGTCGAAGATTATGACAACAATAGTAAAATAAATGTATGGGTTGGAGAATTCCCTTTTTTACATCCTTGAGGCGTTTCTACATAAAAAGTTTACCGCACGTTACTCTAATGGACATGAAAGATAAGTAGCTATTGAGTCATTCGTTCATTAATATGCTTGCAACTTTGCAGATCTCTGATAAAAATATATTTTTGACATTAATGTACAGAAATATTAAACTTGAAATTTCAATTTTGAGGCTCTGATAAATATCTAATTTTAAAACGTTACTTGATATTTCAAAAAATTATAAAATTGTATTAAAAGAATTTCTTACTAATGGTTTTAAGGAAACTTAGACATAGTTGTTATGAATTTCAAGTTTTGAACTATGCTAATTAAATTTTAACATCCTCCGAGCTATAGAATCTATATTAAATGACTCAACGGTGGAAGGAAAAAATGAGACAACAAAAAGGAGAACCTACAAGAATCTAACAGGTTGATTCAGCCACTATGTTGTAGCGGTTGAATAAAAAATAGTGGGGATTTCATGCAAAAATTCAAAGTTTGTGCTGAAATTCGTTGATTGCTCTGTACGAATTTACAATGGAAAAAACTTATGTTCGTTGTAAGATCACTAAAGGAAGGGTTGGTCATAAATTTAGAGAGTTTGCTCCGACACGGAAGGTATTAGCCCCTTACTCATCTCTTCAACATCTAGAAAAAGGTCCTATTAGTTGAGCTCTTTCGTAAAAGCACCATTGGACGGTGGTTCCTCTCTTTTTCTTTTTCCCCCAAACAAAGCGAAAAAAAAAAAAAAAGAGAATCACTTGATTCCCTCACAACAAGGCAGATAAGCAAGGCAGATAAGGGACTTTTTTTCCTTAAGTCCAGTATACGAAAACAATTCCTCCCCACTAAAAAGAGCAATTGAGATTGAATTTCAAGTTCAACAGTGTTGAGAAGATATTAGCCCCTTACTCACCTCTTCAACGTCTAGAAAAATATGCATCATTCTTTCTTCGCATAATATCTACACTGCTATATGGTCCCCTTATGCGAGCCCTTGCTATGACACGAGCTAGAAGCTTCAGATTTATTTATTAGAACAAATAAAAAAATGACTTCATACAATGATCAGGAATTTCTGCGAGGAGAGAAGCAGTGAGACCGAGTGAAAGAAGGTGGCATGTTTTCATTCCCATATACTTTCCAAAACAGAAGCAAAGCCTTGTAACCAAAAAGAAAACGAACACGGGAAACAAGAGAGAAATTGCACGAAGGATCTAGTGGTTCAATTGTGTTCTATGCATTGAAGTGAAAACATTACATATATTTATAGGAAAATAAGAAACTAGCCACTAACATAGGCCACCTTAATCATCCCCACTAATCCATAGGCCACCTCCCTACTAATTAAGAGGCACTGACCTAAATAAGTGCCAGTAACAATAATTAAAGAAAAATATATGGATACCGGTGTGTGAGATCTCGACGGCCTCTTTGTGCCTTTTGTATATCGATATGATAAAAATATGGATACCCGTGTTATTTAGTTAGCGCAAATATTGTTGAGAATTATTGGGAGTGAGTTCCACATTTAGTGGAAGATCATGGGTTTATAAGTGAGAAATACTATCTCTATTGGTACGAGGCCTTTTGGAGAAGCTCAAAACAAAGCCACGAGAGCTTAGGCTCAAAGTGGACAATATCATACCATTGTGGAGAGTTGTGATTTCTAACATGGTATTAGAGTCATGCCCTAAACTTAGCCATGTCAATGGAATCCTCAAATATCGAACAAAGAATTGTGAGCCTCGAAGGTGTAGTCAAAAGTGACTAAAGTGTCGAATAAAGGGAGTACTTTGTTCGAGGGCTCTAGAGAAAGGAGTCGAGTCTCGATTAAGGGGAGGCTATTCGAGAGCTCCATAAGCATCAGGGGAGGCTTATAGTGTACTTTATTCGAGGGGAGGATTGTTGAGGATTATTGGGAGTGAGTCCCACATTGGTTAATTTAGTGGAAGATCATGGATTTATAAGTGAGAAATACTATCTCTATTAGTATGAGGTCTTTTGGAGAAGCCATAAGCAAAGCCACGAGAGCTTATGCTCAAAGTGGACAATCTCATACCATTGTGGAGAGTCATAATTTCTAACAAATATTTGGTTCATGCACAACATGATACACAAATAAGGAAGTTTCAACCTTCCATCAGCAAGATTTGATTTCAGTTTAAGAAACTAATGATGAATGCATAATTGTCAACATAGGTGAGTATTTTTATGCTTTTCAACATAATTTAATTAAAAAAACAGGTACACGACTAGCTGTGTAAAATACCTTCGTAAGATTGCCAAGGGAAGCCATTGGTAGAAAATAGATAGGATGCATGGAGTAGCAAGATCAAAGGTGCTGCATAATAGGTAATTACAATTAAAGGTTTTACAGTTTTAATAGTAAAATCAACATTTCTGTTGTCAAAATTGAGAGATTGGAAAATGGCACCTGTCTGCACTGCCAATGAAGTCTGCATACATGCGCCATTGTTCTGGAACATCATCAAAAAGATTACCAAACCGTCCACCTGGAAAGGATGCAACTCACTGAAAAATTCAATATAATCTTCCATATTATTTTCTCTTTATGTGCAAAGTATCCATTATTAGGCCTTTTTGTGCGTACATATGAACGTATTACATAGATAAGCTCAAAGATTACTCAGTCACGGAGAATGCCAAGAAAATGTTGTGGGAAAAAAACACTTAGAAACATGATGGCAGCATTAGAAGCGGCTTCAGTAGTTCCAGAGAAGGAGCATATACCAACTGCCTGCAAATAGTCAATAAAAGAGTGGTTTAAATAATGTTAATGACCTTTTCTTTTCCATTTTGCGAAGAGAACCCGTTATAATAGAATGAAACTGTACTTTCAGAAACAGTTATCAATTATGTAGAATTTGAGTTTTGAATCATCTAATTATAGGAACTGGATGTGACCAACGCGTGACACATCCATCCAATAATATTAGTGGGGAACTGCAGTATCATGTACCGCAAGTAGTTGTCTGAAACTGATTCTGCAATGAAAATTATATAAAAGTGAGATAGCAGGTATAACTAGATACTACCTGAAAAAAGAAATTGAGATATTACTTTATCGATCATTTTTTCTGATAATCCACCATACTTCCATTGAGAAAAAAAGAAGATGAATACAAAGACATCCAAAATAACCAAGCCAACAAAAAGAGGAATTCCCATTAAGGAACCCCAATCGAGCAAAATGTGAGCGGATAACTGACAAAAGGAATTTGACACCGACGCCCAAAAGAAAACAAAGAACCTAGCAAGGGACCAAACATCCCTACCGTCTTGCTCACCCTTCTAAAGATCCTATTGTTTCTCTCTCCCGGAAAGGCCGATCATCTGGCTGTATAACTACAAACAGCTTGAGCAAACATTAATGGATGTATTTGTCACACGTTGGTCATATCCCAAATGCTCATTGGCTATATGATATGAACTCTTGGCTGTAATCCATATGACAAACAAAAGTACATTCTCATAAAAAGTTTATGGTTTCTTTTCTATCTTCTAGTTGGTGTAAACCCATACAACGTTTACAATTTACGATTCATTACAATTGAAAAGCTTCTTAATAATCTCCTTGAGGTTGCTTGGATTCAAAGAGGGATAATCCAATTGTCCTTTTCATATTTTCTACTCCTTTTCGCATGACAGAACAATTTCTAACTGATGGGAATCAAAAGAGGGAAGAGGAAAACCTAGAAGTACTGGAAAAATCCTGATCTTTGGGAGTGCAAGATTATTGTAGAAAAATTAAATAAGTAAAACGGGATACATCTAGTTGTATGAATCAACTAGAACCCAAATATTCTAGCTTGGAAAACATCACGTAACAAAAAAGTTCAATGAAGAAATATTAATGGGAAAAGTGAGAAAGAAAAAAAGTCCACGCACATTAGGTATCATGTTAGGAATCACGACTCTCTGCAATGGTATGATATTGTCCACATTGAGCATAAGCTCTCGTGGCTTTGCTTTTGGCTTCCCTAAAAGGCCTGTGAGATGTATTCCTTACCTATAAATCCATGATTATTCCCTAAATTAGCCAATGTGGACTCCCTCCCAACAATCCTCAACACCCTTGGGGAAGATAAAATCTTGAATGATATCTGGAAGCCAGGATAATTTAGTTTCCAAAAAATGAGATACTTTGAGACCATTGGATGTCGGAGATGTTTGTTCATCAAAAACAGATGGCAAACGGACTTATCATCCAGAAAATACCTGTTCATGGAATCAAATTTCCCAAAATGAAACTCTTATTGTAGCTATAGGAAGCAGAAAACGGTATACCAGTTCTCAAAATCTACAAACTACGCTGAATACTGATCGTTAATTATCTCAACCATCAGCTTTATCCTAAAAGAAATGTGAACCTCTATCTATCCTCAGGAAGTTTAAGGCAAATTTTTAATTCACATAAAATGGATCAAGCATATAGATTGCTTCAGTAGAGTGATATTAGCAAAACCATAGCAATATGAACGAGAATCATTATATCTATTATAAGAATTTGAAAAGACGAATTCGAGGAATGATTACGTAAAAAGTGAATTCTAAGGCAAACATCACCGGCTTCTTCCCAGCGCCATTTCCGTACTTCTCGCAAAAATTACTCGCTGCTGGCCGTGTACTCTGCAACAAGAAACACAAGACAAAAGTAATACAATCAGATGGAATAACACCGAAAGCATTATCACTAGCAGAGAAACAATCACCACTTCCTCTAAATCGATATTTTCTTTCGCCTCTTGAGATATTAAGACATTTCGTCTCGAACATTTGCCGCTCGCTCAGTATGGAAAGAAATTGATCAAGACTTGGAAAAACTTAAAACATTTCAGGAAGATACGATATATCACATACAAACTACGCTGAACTTCTCTTCATCCATTAATATCCACCAGTTTTCAATATAACAGAACAGAACAATGTAGGGGAACAAAAAAAAAGATCTCGTACCTGCACGATCAACACCGTTCTTTACATTGTCTTCTCCATCGGAAAATCGGTTTAGCTACATAAAATCTGATGACGATTTCGCAGTTTTCCACTGTGCATCAAGCTCAAAGACTCAAGGGAAGGAAAGGCTGCTTCATGCTAGGCGTCCAGACCTACTACGCCCGAGCCGCATTTCAATTCAAATCCTCGATTTTCAAATTGACAGATGGTTTTAAAATTATAATAATAAAATTTAAAGTATAATAAAAAAGGAGAGGAAAATAGAAAGGATATGATTCTCATTACCAACATATTCTTATGATACATGAAAATTCAAACACAACGACGAAAAATGCATATAAAAACACAAATAAAAAAAGCATACAAATATTTATTGCAGATTGCATGCGCTTAATTATTAGCCCACAAACTGCCTTCATCAAACTCCCCATAGTTTGAAATTTTCTAAGCGTTCCACCAGGCAGGCGGCAAGCGTTCGATCCAGGCCAATTCTGATATCAAAGAATTTAATAACAAATCCATTTGATTTTGCTGTTTGGTCCTTCTTTATGACCAGATTTCAAAAGAAACCCCTCTCTCATTTTGCAATTTGACCCACTTAAAAGCATCATATTAGCCTTTAAGCTCTGAAGATTGATTGGTTTGAAGCTTGGAGTCCCAAGTTGGGGGCATTGTTGTCATCTGCATGGGCCAAAAACAAAAATACGTTAATTTAACGACCTAATTTCATTAAAAGTACTCTATACACGCATGTAACAACCCAAACCCATCCGTAGCAGATATTGTCATCTTTAGGGTTTCGCTTTTGTCAAAGTTTTTAAACCAAAACCCACTCCCAGTAGATATTGTCCTCTTTGAGGTTTCCCTTTTAGGCTTCCTATCAAAGTTTTTGAAACACGTATGCAAGGAAGAGATTTTCACACGCTTATAAAGAATGCTTCATTTTCTTCTCCAACCGATGTGGGATCTCACAATCCACCTCCCTTTGAGGCCTAGCGTTCTCGCTGGCACTCCCCTCTCCAAATTAGGTACAAGCTACACACAATTCAAACTCTTCTTAACCCTAAAACTACACGAAAATAGACTATTGAAACCCGTGAACTAAACTCACTCGAACCGAACCCGAACCGTGCAATTTAGTCACTCACCTTCTTGGGTCTTGGAAACAAAGAAGCAAGCAGCAATGATGATGTAGCAGAGGAGAAGAATGAGGCCTTTAATATAGTGAGAGGTTCCATCTTGTAAAGTGAAGGCCGTGGCAATAATGGCCAACCCAAGCGACCCCGTTTCCATGAGGTTAAAGTTCAGGTCCATGTCCACTCCCATTGTCCAAGCAACTATCACACACAGTGGAATCTGCAATTACATATTCTTCAGGGGTCAGTTCGTGTAATTTCAACCTTTTTCCAAGAGGGGTTTGAAGTTTTCAATAATTACACATACGTACCACAAAAAGTGCAATTTGTGTTGCAGATCCCAATGCAACTCCCAAAGATATGTCCTGCAAACAAAATAAAATATTTAATTTTATATTTAATAAATCTCCATAAATTTAATTTTTTAAAAATTAATTGAATTACCTATTCGTGAATTTTTAATTTACGATACTTACCAACTTATTCTTGAAGGCGAATATGATAGCCCCGGCGTGTTCGGCTGCATTTCCGACGATAGGGAGCAAGATTATGCTAAGGAAACTGACCGACAAACCCCACGTAGTAGATGCTTCCTGAAATTAACATAATAAACTTTAGGTTATATTTTAAATTTATTAAAAGAGAAATAAAAAAATATATTTCATTTTTTGCTGAAAAGCCCTTTAAATATACAGTAATTAAAATTTACCTCAATTGTGTTCACAACGTATTCGGACAGCAAAGCAATAAGAAGTGTCATTCCAGCAAGCCATGCAAATGCACTCCAGAATCCGATCACTGCCTCTTCTCCAGAAACGTCGTCGTCTTCGGTTTCCTAATTTTCCAATAATATAATTAAATAATTTAATTCTCACACAATAAAAAAAAACATTTCAATTTTAATAAATAAATGTTTATCTTGGTTCAAAAATCAACCCACCAAGACATTGATTATTATTATAATTATTGTGTGTAATTTTAATAAAATCTTAAAATTAGTTATTTTTACTTAATTTTATAAAATGCGAAACGATCGAAGAAACTGTTATTTTTTAAAATTTATACTCGAGACTATTTTTACGATTTATTAAAAATTTGAAACTAAATTTGAGTATTTAAAAGTAGATAAACGACTATTCTAGTGGAGGATTCGGGACCATAGCATGTCGTAGTGGTTCATTTAGAACCACCAAAACATCCTTAGCCACTAGTCAGATACAAATACATCGCCTTCTTATAATTATAATGTAATAACTTTTTAATTATTTGTCACAATTTTTCTTATTTTTTAACTAAATATTCAAAAATGTACTAACTTTTTACTTGATTTAATTTTGAAAATTAAATAATAATAATAATAATAATGAATGGATGGAAAGGGTGTATATAAACTTAATTTTTTTTTTTTAACTGAATTTTATTAAATAAAAAATAGAATATTAAAGAGAGGAGAAGGAACGTACCTCAGTTTCAAATAATGTCCGGTGAGTCCAGAGTTGGAAGACCAAGTAAGCAATGTAAGCGGCGAGCATTACAATGCTGCTGGCTCTGGACAAGTGGAGGGTGGAGGCGGCGGCCGTGGAGGCGGAGGAGGCGGAGGAGGCGGCGTACCCAAACAATAACGGCAATAGGTGGCACAGTAATGACAGCATCAGCATCAGTGCGTTCACATCCGCTTGCCTCTGTTAAAATTACAAAATTACATATTTAATTATATTTCTATAACCTCTCCTCATACAACTGCATCTCCCTTAATTGATACCATATTAAGCTCTCGCAGGCTTGTTTTGGGCTTCCCCAAGAGACCTCATACCAACGAAGAGAGTATTCCTTAATTATAAACTCATCATCAGTCTCTAAATTAGTCGATGTGGGACTTTCATCATCCAACAGTAGTAACAGATTTCCACACCCTCCACTCATTGGGTCTATTATTTGGCTATGATATTATTATAATAGTTCAACTACACCGTTGGATACATTATCTTCTTTAAGCTTTTCATCACGACTTCTCCCAATATTTTAAAACAGGTATGTTAGACAGAAGTTTCCACCCCATTTGTTCTCCTCTCTAACTCGTATGGTCTTTTTTAGATTTTCACTTCTGGGCTTACTCCAAAGTTTTAAAATGGTCGGTTAGGTTCGACTTTGTCTCCCACGCTTTTTCTAAAGTTTTAAAACGCGTCTGTTAGGGTAGAATTATAAACTCTTTGTTTCCTTCTCCAACTAACGTGGGATCTCACACGCAAGAACATGTTTTAAAACTCGGAGAGTAAGCTCAGAAAAAAAAAAAAAAAACCAAATATAACAATATGTGTTAGCGGTGGACTTAGATGGTTACTTAACGTTAAAATTGATCTAAAAAATTAATATAATGCGAGAGAGAGAGCTGTTACTTACTCTGTCATAACTCTGCTCTTTATTAATGATGCCACCACAGAAGAGAGAGGTGCCAAGAACAAGAAGAAGGTTGGAAAGAACAGAGCCCAAAAGAGAGAACTTCACCACGTCTATCTTTCCTTGTGTGAGCGCCAGAATTGCAATTATCAGCTCCGTCGCATTCCCACATGTTGCATTCAAAAGCCCCCCAACTATATACCAAATTTTTAATTTCATCATTAATTAAATCTATTTTATTTTATAAATAAATAAAAAAAATTAATATAAACGACCGATTACCTGTTGGGCCGGTGAAATAAGCGATTTGCCTTCAAGGACAAATGGAAACAATAAGAGGAAATAAAAGAATAATAATAAATATTTGATATTAATAAAAAGGTCAGAGAAGCTTACTCGGTCAGGAAGCTGACACGTTCAGCCAATGGCGTGAGGCCAAGCAAGCTCAAAGCAAAAATCCACGGCTAAATACATATATTAATTAGTTAATTAATTAAATTAACCAGAACGACATGTCGTTTCACGGGAAATAGAGAGGGATAAGGGTTCTCACTCTTCCAAACCCGAAACTCTGAGCGACAATAGCGAGCGGAATGGCAGGGAAGAGAATGGAAAGTTTAGTTCCCAAAATGACCTCCTGAAGATTGATGAGGAACTTGCGGAGACAGCCGAATTGGATTTTGGAGACGAGGGTTAAATCGGACTTTTTGCGTAGGGAAGAGGAGGACAAGTTGTGGGCAGTTCGGCCATGGCCGTGGCGACTCTCCTTGGTTAAGCGCTTAAGGGTTCCGTTTTCCATGAGCCATGGCTCGGATTGGGAAGCCATGGGTTCGCTTTTTTTGAGGCTGGAAAAAGGGACGAGGAAGATAGAGTTGGCGCTGTTGGTCTCAGATGTTTTCTGAGAGATATGGCGGTAAGATGGAACGCTTTATAGGCTGAACCAAGAACCTTCCGCGAAATTTCGTAACTAACTGCCTACTCTGCCTCATCATATTCTGGGTCCGGTCCGGTCCGGTTTTTCTCGAAATCCATGACAAATTTGTAATATTAAAATATGTATTTTTAAAATTGAATCCTATAAATTTTATTAACTTAAATTAATAAAAACAACTTTATACTTAAAATAACTTTTAAGAATAATATTTTTTAAATATTTATGAAAATTAAAATATTTCAATAATACTCTAAAAGATATTTTTATTGTATTATATTTATAAAATATTCATTAAATTTTAAAAGTAGCATTAAACATTATTTACCTTTGAAAAATAGTTTAAAATTTTGGATATTAATAAATTTTTGAAACGTCGAGATTATTTTTTAAAACATTTTGAAAGTTCAATAGTATTTTTTAAACCAAATGTTAATGACATTAAAACATTCTTTAAATAAATTACTATTGTCATTTAAAACTATTTTTAAAAGTTTAAAAAGACAAAATGCAAAATTTAAGGATATTTTTATTTATTTAGACAAATTTAGATTATATATATATATAACGCTTGCATGTATATATTGAAATGTGAGGTTAAAAGGAAAAAAAAAAGTAGAGAGTAAATTCTTGAAATGATAAGATAAGGAATCACTACAAGGGGAGTAAGATTCGGATTATCTTGTTGATCGAATATCTCAACGCAAGAACACTTGGTTGAGATTCGAATCACTCCACAAGCAAGATTGATCATGTCGAGTTTGAATGATTCTACATGCAACCTAAACTATATAGAATTGTAAAGAAACTTAGTCATTGGCTAAAGGGAGCATAAACGCTCTTTTTACTATATTTTCCAAGTCTACCTACAAATACAACATACATAGCTTTATAAGCCTCAATTTCAAGATGTGTAACATTTATACTTAATAGCCATAATTAACCATTATGTAACTGTAACCTAAAGTAAATAAAAAGTCTTAAAATATATTAATCAAATACAATAACTCTAAATTACTCTAAATTGTAATCTATCCAAAATTTATAACATAAAACTTCATTCTTTTTCAATATGACATGAATTGAAATATCTTTTGATACTTTCAACAATATTTTCTTCACATCTTCATTGAAGTATATTGTATGATTGATATCTTTTGGTTCATATCAAGGTCCGACAAAATATAAAATTTAAGGATATTTTTATTCATTTAGTCAGTTTTAGATTAAATTAATATATATATAATCTTGAGATGTGAGGTTAAAAGGGAAAAGAATTTGGGGCCCATTAAAAAGCATAAAGTGTATTGACTTTATTGCATTTAATAAATAATTGGGCCCTTGATAATAATAATATGATTGAATTACCATGTGAAAGGACAAAATTAGAGCTATAAAGTAACATATAACCAAAAGGGGAAGTTCACGACTACCATATAACTTTCCAATGTTGTAGGACCTAAAAAGGGAATTTTATTCGTTACATTTATTGTCTTATGTAAAATTAAAAACATGTAATGAAAATCCATAAAGTCACCCGCTTTAATTCAATTTTCAAATATTTGAAGTTGGTAGGTTGTTAGAAAAAAATTCATAAATTTACGAGACACAGATGAAAAGGTGATGAAAATGATGGATCTTTTAATATATTTTTATAATAATATGATATTGTCCATCTTTTTTTTATAAGTTCTCGTGACTTTACTTTTTAAATTACCCAAAAGGTATCGTACCAATCGATATAATTCTCCTCTATGTAACAAATGCGAGACCTTGCTTGTACCTAACGATCCTTCTCTCGAACATAATACCACCTCAAGGCTCCTTTCATAGTCCACTGTTAGCAGATATTGTTCGTTTTGGCCCGTTACGTATCGTTATCAGCCTCACGGTTTTAAAACACGTATATTAGGGAAAGGTTTCTACACTTTTATAAGGAATGCTTCCTTCTCTTTTCCAACAGATGTGAGATCTCATAACTCACCTCTCTTAAGGGTCAACGTCCTCATTGGTATATCGTTCAGTGACGGACTCTAATGTCATATTTTCCTCGTGTTTCAATTACGTTTTTATCCAATCTAAGGACCGATACACAAACCTCATTAATTTTGTTTGGAATCTAAGAACATCACCAACACGACTAGGTTTTGACCATAACTTCGATACCAATCGATAACGACAACAAATACTCTAAGTATTTTTACAGTGATGTGATATTGTCCCGTTTGTGCATAAGTCTTCATAATTCTAATTTAACAATTCTCGAAATGTCTCATATCAATAGAGACAATTGTTCTCGTTCATACACGGTGAATCTCTCGTTCATAATTTTGATTAAAGATTTAAAATTAAAATTAAAATTGATTAAAATAGTTTATAAACTAAAATAATATTTTTAATCTAACTTTTCCAATAATGATGATGATACGGATTGTAAAGATTTCTGGTGGAAGAATAAAATCACTCCTGCAGTAAGGCACGTGTTCCAACAGATTTTGAACACCTTCTGGCAGCTTTTTTCTTTTTATTTATTTATTTAATTAACATAAATAATATATTATGTTTTCTTTGTTTATTAGTATTGATAATATTGTTTATGAAAAATAAATAAGTTTGAG
This sequence comes from Cucurbita moschata, assembly GCF_002738365.1. Classification (NCBI taxonomy): domain Eukaryota; kingdom Viridiplantae; phylum Streptophyta; class Magnoliopsida; order Cucurbitales; family Cucurbitaceae; genus Cucurbita; species Cucurbita moschata. The sequence continues at coordinate 3,526,327 of NW_019268531.1, forward strand.
AAATATAAAAAAGTTATATTATCTCAAATTTTATAAAAAAATGTCCATAAATATACCAATAAAATGTTGATGATGAATATTAAAAAAAAATCATAAGAACAAATAATAATAATAATAATTAATTTATATTTTATACTTATTTGAAAAATACTCATAAATTTTCAAAAATTTCAACCGTTTAAAAAAAAATCTAAAAATACGATTAAACTTAAAAAAATATTATTACAATTGATTTTAGATGGTTAATACTTTGTTTCAAAAGTACTTTTGAATTTTCAAAATGGTTTAAAGACAGTTTAAATAAAAAAAAAACACATTTAAACTTTTTTTAAATAAATTTTAAAAAAATACATTTACCATTGTACACATTTGAGCTTTTCAAAATAATATTAAAATATTTATAGATAATCTTTGAGGTTTTGATAGACGATTTATACTCACTATATTAACAGTAATAATATTTTGAACTTTTTTTTATAACTGTTATGAGTATTTTCTAAAATGTAACTTTTGAATTCGAGACTGAAAAATGAAGGGTATTAATGAAACTTTTCAAAGTTTAAAGATATTTTTGAAATATTATTAAAAGTTTAATGATATTTTTAAAACAAGATAACAATCATTTGTATTTAAAACTAACGATAATAATATTTTTTAAACTGTTTTTGAAAATTTAATAACATTGTCGAAACTTTGAAAGTTTATGAGTATTTTTTAATTCAGAGAGTTAAGAGTTTCATTTACAAAATATTATAAAATATATACGAAAATAAAATAAGTGCAAATCTTCAATAATATAGTTAAGGATATTATTTTCTTCTTTTGGTAATAATAAAAATAGAAATTCCAGAAGGAACTCGAAATAATGATGAATTTGAAAATATTGCCCCCAAACTCTTAGAAATTAAAAAAAGCAACCCCAAAAATTTGCAAAAAGACCCAGATTTGTTATATATATATATATAGCCAAATATGTTATGACTGCCACCTCACAAATGGACAATACAAAGGAAATTTCGAGGAAGTTTCTTGGGGATTTTCAAATTGACCCCTCAAGAATCAATCATTTCACTTCCGTTCATTTTTAAGGGACACCTCTGCTAAAATTTAAAATATAAAAGCCTATGGGCCAAATTATTTGGGATAATTATATAATTTTATATCCCCATAAAATAAAATTTGAATTAACTATAAATTATTAGTTGAAATTGGCCCGGTCGGCGGAATGATTGGACGTTGGAAATAAATAATATTTAAATATTTAAATTACCAAACAATGATATAAAACATTTTAAATTTACCTTCAAACAATAATTTCTAAATTTTCATAAATTAATTAATTTTGGCCAACGTAAAAAATAATTATAAAATATTAATAAAGAATTTTTAAAAAATATTTATTCCATATATTTCAACAATAATTGGGATTCGCAGAATGTTGGTTGGATTTATTATTATTATTATAAGAGATGGGAATCACATGGGTTTGGGCACGGGAATGTTTAGAAAGCTACTGTGTTTTGTTTTTTTTTTATAAATGAGTTGAACTATGCTCAAATTGATAGTTTACACTAATAATTATAAAAAAAGAAAATCATTTTTAATCTTTTTAGGTCGTTTTTGTCTTTTAACTCCAAAAACGGCCCCGTCCCTCTCTTCTTCATTGCTTGTCTTTTCTAATCATTTCACGTTCTACCCACTTGTTTTGGTTCCCTCTTTCCTCCCATTTATTTCTTCTAAATCAATTGAATCATACTTAAATTGACAGGTTAGATTTATTTGAGGTATATAATTTGAATCAATACTGAGAGGATACAAAATAATTTTTAATATTTTAGATCGTTTTTGTCTTCGGTCCCAAAAAACGGCCCCGTCCTTCTCTTCTTCATAACCATTAACGTGTAGTTATTACATGTGTCAATTTCACACTATTAATGAATATTCTCGATCAAAACAATAAATATGTAATATATTTAAAAAAATAATAATAATAAACGAGCTTCCAAGAAAATTCGTGAATAGTGACGATGATCAGTATAGATAAAGAAGTTGAAGCCATTTTCAAAAAGGACAAAGGGTTGCATGTTACTTGCTACGCTTTCATTTTTTCGTGCCATATAGAATGAACATGTCCCACGAACTCTACATTTTTTTTGTGGTCTAATATTCTTTGGGATTTGATTTCTGACCCGCCCTATGATTTTTTAATTAAAAAATAAACGTGTTTTAATTAATTGAATTACATTTGAGTTAACTATGTAATTAATGTTAGTTAAGTATGGTCGATAATTGCATACATCGACGTTCGTGAATAAAGCCTTAACTATTTAAAAGAATATAATAATGAAAGAAAAAATAAAGTATAACGTCTCACACCCAAGATTTGAAATTTGGATTCGGCACTTGATGACCGTGACATTGCCCTGAAACATGGTTACATTACCTACTTGAAATTTTCAAGTAGTCACTAAATATGTAACAGCTCTAAGCAAAACACGTTTATCTTTATAGTCGTTAAGGTGCACATTGTTAGTATAGATAATAACTTTCAATTCTTTTAAAATTTTGTAGACATTTTATCTTAAGAATCACTCACGTCCCCTTCTTTACTCGAGTATTATACAACAATTATATTTACGTGATTCTCTTGTGCTCGTATAACCCACGAGTGTGAGATTAGAATTTGAATGGTTGAATGACAATGGTCCACAAGAATTTAAGTGAATACTCCATTTTTGTAAGTACTTTCAATCTCCACACATTCGGTCAAAAGAAAAATATATATCATCGATTTAAATGTATTTTAACTCGTTAAAACATATATCTTTGATCTAAGCCGTAGATTTAACAATCCGTTACGAGAAGACGTATCCACCATTGATGGAAGTTAAAGACGATGATTCACAACACAAGTCAATCTGCAGCTCGATTTTTGAGAAAATTTCATAAATCCTCTGCTCGTACTAAAATATATATATATATATATATATATATATATATATTTTTTTTTGGAAGAATGTCAGAGATTCTTCACATTGAGGCCCCTCAATTCAATAAAAATATCAACGAAATTGTACTGAAAATTCGATAATTTGAAATTATTGGTACAATTATGAAGCATTGTAATAATTTGGTTAAAATATCAACTTCACCTTTATATTTTGAAATTTATTTAATTTTAGTGCTTTTAGTAAATATTTAAATTTATTTCCATTTTGTAACTTTTTATTACGACAATTTTTTTATTATTACATAACAATTTTTTAAAAAAATAAATTTAATAAATTAATATTTTATGAAAATAAAAAAAAATCGTTTTTTTCCGTACAAAGGACCGTGAGGTTTGTAATGGGCAAACTGTGGAGTACTCTGAAAAGGACACTGTCAAAGCTTTGGTTTCTGCCATACGGATGGATTTTTGTAGTTTTATGCAGACCTTTATTTATTTATTTATTATTATTATTTTTATTTTCTAGGAGTGATTTTAATAAATAGAAAAAGTAACATAATCTCCATAGTATGATATTGTCGGTAAGCTCTCATGGTTTTACTTTAAACTTCTCAAAAGAACTCATACGAATGAAGATAATATTCCTTGATTATAAGTTTTGAAATAATGTATGAAATTTTACCGGGAATTTTTTATATAAAGGGTATTATAGTATTTTTTTAGATTTTTATGATATAATTATTTTTATTAATTTAATGATAAAAATGAATTTTGACGTCATCAAATTTGGATACTATGGTACTATTTTTCTGTTCAATTTAATAAAGGAAAAAGAAAAAGTAATTGTGGTCATGATACTACGTGTCGTCAAATTGCTTCACAAGACAGGACGATGCATGATCTTTGGTGTCGCTTTCTGCCGCAAGAGATCGAATCCGTGATGAACTTGGGCGACTTGTCGGTTGTCGTATCCTGCGTGAGGCTGACGACTACATGTCGTTACTGCATAATAATTGCTAACGTGGAGATTTGAATCTTTTACCACATCACAGAGAGGCCGTACAATATGAGCTTTACACCCGACTGCCATGTGGATGCCTCTTTGGGGGTCCACGTCATGTGAGATGTATCCTGGAAACTTCCATGAAACTTCCTTTGTCCATGTCACAAACCGAATTCAATAATAATAGTAATAATATATTTCATATAATTTCATATCTCTAAATTTTGATTTTTAAAATGGGGTTTTTATTCATCTAAATTCATTAAATAATGACAATTTTCATATTAATGTACGTATATTTCTGAATTTTTAAATGATTTATTCATTTTTTTTATAGAAAAACCCAATAATAAATTAACATGATAAATTTAAATAATAATAAGTTATTAAGATTTTAAGAAAGCCGATATAGTGAAATCGGTAGACAGGCTGCTCTTAGAAAGCAATACTAGAACATCTCAATTTGAGTCTAAGTAGCGACATGTCATTTTACGACCAATATGTCGTTTTGTAATTGTATGGCTTGAGAAGGTACCATAGAAATGAAAGGACTCCTTATCATTATCACGTTAGGAGATAATAACAGGATCAGAAATTTACTCCATACTTCTAATACTGGAATCATTCCTCTATCATCTAGACATGACTCTCGTGGGTTTAACTAGCATAATTAATTACGATGTTTCAAATGTTTCAACTGAATCAATTACACGATTCAGCAGGATCATAGAAGATTCAACAAACTGAATCAATTATTTTTGTTATCGAACCCAATAGTAAGTATCATTTGAGTCTATCTAGCTTAGTTGGTAGAGCGCAACGCTCTTAACCTTGTGGACGTATATTTCTACAATTTTAAAATTGTTATCGGACTCAATTATATTTCAAAAATTGTCTTATATTATTATTTATTTTTAAAATCTAGAAAATGATGAAGTGGATTTGAGATTGAACCCAATGGTTTGCACAACGTAAGCCTGTCTAGCTTAGTTCGTAGGCAACGCTCTTAACCTTGTGGTCGTGGGTTTCAGCCCCACAGTGAGTGTTTAAAATTTAGAAAATGATGCAATGGACCTGAGATTAAACCCAATGGTTTGCACCATGTGAGTCGGTCTAGCTTCAAACTTTGTCCTATATGATTATTTATTTTTAAAATTTAGAAAATGATACGGTGGACCTGGGATAGAATCCAATGGTTTGCACCATGCGAGCCCGTCTAACTTAGTTGGTAGAGTGCAAGGCTTTTAACCTTGAGCTTGTGGGCTTGAGCCCCGTAAAATGTTGCACTGGACCATAGATGGAACCTAATGATTTGCAGCATGCGAGCTTGTCTAGCTAAGTTGGTAAAGCGCAAGGCTCTTAACTTTGTGGTAGTGGGTTTGTTCCTCATGGTGGGTGTTTGTTTTTTTAAATTTTGTTCTCCTACTATTTCTACAATTTTAAAATTGTTTCGGGCTCAATTATTATCCAAACTTTGTCATATATTATTATTTATTTATAAAATATAGAAAATGATGTAGTGGACCTGAGATCGAACTTAATGGTTTATACTATGTGAGCCTGTCTAGCTTAGTTGATAGATCGTTGGTTTGAACCCTACGGTAGATGTTTGTTTTTTAAAATTTTGTTCTATTATTCAAACTTTGTCATGTATTATTATTTATTTTTAAAATTTAGAAAATAATGCAGTGGACTCGAGATCGAACCCAATGGTTTACATCATGCGAGGTAGTCTAGCTTAGTTGGTAGAGTGTATGGCTCTTAACCTTGTGGTTGTGGGTTTGAGCGTTATAATGGATGTTTGATTTTAAAATTGTTGTCGGGCTCAATTATTATTCAAACTTTGTCCCATATTATTATTTATTTTTTAAATTTAGAAAATGGTGTAGTGGACCTGAGATTGAACCTAATGGTTTGCACCGAGCCCGTCCAGGGAGCGCAAGGCTCTTAACCTAACAATTTTGTTTTTTAAAATTGTTGTCGGACTCAATTATTATTCAAACTTTGTCCTATATTATTATTTATTTTTTTTAATTTAGAAAATGGTGCAGTGGACCTGAGATCGAACCTAATGATTTACATCGTGTGAGTTTGTTTAGCTTAGTTGGTAGAGTGCAAGGCTCTTAACTTTGTGGTCGTGGGTTCGAACCCCATGGGTGGGTGTTTGATTTTAAAATTGTTGTCGGGCTCAATTATTATTCAAACTTTGTCCTATATTGTTATTTATTTTTTAAATTTAGAAAATGATGCAGTGGACCTAATGGTTTGCAGAAGTGAGCCTGTCTAGCTCAGTTGGTAGAGCGGCTCTTAACTTGTTTCAAAATTGTTGTTAGACTCAATTATTATTCAAACTTTGTCCTATATTATTATTTATTTTTTAAATTTAGAAAATGATGTAGTGGACCTGAGATCGAACCTAATGGTTTGCACCATGCGAGCCCGTCTAGCTCAGTTGGTAGAGCGCAAGGCTCTTAACCTTGTGGTCGTGGGTTTGAGCCCCACAGTGGGTGTTTGATTTTAAAATTGTTGTCAAGCTCAATTATTATTCAAACTTTGTCATATATTATTATTTATTTTTTAAATTTAGAAAATGGTGCAGTGGACCTGAGATCGAACCTAATGATTTGCATGATGTGAGCTTGTCTAGCTTAGTTGGTAGAGCGCAAGGCTCTTAACCTTGTGGTCATGGGTTTGAGCCACCATGTTGGGCGTTTGATTTTAAAATTATTGTCGGGCTCAATTATTATTTAAATTTTGTCCTATATTATTATTTATTTTTTAAATTTAGAAAATGATGCAGTGGACCTAAGATCGAACCTAATGGTTTCCACCATGTGAGCCCATCTAGCTCAATTGGTAGAGTGCAAGGCTCTTAACCTTTGTGGTTGTGGGTTTGAGCTCTATGGTGGGTGTTTGATTTTAAAATTTTTGTCAGGCTCAATTATTATTCAAACTTTGTCCTATATTGTTATTTATTTTTTAAATTTAGAAAATGATATAGGGGACTCGAGATCGAACCTAATGGTTTGCACCACGCGAGCCCGTTGTCACGGCCATGCTCGTCCAAGGCGTGTTGCCGGGCTCAATTATTATTCAAACTTTGTCCTATATTGTTATTTATTTTTTAAATTTAGAAAATGATACAGGGGACCCAAGATCGAACCTAATGGTTTGCACCACGCGAGCCCGTTGTCACAGTCATGCTCGTCCAAGGTGTGTTGCCCATGGCCGCATGCCAACCCTTTATGTCTTTTCATATTCTAGTGTTTTACTTTTATATTTCTAGGAAGTATGACGTTTCAGAAATATCATGTCTAGGCCTGTCAGACATGAAATGCCTCATAATATACTATAGGGGGATACGACTAGTTGTCAACTTCTCCCTACCCAAGGTTATATACTGTAAGCCGTTGTTATTTCTCTCTTGCTTGCTTATATAACGTCTCTTTCAAAAATCTCTCTTTCGAAAATCTCTCTCTGCCCTCGCTTTCTAAAACCTTCTCTTAAAACCGAGGCCAGAGGCTCGAGCATATGTCGCTTGGCCGTAGGTGACGCAAGAACGAATTGGCTGAGCTCACTTGACGTTGGAAAGTGAGTGCCGCACTATCGCAAGTCCGCTGCCATTAAAAGCGTGATTGAGACACCTGTCTAGCTTAGTTGGTAGAGCGCAAGGCTCTTAATCTTGTGGTTGTGAGTTTGAGCCCATGGTGGGCGTTTGCTTTTTAAATTTGTTGTTGGGCTCAATTATTATTCAAACCTTTTCCTATCTTATTATTTATTTTTTAAATTTAGAAAATGATGCAGTGGACCTAAGATCGAACCTAATTGTTTGCACCATGCAAGCCCGTCTAGCTCAGTTGGTTGAGTGTAAGGCTTTTAACCTTATGGTTGTGGGTTTGAGCCCCATGGTGGGCGTTTGACTTTAAAATTGTTGTAGGTCTTAATTATTATTCAAACTTAGTCCTTTATTATTATTTATTTTTTAAATTTAGAAAATGATGCAGTGGACCTGAGATCGAACCCAATGGTTTACAGCACGCGAGCTCGTCTAGCTCAGTTGGTAGAGTGCAAGGCTCTTAACCTTGTGGTTGTGGGTTCAAGCCCCACGGTGGGCATTTGTTTTTTAAAATTGTTGTCGGGCTCAATTATTATTCAAACTTTGTTCTATATTATTATTTATTATTTAAATTTAGAAAATGATGCAGTGGACTCGAGATCGAACCTAATGGCTTGCACCATGCGAGCCCGTCTAGCTCAGTTGGTAGAGCGCTCTTAACCTTGTGGTCGTGGGTTCAAACCACACGGTGGGCATTTGTTTTTTAAAATTGTTGTCGGGCTCAATTATTATTCAAACTTTGTCCTATATTATTATTTATTTTTTAAATTTTGAAAATGATGCAGGGGACTTGAGATCGAACCTAATGATTCACACCATGTGAGCTTGTCTAGCTTAGTTGGTAGAGCGCAAGACTCTTAACTTTTTGGTCGTGGGTTTGAACCCCACGGTGGGCATTTGATTTTAAAATTGTTGTCGGCTCAATTATTATTCAAACTTTTTCTTATATTATTATTTATTTTTTAAAATTTAGAAAATGATGCAATGTACCTAAGATCGAACCTAATGGTTTGCACTGCTCGAGATTGTCTAGCTCAGTTGGTAGAGTACAAGGCATTTAACCTTGTGGTCGTGGGTTTGAACCCTACGGTTGGTGTTTGTTTTTTAAATTTTGTTCTCTTACTAATTCAATGGTTTGCAGTGGACCTGAAATCGAACCCAATAATTTGCACCATGCGAGCCTATCTAACATAGTTGATAGAGCGTAAGACTCTTAACCTTGTGTTTGCAGGTTCAAGACCCACGGTGGTTGTCTCTTATTATTTCTACCATTTTAAAATTATCGTTGGACTCAATTATTATTCAAACCTTTTCCTATATTATTATTTATTTTTAAAATTTAAAAAATTATGTAGTGGACCTGAGATCGAACCCAATTATTTGCACCATGTGAGCATGTTTTAGCCTAGTCGTTAAAAGTGCAAGGCTCTTAACCTTTTTGTCATGGGTTCGAATCCCACGATGGGCGTTTGTTTTTGTTTAATAAGGTCGGTGGGTGTTTTTTTCTTTTTCTTTTTAATTTTCCTCTTACTATTTCTACAATTTTAAATTAAAATTGTTGTCGGACTCAATTATTTTTCACAAAATATTACGTGAGCCCGTCTAGCTTAGTTATTAAAGCGCAAGGTTCAAAATTCGGAAAAGGATTTAGTAGTCTTAACGATGTAGTCGTGGGTGATAGCCCCAAGCCGAGCGTTTTTTGTTTTTATACTTTTTAAACTTTGTTCTATTGTTGTTTCTATAATTAAGAATTGTTGAGTTGACTCACATAATAAATTTATAATGTTGTCAGTAAAATTTTTAAAAAATGTTATAAACCACAGCCAAACCAACCATGGCATTTTTAGAGCTTCCAAATTCTCTTGTTTTTTTTTTCTCATTTTGAAGGTCCACTGATACAAGAATTAATCCTCAATTGGCTTATATATTACAAAGAAATGCCTTTTCTAAGGAATCATTTTCCAGTGTGTAAAGAACCAACCAACCTTAAATTTTACATGCCTACCCGAATGCATAACAACACAAATTAAAGAAACAATACATACAAAAGCCTTTTAAATACAAACAGTCGCACCACTCACCATGTCATTTTGTATATGGAGGTCAGTCAACTCTCTGGATGTTTTCAGCCAACTTCACAAGATTCAACAATGAAAGTCTCCGCCGAACACGACCTTCAAATCAAATTAGTCTAAAAAGGATGACGAACATGAAAGAATTTATTGGCCTAGTCGGTTTTTGATTTGTCGAGGCAAGAAATACAATTATGAGGAGAGCTGGAACCTGCCAGAAGGCTTTTTTCTTCTCCATCCCTTGAAGTTTCAATACAAAAGGAGATACCATGGTGGCATTAGAACCAAAAATTGGGGTTTAAAGAACAAACTAGTGCATTAGTTTTGGAAGCTTACAAAGGCAGCATAATACACGAAGGTCAGTCCTGCCAATGCAACGAATGCTATTTGGAAAACATTATACCTGCAATGCAACAGCCAAGTATATTCAACCAAATCAAAAGCACAGATGGCATGGATTCAGGATCAAAAAAATCAGTGGATAAAATTCTCCTCACTCACTTGTACAAATATCTGATACCGCGAAGAGACTGCAATGTGTGTCCAAAGATTTCTTGTGCTGCAGTTGCTCGTGCATAGTACGCAAATGCCGTGGAGCAAAACTGAATCACACTATAAAAAAGAAAACAGACATGATATAATCAGTCAAACAACTTGATTAAGATACAGAAAGAACCCTTCTAATTTCAGCTATAGATGACAACTAAATAACAACTGCTCAACATTTAACAAAGATCTTCCTAATCTTTGGGTCAGACTTTTTTCTTTTAATGAAAAGAATGACTTTCATTGAGAAGGAATAAATCTCAAGTTTAGACTAATGAGAACATCTTAAATTCATCCACCAGCATCACAAAAGAGACAAGCAATCAATCTCGTGCTTGTCGTCTGGAGAGCCTCGTATCTTTAAAAAAAGAATCAAGGTAGTGCCTTTCTGGGTAGTCAGTTATTTGGCACTAATTTAAATTACTTTAATCAACCGAAGCCTCAATATTTGGTAGGGGGACTAATAGGATTTGTAATGAGAGAATAGATCAGGGGTTCTATTTTCCAAACTGAGAGTTTTGTGTAATCATTCTCCCTTTTTTCTTCAAGTCAATCAGTGACGTTTTTGTAACTCCTTGATTAAGGAGAGGGATTTGAGACACCATGTCCCCTCCCATCCCTGTTTGTACATCCTTTGAAATTAATGATAGTTTCTCATACTTATCCACAAATGTATCCCGGGTTTTGTCGCCCCAAACTGTTTCTTCATTGGTGATCATTATTGGCCAGCCTCCACCATAGAAGTTCTAATGCAAATAGTAGATAATAAGCAATAATAATTGAAGATCCTAACCTGATAGAGCATAGGAGGATGAGCCCCACATTAAACAGGAAAGAGTTCATCAGAGTGGCTCCCCACCTGTATACAAGAATAGATGAAAGAGAAACAAAAATGTGACGTCAATTTTGAGCAATCAACAGCTGGACAGACAAAAAAAAAAAGGAACAAACTCAACACTAAGAAAACTGTAAATACTTCATAGGATGAATTGTGATAAAAACTAGTCTCAGGCCAAGCATCATGGCTCCCGCAATCACTGCTAGAAGAAGGTAGAAGCAGAAGAATGCAAATGCTGCAGTTCCAAGAAGACCTAGTGACATGGGAAAATAATCTTCATATCGACATTTATCACAGAAAAAAGCATGAAAGGAAAATATGAGGAAAAGAACTGTACCCCAAACATCATCCAGCTTGATAAAAACTTCATTTAGAAAAGGAGACAGCGGGGGATCAACGAGCAGATATATAATGATATGTATAACCCAGGCCACTGAAACAATCAACCTGTCAAACAGAAAGAAAAAAAATAATTATACAATGCGACTGAATATGACTCAAATTGTGAAAAAACAAAGATAAACACGAGTCTAATATACTTGCTTAAGAAACTGATATCCCAACAATGGAACATAACTACTTCAAGAAAAAAAAAAACAAGGCCTTAATTTTATGAAAATGTCATGGAAATATCGATAAAATGTTGTTGTCGATAGATACTTTTGGAACATGTACATATCTATATATATTAAATTTACACTTCTTAAGTGAGTTTGAATGCTTATTATTTATATTATATTCATTGTAGCAACATTTTGTGATCCATTTTTATGATTTATCGATTTTTTTTACTATATAATGGAAATATCAGTTCACCCCTTATTGTCGATGTCAACCACATGGATATGTCAAAATGTCAATATGTCGATGGAAATTTAATATACCCAGGTGGCAACTAGGTCAACTAACTCGTGAAGAATAACAGAGAAAAAAGAAAAAAAAAAAAAGAGAAGTGGAGTGGACATTATCTATCTTCAGTAAAAGCCCAAGTTCCTGACTTTGGAAGAGCAACAACGTTTTATCAATCTTTCCACCAAATATTTTAAAGTCGAGAGCTCAACTTGTCACCAAAACAAAAAGAAAAGAACCTCCAATATGATCTACCCCCTTAATCTAGCAACATATAGCAAAAATTGCAAGATGTCGCCTCCTTCACTCTTCAACAAATCATCGTACACAGTTAAGCACCTATTTTTAAATAAAGTGTGGATGTGAAATAGATGCTAAGAAAGAAAGAAAGAAAGAGGAATATGTAATGCTTTAACAGAAAAATCTAGGGGGAGCATAACTTCACTCACCCCAAAACTCCCAACACAAGTTTTGCCAAGTAGCCAAGAACGGTCAATGCCCATGCAGTCTCCGCCTGTGGTTCAGCATATTAATATTTTCATAAAAAAAGATAATAGAAGTTAGTGCAATTGTACAATAGAAAAGATAAATAATAATAACAATAAATCCAGCAGTCCACCTTTTCTCCCTGTGGGTACATCTCTTCTAAAAGATTTACATCTTCTTCCAATTGAAGCAACTCCTACAAAATTAAACAAGTAGATGCCACAATAAACACATTAAGAATTGAGAATGAACATCTAAAATCAAACTTAGTAATGTATTGAAGTTCTCATCTGACAAAAACGACACTCACAAGACTTCTAGCAAAAGCTGAGGATCTTCAGCAATTATGTGATAATAGTGAACAGTGCATTTAATCAAAACCAAAACCAAATTCAAAAATAAAAGGAAGGATAAAGCCCAAAAGGACATCAGCACCAACATTGTCCAGGGTGAAACATACCTTCTCTACAGCCTTCACATTCTTTCGCCATTTTCTACCCTTAGAACCACTTCTTTCTTCTTGATGGAGTGCATCAGCAGCTTTCTTCAGTTCTCTTGCCTTTTTTCCCAAGTCTGTTGCTTCCTGCAGAATATTAAATAAACTTATTGAGCGATAGAAATTAGCAAGTCCATCCCACCATTAAAATAATAACGAATGTGCATTATGAATTATGAAAAGCTAAAAAGCACCTTGATATACTGTGAACGAGTGATAACAGCCTTTGGACGCCTAACGAATGAGAAAATGAGGCCCAAGGGCAGACAAGCAATGCCAACACCTCCAAATATCTAGTGGAGACAAAAAAAAAAAAAAAAAAAAAAAAAAAAAAAAAAAAAAAAAAAAAAAAAAA
>NW_019268531.1:3540172-3554438 GCF_002738365.1 Cucurbita moschata
AAAAAAAAAAAAAAAAAAAAAAAAAAAAAAAAAAAAAAAAAAAAAAAAAAAAAAGATCAGCATAATGTACTTTGATTATTGTGAAATTAAACAGTAGGAAAAATTGTCCGTAGATTAAGAAGTAATAAATTTTAAACACCAAAAGTTTTGCTTCATGAAAATAACTCACTATCGATCTTTATATGGCACGATGGGCAGTATGCATAAATTCTACTTGAAACATTTGTCAATAAATTCAATATCATGCTTCCTTGTGATTTCCAACTAATAGACAACCCGGTTGGCCATAAGAGAAAGGGCAAAGTACTTGTATTTAAATTGTTCACTATTTTATAAAAGATGGATATCCAGTGGTTTCTTCCGATCTCCATCAATTAACTTACAGAGAAGAGTACGGATCCAACAATAGTGGCAAGAGCAACAACATATTCTGGAAAAGTAGTGCGCATTGTCCACGTTTTCTCTGATGAAGCATTTGTCGTGAATGCCGAACACTACAACACAACGAATAAAAGTAGTCAAGTAGATGTGCATTTGTAGAGGCCTGAAAATCCATAATTGAAACTGCCACCTGAAAACCGAATAGAACCATATATGACATGTAAAATTTGCACACAAGAGTAGAACCTGGTGGGCACCATTTCCAATGCATGGTTGGTTGCTAGAGAACTCCCATGAATTCGGAAAAGAAGCAGTATTTGAAGAGAGATGCATAACAGTAAAGTCAACTTCTCCAACGAACCCTGATAAATATGCCAGCGAAGTTCATTAGTTAAAACGCATGGCAATTTTCCGACCGGAAACTAAGGCTTGAATGGAAATAAGAAAATATTCTAATTTAAATACACATATCCATCAACTGAAAGAACGTTGATATGCTACAGTAACAAAGCCATGAAATGTATCAATTCGTCACTTGGCTATTTTTTAGGTATAATGAGAACGTAATTCTAAGGGAAAGCAAAAATTCAAAGCACTGTAATCATATTTCAAACTTCCGTTCGCTGGAATTTGAGGAAGAAGTCCAAATTCCAATTTTCATGAGTAGATAATAAATGAGCGTAAATCGATGCAAGTTTAATGTTGCCTTCAACTTTATAATCGGCACAACTTATAAATACTTCTTACAGTCGAAGTTAAAAACCAAATGTAAGAACAACAAAATGTAAAAATCCACAAGAATGAGCATAAGAGCTGACCGTATAAAATTCCCAACAGGAGAGCACAGACAATGGCCATTACCACAACCCATATCATGGCGCTTTTCATCCGTTCCCCAATGCTCCTTCACAAAGATAACACAAAACAAATAAAGCCTCACATAATGAATATAATATATTCAGAAAAGACTCCAATTCTAAGCAATTACTTGTCCTGGTCTCCTTCGTAGTAGAACATGGCGAAAGGAATAATGAAGAAGACGAGAAGAGCATCGACGATATAGATAGCGAGCCATAGATCCTTCATCGGCAATGTAAGGTTACATGCACCGTTATACAAAGCGTGCTTGCATGCCTGTCGGTTAGCGACGTCGGCCGGTAACATCAAAATGGATATCAACGCAATAGACAGACCGAAAACAACGACAAATTTAGGAAAATACGCCTGGTTCTTGTCATCAGGATGCTGATAATTAATCAGAAGGTACACATTGAAGATGAATACAATCACACAGACGACAATAGCGACGATTACGAGAGCGAGATTGAAATCGCCCATCGTTCACGAACTCCCGATTCGAAACCAGTAAGAAGTCGAATCGAAGAGATCGTTGAAAAAACAACAATCAGGCGTCCTATTCGCTTCGAAATTCGAAATGGAGCCTTCGCGGATCTCGCTCGTCTCGGGAAAAATATGGAAAAGAGGAAAGGGAAATAGGGCTAGATTCCGAAATTCCGATGACATTGTTTGATGAGAAGCGAGTCAAGGGATGAGAGGTTGAAATTACGAGTTTGTCCTTCAGAAAAAGATGAATTTAGAATCAGACAGAATTGACAACGCGTTCTGTGGGGGTATAAAAGTAAATTAGAAAAAATTGTCGAACAGAAATTGACGGACGGTTACCACTGCGGAAGCAACTGTGTAATATGGCGCGTGATGACGGGACAATCCCCGCAGCTCTAGGAAATATATTTATTTAATTTATGTCATTAAATGGCTAAATTATTCCAGGTTAAGTTACAAAATTAACCCTAACACCAATTTTTTTTTTCTTTTTTTTTAATTTATCGAGTTACTTTTAAATTTTTTTAATTATTTAATATATCTTACATACCAATAAAACCACGAAAAATAATATAAAATCTTGAAAAAATAAAGAGAGAATTCATAATGAACCCTAAATTTTCATTCTTGGTTGTTGATCGAAACAATATCAAATGATATGTTCTAACCTTTCAAATAATTTCTCTTCGATCGAGTCACTTGAAAAGGATTTATTTTTTTTAACAGTAGAATTCAAAATCAAACATTTGACAACATCAAATGACATGTTGTTGTTCTAGCCGTTCAAATAATTTCTCCCGATCGAGTCAGCTGAAAAAGCACGTGTCGTCCCAATCGAGTCAGCTTATAAAGTTCTGCGACAATCAATAATCTCGAGAGTTATATTTTAAGGTTAGCTCGAAGCTTATACCAACATTTCTTGCAGGCTCCGACTATCTTCCATCCTTTTGTTGAAAGGGATTGTTTAAACACAATGAAACTATGACTCTTTTTTGCCATCTGACTCTCCACATCCTCCATTCCTTTTTTTTTTTTGTTTCTTTTTTTCTTCTTCTTGTTCAATATTTTCTCTTTTTTCAGTCCCTTTTGCAATGGTTCGTTCTTTATAGGCTTAGTTGAAGTACCTAATTTTGCTAAGTCTATATGGAATTAGGCTCGTTGGTTACGTGCTTCCCTGGATTTGGTTTAGAAAATGGTTAAGGTTTTGTAGTTATCTTGAATTCGGCTGCTTCGTGTTTTGACCATTTTTATTATTATGGGTGTATTCGGTTCGGCTAGGTTGAGTTGGGAAAATCCTCTAGACTAACCCAAAATTTTGGGTAAGTTAAGTTAGTGATTCGAATAACGTGAATAAAGTTCACCATCCAACTCAACCCAATCTTTTATTTTCATATTGGGTTGGATTAGGTTGGAGTGGTTATTTTTTAATTATTTAAAAGGTATACTTATCTATAATATATATATTAATTAATAACTAAAATCTCGTAAAATTTAAATATCATATATTTACAAGTCACACCACGTCACTAATATGGATTATAATTGTCATTAACTTTCATAATAATTTTAAAAGTAAGTTAGAGTTATAATCTTTTCAAGTCGATTTTAACTTGACCAAAAAAATATCAAGAACCGATTAATTTTTTTTTATTTAAAAAAAATTTAACCCATAAAAAATCTAATCGAACCCAACTTTTATGGTTTGTGTTGATTTCTCGAGTCATACAAATATCTCGAATTTTTGTAGGTGGTAGGTTGTATCGTGTTAAAAAAAGTGAGTATATTATTTATACAAATATGTCATAATTTTTTTTATTATGATCGATCACTTTAAAGTTATTTTTTGATAATTCAATCCCGTGTTTCTTCAAAAAATAGTTTCTGAATTAATTAAAAAAATTAAATGTTTTTATTTTTTATTTTTAAAATATTAAAAAACTAAATTCACTCCCTAGTTTGATTACGTTAGTATTTTATACATTAATATACGCTATCACGTTTATTTAAATATTATATTCCAGTTTTTAAATTGGGTTTTATTTTAAATAAATAGGGACAAAACAATCTAATATGAAAATTAGTAAAATAAAACTAAAATTTATAAAAGCATACCTTTAATTGAAGAGGATGATTCCAATTAATTCTATAACTTTTTTTTTAATCCATTTGAACTTTTAATATTTAAATTTCCTTCCAAGCAACTTATATCAACCTTTATTAAAATAGATGAAAAAATTGATATTTTTTATGCAAAAAATTTAAACACGTGCATTAATTGTTTTGAAAATTTCGGATAAAATACAAAATTTCAAATTTCGAAATATAATTTAAATAATATCGACATTTTTTTTTATAATTTAACCTAAAATTTAGAATTGTTTTATTTTTTAAATCAACATTATATAACTAGAACTAGATAGTAATAATAATAATAATAATTAAATTACGTGTAGCATTAAGATGTTTATTAAAATAAATTAAAGGGAATGAGCAAAATTGGTGGAAGAGGTTTATTTTCTCACGTGTAACGCAACCCACAACGAAAATGCTATTTAAATTCCATTTGAGTTTTTAATACAATATTATTCCTTATAATAACTTGTCATTAATGTGAACAGTCAGCAGGTTTGCCCGAGTGGTTAAGGGGGAAGACTTAAGATCTTCTGCACATAAGTGCGCGTGGGTTCGAACCCCACAGCCTGCAGTATTATTTTACATTTTACATTCCAGCTTTTATGGTTTTAAAAATAAAATAAAAAAAGAATAAAATGAGCCGCAAAAACAAAAACAAAAAGAAAATAAGGCTTAGGCCTTCTCTCTCGCTCTGGACGAGCAGCGAGCTCTGATTTTTCTCAAGCTCCCTCCACTCTCCCTCTTCACCCTTCTTTTCGGTATCAGGAATTCTCTGTAGCGACACTTGAAATTCGAAGTTCTTCATCTTCTTCATTCGAAAGCCATGGTCGCCGTGATGGCGGCTGTTGATTCAAAGGAGAGGCTCTCTCGTCTGATTAACTCAACCAAGATTGCTGCAGATATACCTTCCAAGCTTGCTCGTTTGCGTCAATTAAAGAATGATTTGCCGCCGGAAGATCCTGTTTTACTTACTGAGCTCCTCCCCCGTATCCTTGAGCTACAGTCCGACCGTTTCAGCCCCATCCGCAAGTTTGTCACAGAGTACGCTTCCTTTCTATCTCTAGGTTAAGCTCATTTATGCGTTTATGTCCGTTTTTGCATTCACTTCACGGAACGACAGAGATGCGAGTTTTTTTTTTTTTTATTCTTAGTGTTCAGTTTCGTTTTTCTGTTTTCGTTTGCTGTGATGTTGGGGCTTGGGGAGCTGAATGAAATTTCAAATTCGAAGTGTCTGAATTTCACGTGTAGATCAGGTGTACTGTTATGCATTTCTTCTGTGCATTTTGTATATTCTGGAGAAATATTCATTGATGGATACAACTTAAGATGCCATTCATTGATGATGTACTGAGCTGTCTAAAGCTTATTGTCATTGATATCTTGGGGTATGTCAATGAGTGCTGGTGGTTCGTATTAAATCCTACCAGAGTGTTATGGTATTCCTTTATTTTTGGGATATCTGATTGCTCATCTCTCCATGGCATTAAAAGGTATAGATGTCATCTTAATTCTCTTATGAATCAATTTTGCCTGGTGAACTGTTAAAAAACTGGGCCTAAGTGGTTCAGTCCTGACTGATTGAGGTAGCTTTGGGAATGGTTCTTACTTATTTAGTTGTTTTATTACTGTGTAGGATGATTGGTGAAATTGGATTCAAGCACATCGACTTGTTGCCTCAAATTGTACCATTATTGATAACAGTTTTGGCTGATGATACTCCAGCTGTTGTTCGGCAATCCATTACTTGTGCCATTGATTTATTTCGCATTTGTCTTGTAAAAATTGCGATGAAGGTAACAATATTCTGCATGCTTTGTCAGGTGGTTTTGTTTATACGTTTTCTGTGTATTGCCAGTTCTCATCACAAACCATTCCATGATTTCTACTTCTGAAACCTATTTCGTTTATAGTGTCCAGTGCAAACATAAAAGATTTTTCATTTTCATGTTTCAGTTTTATTAGCCAATGGTCGTGTATTTTAAAAACATTTAAGCATATTGTAATTTCTCAAGCTTTATGATGGGCACACTCACGTACATTTTGGTTTGTTTTTTGATGTAGCTGAACTTCTGTGGGCAATAAAATCACCTCTCTCTGAGGAAAAATGTTGTAATCTCACTGTTTTAGGTTCAATTCCATTATGTTACAGGGTCTGTATTCTAGTGCGATAGACAATTCACTTCAATCATTGTGGACATGGATGTTAAAGTTCAAGGAAGAGATATATTCAATAGCCGTTCATGTAAGCAAGAATTATTATGCAATTAGCTATATTCTTTTTGTTACTATGTTTTTAAATACACACTCTTGCTCAGGGAAATGGTGGAATGAGTTTGCTAGCTCTCAAGTTTGTCGTAGAAGTAATTTTACTTTACACACCTGACCCCAATGGCTCTTCAGAGCCTCCTGCTACTGCAGGTAGTTGTCGTCTACTTGGCTTTGTATTTCAGGTCCATCATTGCTTGAGAGGCTTGAGCTTTTTCTAACAATTTAAATAAAACGACTTAAGTTGTCACTGACCTTGGAAATCATTTCTTATTGTGTAGAAAATTCTGTCGATTTTAATATATCGTGGCTTCGTGGAGGTCATCCTATACTCAAAATTAGAGACTTATCAACTGAAGCCAGTCAAAGTTTGGGTTTGTTGCTCGATCAGCTCAGATTCCCAAAAGTGAAATCTCTCAATAATGCAAAGATTATTGTGCTCATTAATAGGTTATATTAATTTCCCTGTATATAAGACCACATTTAAATGTTTAATTTCTACTCATTTATTTCTCAATACGTGAAGATAAACCTTCTGAATCATATTAATAAAACTTGAAGTCCTTGAGCCGTCTAATGATTAGTTTAATAATAAATGAAAAATGGACATATAACTATCAGTTCCTTTTGAACTACAGTTCTGACTCATTTTTTCTCTTATATGTTTCTTATTAGTCTTTCAACAATTGCAAACAAGAGGCCTGCTTTTTATGGCCGAATTTTGCCTGTCTTGCTTGGTCTGGACCGCTCAGGCACTATCTTCAATGGGTTGCATGCTCCTGGTGTACATTATGCCTTAAAGAATTCATTTCTCAACTGCTTGAAGTGTACCCATCCAGGTGCTTTACCGGTAAATTTCCAAAACTAAAATTTACCTTCTCGAATCCCCCACCCAAAAAAATGGCATGCTCCTAGTTGGGTGAATTTTCTGTGTTTCCTTTTGCTTTCTTTAACAGACTGTTTTATATTTTATTATGTTTTACAAGTTATTCTACTTGTACATGTCTTTTGTTCTGTATTAACTCTAACAAGAATATGATATTTTCTCTGTCAGGCAATCCTTTGGCCATGGTTCAAAGGAACTGCTGTTTAATCTGATATATATATCTTTTTACTTAGTTCCCTGGGTTGGCTGCCTGATGATCATAGGACTGATCTATAAATCTTGATAGCTTTGAATTTATGGGTTCATGGTCAAAAGAAGGTGGCCGCTTAGGATAGGAAATATTATACAAGTTACTCAATGCCAAATGTAGAGTTAGGAAGTAGTCTTGTGAAATTAGTCGAGAAATCGATAAGCTAGCTTGGACACCCATAATTATAAACGAAGTCCTGCAATTTTTATTTGATTTCTTCTCTGTGTTGAATAGTATAGTAAAGCTGCTATCAGAGATCATTCACCTTCTTGTATGAATTGAATTGATGATGGAGATAATTGTGGTAACTGTAGTGGCGGGATCCTCTAATTGGTGCCCTGGGAGAGATGAAAGTCGGGGGAGTGGCTGAGCCAACCCTTCATCAAGATTCAACAGTTAATGGATCTGTAAAGGAGGAGCAGAGCGATGGCCATTTTACCAAGGTAAGTACCAACATCTTTGTTCATTCTTGGTTAAGTATTTATAAATTCAATCTCGATTGACGGTCTACTGCCTGAATATGGCATACAGGCAAGCAGATCTAATTAAAACTTTATTCTTGTATAGGATGATAAGGCTACTGTTCAAAGAATTCCTGATATTATGCATAATACATTGGGGAGGAAGAGGTCTGGTGAACCAGACACCTGTGATTTGAAAGAGGATGGAAATGGATCTGGAAAACGTGCCAGACCAACACCTAAGGTCTCGGAGTCTGAGGAGTCATTTAAAGAAATGGAGAGTACTGTTAAGCCTGAACAAGATACATCATCAAGTGGAACTTCTTCAGCAGGAGAATTGGATACCGGACCAGCGCACCAACTTGTAGCCATGTTTGGTGCCTTAGTTGCTCAAGGAGAAAAAGCTATTGGGTCCTTACAGATCCTTATCTCTAGTATTTCTGCTGACTTGCTTGCTGAGGTTGTCATTGCTAATATGCGTTTCCTTCCTCCTCATCAGCCTGATGCAGGAGATGGAGAACTTCTGCAGAATATGTGTATAAGTGGTAGTGATGCTCAAGTCAAATATCCGTCATCATTTGTAGCTGATGTTCTTTCATTATCTAGCACCTTTCCACCGATTGCATCATTGTTGGATTCTTCTAGGTCATTATCTGATGACATGGTAGTACAATCTTTTCTGTCATGATACCTTGAATTCTGGACCATATTTTCTGTGATGTTTCATTATTTCTTTGTTTGTGTCGAGTTTGTTAAATTAAGCTGTCATTTATGCATTTTCTTTCTCTCTTTCTTTAACTTGTTCTGCATTGTCCTCTCCTTAATTGTTTTTTTCTTTCCAATCTCATCCTCAGAAGCCTCAAGAGGGAGGAGACCATCATGCAGTTCCTATTATTGACAGTGCTGGGACAAATGATGATTCTGAAAATGCTATAACGCCAACTAGTTTACCTGTTTCCAAAGCATCTATATCTGAAGCGGAAGAAGTTTGTTCAATCATTCCATCTAGTATACACGATGTGGCCAATTTAGAGAGTGGGATACCTGGGCTTGATTCTTCTGTTCAAAGTGATGGGTCATCAGATCATGTTGTTACTCCCTCGCTTGCATCATCTGGTTTTGACGATTCTAATCAAGAGAACATTTCAACTTTGGAACTAAGCTCCTCCTTGAAATTATCAGTTTCTAGAGAAAAATCAGAGGAGCTTAGTCCAAAGGCAGTTGTTTCAGATGTCAACAGCTTGGCCTCTTCAACTGCAACTGCAACTTCTGCGGGGTTGTCTTCTCAGTTGGTCTTGCCCA
Source organism: Cucurbita moschata (assembly GCF_002738365.1). Taxonomy (NCBI): domain Eukaryota; kingdom Viridiplantae; phylum Streptophyta; class Magnoliopsida; order Cucurbitales; family Cucurbitaceae; genus Cucurbita; species Cucurbita moschata. The sequence continues at coordinate 3,549,195 of NW_019268531.1, forward strand.
AGATGTCAGCACCTGTTGTTGACCTTGTAGATGAAGAGAAGGATGAATTACTAAGACTGGCATTTGTGCACATTGTTGAGGCGTATAAGCAAATAGCAGTCGCTGGAGGTTTGCAAGCCCGCTTTTCTCTATTGGCATATTTAGGAGTGGAGGTATCAAGTCTTTCTTGTGTGTGGTTATGAGAAATGTCCTTCCTTAAATTGAATTTAATTTCCAGGCTGATTAAATGATTCATATTTTGTTCAGCGACCAGTATTCCGTATATCATACAATTTCGTTGTTACTACATACAATATTTTCATGCACTAAAATTTGATAATTTCTGAGTTGATTCATCATGTCCATCACGTACCATATACTATGAGAGTGTGGCAGCACGAGAAGTTATTTTACCTTTCCATTTTCCTTGCCCCTGGTACCAAAATGAGTTTCTCTTGTTACATATTGATCTTGAGAGGCATTTTTTACAATTTAGAAATTTTTAAAAACTTTCAGTGAGTGTGTTTCTTCACAGTGTATTTCTTCTGATGGGCACCGAACAATTTATGAACTTATACTAACTTTTGTACAGGCTATGATTTTTTAAACTTTACAGTTGTACTTGATGCGAGTCCTAGTTTCTAAAACATTGAGATGTTCTCCAATTTTATGATTTTCAATTTGGCTGGAAGCTCATCTTATTTTAGATTGTGCTTGTTCTATACTTTAAATTTGCTTTGCAATATTACTATCTAAAGACATAAAGTTTGGACTTATTTATTTGCTTAAACTTTCTTTCCTTATTGGGCAGTATCCCTTGGAATTAGAGGCATGGAAAGTGTTGCAAAACCATATATTGGCTGATTATGTAAACAATGAGGTGAGCATTGTCTTAGAATAAGGCTTTTACAAAATGGTCCTGTATCACTATTAAGCTTCTTTTTTCCTGAGTTGTTCTCTTGTTACTCTGTTCCTGTATAAATCTACTTCTTTTTTGTACTTTCAGTATTGTCTTAAATCCATATGGGTCTTTGCCTCCAATTGTTATTTTTCCTCATCTGCAGGACATACTAGACATTTGACGAATATATTTACTTGCAACTATCAACATTTGCAGAGATATATAAACATTATACTGTAGTAAAGATTCTTTCCTTTTGATACTCTCTAAGTAGCTTGAGCACTCTCTAAGGTCTTGTTAACATCATTTCTTTAACTTCACTCTCTCTGAAGTTCTCAAGTGCTCAGCCTAGAGTCTGATATTGTTCAAGGTGCTAAAAGTAACAACTATTGATCAAGTAGAACTCTAACCTGGATCTCTTAGGGTTTGCTCTAACATCATTTGGTCAACGTTGCTCCAACTTGTATTGAAGTACACTCCCACTTATTTTTATTGAATAAAGTGTCATACTACTTTAAGTCTGCTATTATTTTTCTTTTGCATTGAAAATAAATTATATTGGTTTATTTTTGCTTGCTTGGTTTGTCAGAAATTTGAATTCATGTTTCATTTACTCAATTAAGTTAAGATGCATGAGCTTGAATGAGATGTCTGTTACTCTTTCTCTCTCTCTCTCTCTATCATCTCTTCTTTTCTTCTGTCTCTGTGTTCAACTAAATCCATACATTCTAACCAGAGCAATTGGTTCAGGGACACGAGTTGACTTTGCGGGTTCTGTATAGGTTATTTGGAGAGGCAGAAGAGGAACACGATTTCTTTACATCTACGACTGCTGCTTCAGTATATGAGACATTTCTGGTCACTGTGGTGTGTGCTTTGTGACCCTAATTCCTGCAAGTATTATTTTGTGTAGATGCGAATGATTTGATTTTCCATGCAGGCAGAAACACTTAGAGATTCTTTTCCTCCATCGGACAAGTCATTGAGTAGATTGCTTGGTGAAGCTCCTTATCTACCGAAGTCAGTCATAAACCTGTTGGAATGCATGTGCTCTCCTGGAAACAGTGAAAATGCAGATAAGGATCTCCAAAGTGGTGATCGTGTAACTCAAGGTCTTAGTGCAGTGTGGAGTTTAATTTTATTGAGACCCCCTATCCGCGATGTCTGCTTGAAAATTGCCTTACAGGTTTTAATTTTCCTTGAACTTATTTCAGTTTCTGTTCTACTTCAATTACTTTCTTCGTAACACAGGCTTTTTGTTCTTTACTTCCATTTAATGTTTTATTGCTGAGCATAACTATGTTTAAACAATATTTAACGGTTAAGAGATCATGACTACAGTATGATGCTCTGTCTGATGCAGACATCTAATCCTGTTGGTTTTTTTCGTCCTTAGTTAGATACAAATTCATATTTGATGTTTCTTTTTAAATATATATTTTTTAAAATTTATTTATGATTAATTGGGATAATTTGTAATACCTTGTTTGTTCAAGTCTTTAGGTATTTTATGTCGTGTAATTGCCTTACATGTGTTTGTCAAAACCATGATGTCTGCCTGACAATTGCCTTCCAGGGTTTAATTTTCTTCGAACTTATTTCAGTTTCTGAGTTTTTGTTCTACTTCAATTACTTCCTTTATGACATAGCTTTTAGTTCACAGATTGAAATTGCTGAGCATAATTATGTTTAAAATAATAGTAAACGGTTAAGAGTTTGAGTATGGTATAATGCATTGTCTGAATGCAGATGACAATTCCTGTTGGTTTGTTCGTACTTAACTAGATATGAGTTCGTATTTGATGTTTCTTTTTTAATATTTTATCTACACACACACACACCGACATACACTTTGCTCTAGAGGAGCCTTTTCCCTGTCATTGATCTCACTTTGATTTTCTCTTTTTACCATTGAAAGAGCACTGTGCATCTCTCTGAGGAAGTGAGGATGAAGGCAATTCGTCTGGTAATTTGTTGACAACTTAAAATTCAACAAAATTATCTCTTTCCAGTTACTTAAGTTGTTCTCTCTTTTTGTAGGTTGCTAACAAGCTTTATCCTATACCATCCATTTCTCAACGAATAGAAGATTTTTCTAAGGAGATGCTGCTTTCTGCCATTAGTGACCTTGCAACAGATGCGACAGATGCTGATGGATCAGTATCAGAATCACACAAGGTTTGTTTTCATATGGCGATGCAAGAAAAACATCAAATGCTGGATCAGATGCAAATTTCTTTCAAGTATTACCTAATTGTAATTTTAGATGTCTTGTTCGGGTTCATAAGTGGAATTTTGGTTTAACATGAAGTTCCAAATTTTAGTTAGAATTCCTGATTCTGGAGTTCACGTATTACACCTTACCTAATTCTGGTTCTTCAATTCTTTTTGATGTTTCAACTATTTAATTAGATTTGTTGTCACCTAGTAGTCTTGAAAATTTAGAATTGACTTCTACAATTGTTACTTTTTTAGCAGGATGTTCATCCAGAAAAATCTTTAATTGAATCTAGTGCCGTCAGTAAAGATATATCCTCCGATGCTTGTCCATCCATTTCACAAGCTGACACATCTCTTCCAATCTCTGAGGCCCAGCGTCGGATGTCCTTGTACTTTGCACTTTGCACAAAGGTTTGAGGTTGTCTGATTTAGTAACTTAAGTTTGTCTTGTGAAAATAACTTTTTTTTTAATACTTACAGTCTATTTGTGTAATCTAAATGACAGAAGCACTCACTTTTTCGCCAAATTTTTGTCATGTATAAAAATGCCTCAAAAGCAATTAAGCAGGTTTGTCCCACTTCATAATGCTGCTTTTCTTCTCATGAGTTCTGATTTCTGAAATTTCGATCTCTTGTATTTTGTATAGGCTGTTCATGACCATATCCCAATACTTGTCCGCACAATGGGCTCATCCTCAGATCTTCTTGAAATTCTTACTGATCCTCCAAGTGGAAGTGAGAATCTTGTAATGCAGGTCTTTCCTGGATCAATCAAACTATTTTTTTATTATACACTGAAACCATGAAAATGGAAGACATAACAGTTACTTTTATTTCCCTGATATATTGCCATTTTAGGTTTTGCAAATTCTGACAGATGGGATTACTCCTTCGTCTGAGTTAGTTTTTACCGTAAGCAAGTTATACAATTCAAAACTAAAGGTGAGCACTGTTCTCTTTTGACAATGAAGCTATTAGCTTAAAACTTCTTGATTTATTTTTATATTGTATTTCCCTCTAAGTTTTCAGGATATTGAGGTTCTGATCCTAAATTCCGAATAGAAAAGTCTACTAATAAGAGGCTTACTTTTCTAATGGTTGTCATGTGTTGATTGCTTTTAGGATGTGGAGATTATGATCCCTGTATTACCATATCTACCAAAAGAGGAGGTGGGTAACCTCTCGCTCTTCCACTATTTGAGTACCTATATGTTTTGAGCTTGTATAATGGCAGCATTTTTTAATTTGAATTTTTATCTTACTTAACAATTATGTTTCAACAATCTTCTATATCACTTATCCTTGAAGCATTTTTATCATATGTTTTACCATCCATGTTTTATTTCTTTGTAGTAGGAATCTGGCTAATATCCTCTACTTTCGTCTAAATTTTTGATTTATAACAACCTGAATCTATAGTTGTTCTCTTATCGTCATAAGGTTAAATTATAGTTTGTCTCCAAATTGTATATGACTTTTCAATTTGGTTCTAAACGTTTAAACTTGAGTTAACTCCCTTAAAAAAATTGATAAAATTATCACGTAGGGTTCACAGCTCACTAGCATGCTAACTAGGGAAAAATTGTTCAATTTGGTCCTTGAACTGTGAATACTTCTTCAGTTTGATACTTTAAAATTTTAAGGGATTATTTGGCCCACAAGGGTTGAAGTTGGGAAGCTTAAGTTTGTAGAACTTGTGCTTGGATGGTACAAAGATCAATAGAAACCTGAGTATAAGTAACTTTTGTTTGGTGTTTGAGTTTATGATTTGTAAAAGCTAATAAACAGTTATGAATCTGGAATTCATAAGCCAGAATTTATGTAACTCATGGGATTAACATACTTATAGCATGGAAATAAACCTGTATACCCAATATAAGTACTAACCCTGTGCTATGTTAAGCTCCAATAAGAAGTTTCATTTATATTCATTACTATCTCGACTGTTTTGAAACTACCCTTCAAGCCAACCCTAAGCTAACTTTGAAACAAAAGAGATATGATATCACTATCCTATTTACTTCCAACTTCGTTAAAAAAATGACCGCTTCTCCCAATTTCTCCTCTGTTTCTACAGAATTCGAAGGTCTAATATTGTTTCTTGGTACATCATCTAAAGAAAAAAAAAAAAAAAAAAAAAAAAA
>NW_019268531.1:3554864-3589991 GCF_002738365.1 Cucurbita moschata
AAAAAAAAAAAAAAAAAAAAAAAAAAAAAAAAAAAAAAAAAAAAGACCACTTCTCCCAATTTCTACCTTCTGTTTTTACAAAGTTGGAAGGTTTAATGTTGTTTCTTGGCAGATCATCTAACAGTGACAGATGGATGCCCACATAATGCTTTTTTTATTCCATCTGCCCGGGATATTATTTTTTCAATCTTCTATCTCTTTTCTTTGCTTTTTGATAGGCAACATAAGATATTTCAATAATAAGATGAACTATACCTACCATGAATGGATAAAAGAAAACCGGAGATTATAACAAAGCCTTCCAGTTAAGCAATAGGTTGTTAGGACTATGATTTGTGAACGATGTGTAGTAATATTAACACCAGTAGAATGCTTGTATTTAAACTCTTTCACAAAACTTGTCTAAAGAGAGTTCGTCTTTGAAAGTCCGATTGTTTCTTTTTGTCCATAGCACCAGTGGAAAGCTCTGATACATTTATCAATCTTTCCAGTTGCCCTTTGGTATCCTCCGTGTTACTTCTTGATGCTTTCATTTTCTTTCATTTTCAACATTTCCAAATTTCATTGTGACTGCTTTCTATTTATTTTTGTTCTCATGTTGCTTTAAAAATGTTCACAATCAATTGAAATCATCTGATTCATTTTTTTTTTGTTAGGTCATGATGATTTTCCCCCAGATTGTGAATCTTCCAGGTGACAAATTCCAAGCAGCACTTCTGCGGATATTGCAGGTACTTTTCCCCGTTCTTCCTTGCTCGCGTATGTAGCATGGTGTTTACTTTCATGTTTTTCAGGAGAAGAATGTGAACTCCCATCATGAACCTAAAATAGATTTCCGTTTCTAGCTGGGAATATGTTTTATGCCTAATCATTGCAGCATTCAACAGGCAAATATTATTTTCTTTAATTATAAAGCTATTTTCGTTGATGCTTGAAAAGAAAAAAAATTGAATGGACTAGGTATTGATTTTGGGTAAACCAGCAGCATAATCTGCATGCGGTAGAACTATTCAGTTGTTATTTTATCAGCTCGGCTGTGCAATTATCTTTAGTAGATTATTTTTTGTATCCCTTGTTTAGATAACTTTGTTTTTTATGGCAAGCTAAACAGCCAACCATTTATTTTGTCCTCAACCACACTGCGTCTCTTTTCTATAGGAGTGTGACGAGCTCACTAATTGCATTTAGTTTCATACTTCAAAACAAGAGACAGAATGTTTCATGTCAGCAAGTGTTTCCGCCATATAATTGGTCATCGTGTAGGTTCTATATTTATTTAATTTCCTCTAATATCCTACTCAGGGATCATCTCAGTCTGGGCCAGTTCTAAATCCAGCTGAAGTTCTAATTGCTATTCATGGAATTGATCCTGATAGAGATGGAATTCCTCTCAAGAAGGTTTGGCCCTCTTCATTGTCTCTATGTAAAACCTTACCATGTCTCCTTTTTGAACTACTGGTTGCTTCACCTGCAGGTCACAGATGCATGCAATGCTTGCTTTGAGCAGCGTCAAACTTTCACGCAGCAAATCATTGCAAAAGTTTTGAATCAATTGGTTTGTATGATAATGATGAATCTTTCGATAGCATATGAAGACAGTTTTTTTTTTGTTTGAAATGACACCAAGTGGCTTGTCCCGTGCAGGTTGAGCAGATTCCTCTTCCATTATTGTTCATGCGCACAGTATTGCAAGCCATCGGCACTTTTCCATCACTGGTAAGATTATGACTCTCACTCTTTGATCATTAATTCCTGATAAATGAGAATGTATCATTCTTTTTCTTTGGTTGGCAACAGATGACATCTGTCATGGTACTAGGTCAATGTAGAAGTATGATCTGTTATGTATTACATATAAAGATTTCCTTTGTTATGTCTATTCTGTTCAAATCCCCAATTTGATAATGGTTGGGGAAGAGGCCAATTAATTGTTGTTTTTGGCTTTTCTTTTTCCTCGACAAGAGCATGGATTCTGCCCCACTTAAAATGTAAGGTGCTTGTATATTCGGTTTGAGATTGCATCTTTGCATTTCTATAATCCATATTTTTTCCCTTGCACTATCTTAATTAAAAAACTTTAAAAGGTGTGATATGCATTCCCCTAGTCTAATAATATGTTGGACTGAAATGGCTCAAAATTATTGATTGCTCGATTCATCTCAGATAAACCATTTCATTCTCCCTTCTTTTTGTTTCTTCTTCCGTTTCTTTTTAATAAGGATTGAGAGGTCTTGAGACAAAAGATAGGGAAATAAACAACCTAAGGGTCAGGAGAAGCTGGACCCTGCCTAAAAACTATAAAAGCAGCGGCGTCCAATCAATTTCTTTCTCCTTTTCTACAATATCCCATGCACTAATAACATTTTTCGTTTTCTTCTTTACAGGTAGATTTTATAATGGAGATTCTATCTCGTCTTGTTGGCAAGCAGGTCAATATTTTTCCACTTTTAGATTACTTGTGAATGTGAATTAAGTTTTCAACATTCTAAATCTGGCGATGAGCTCTTGCAGATATGGAAATACCCAAAGTTATGGGTAGGCTTCTTGAAGTGTGCTTTCTTGACAAAGCCTCAATCCTTTAATGTGCTGCTTCAGGTGTGTCTTGATAGTAGGCGTTCCTCTATTAACTTCTTCCTGTAATCCCCTATGATTATCTGGTTATTTATTGTTTGTTGAAAACATTGTATTGAGTGCCTTGTTGTCTTGGAAGGGTTTGAGGATGCATCTGAGGTCATGGCTTGACTTATGGGTCCCTGATGGTTGGCCAGTCATCCTCAGGGCAAAGCTTTGGACTTTTTAAGCTTCCCTCCAATCAATGACATCAGTAGGGGTAGGAGCCATTCGGTGTGTGTATTGGATTCCTCACGTGAGTGGTCTGAAATCAGAGAGAAAAAGAACTAACTACTATTTTCCTTACCTGAGGGGATTAGGCTGCGATTCATACCCCTGTCGTTTGCTTTCTGCTAAGTATCCATGTTTGGCTTGTTTATTAACTTCTTGATCCATACGACAATCCTCACTCGGTTCCTTAGCAAAAACCTTGTAGGAGCAAGGTTCCTTGTAAGGGATTCGAAGGATGATGCCAAATCAAGTGAGGGACTTCCATGTGATGGACAAGCTATGTGAAGAAGATCGACTAATTTTCTTAGTTGTTGCTCTGTTGCCCCTATAATGATCATCGAAAGCAATGGAGAGTCTTTTGGTCTATAGTTATTGCTATGGTGGAGAAGTTCCAGTTCAGGTGAGGTGGGTGGTTTTATTCTGCCATGGGAGCGGTGGAGAAGCGTAGTGTTCATGAGGGAAGGATGAAGGGGAGGGACGAGGGTGAAAGAGAACAGATAGATGAGATATCATGAACCGATAGGATTATTTATTGCTTTGATAACAAAACACAATTTCATCCCAAAAGAAGAGCTATAGAAAGATAACCACCAAGAGGCATGAGAGAAAATACATTTACAAGAAAAGCCTCCAGTTATCATTCATAAGAAAGAATTATAGTTGCAAAATGGCTCTCCCTTTAAAAGCTTGACATCTGAACAATTGGAATATCGCGTTAAATATCCTGCATAGTACCCCGTCCAAAATTATTCAGCAGGTTGGCCCAGCATTTATTGAAATAGGAATAAAGAAAGAGAATGTGGCAATGATCTTCGGCAGACTGGTAGAAATTTTGATCCCGCCATTGCTTGATAGGGTTACTGAGAAATCTCTTTAGAGCTCAGGTTAATTAAGTTTTTTCGATCTGAGCGGGACTTAACTTCTCTGGCAGGAGTCTTCTGTTACTGTTGTTGATATCCCCCCTTAAACAAGCTCTTTCCATTACAGTTAAACAAGCTCTTTCCATTAAAGTTAAACAAGCCTTTTCCATTAAAATCCAACTATGGTCCTCCGTCCTAGCATGACAAAGAAGTTATGGTCCTGTGGACTGGGTTCAGAGCGCTTTTTTGATTATGAGTTTAGTTTAGTTGTTGATTTTAGATTAATTAGTATTTTTGATTTAATAGTTACTTGTTTTATTTTTTCTTTCAGGCCATAAATAGACACTTATAGAAATGTAATGGGAGCTTTTAAATATTATTTTGATATAGAACTTTGTTTTAAAGAGTGTTCTCTTAACCTTAGGGATGGATTTCCCTTGTTTAGCCATGGATTTGGCATCATGTCTAATCCTTTGCATCATGGCCTTCCATTAAAAACCAGCTTTTATAGGGTTTGCAGATTCTGGACATTCAGGAGGAGCCTTAAGGTAGTGTTTTACTCCAATATCCCCTTTAAAAGGACCTTAGGAAGTCCCCGAAATTGAAGCTGGCTGGCACAGCGGTAAAAGAAGAGAGCCTTCGAGTAAAGAATCTGCAAGGCCAAATGGTTTTGGGAGGGGTTGAAAATTTTAGTTTCTTTATTCCAAGTGCCTCTTTCAATTCCTTTTATGGCAAGTTTAGAGGTCTCTTAGAGCCTTGAGGGAACTTAGACGAAACGTTCTCCCATCTCCTTTTCTCTTGGATGCTATTAGTAGCTTGGTGGCTGAACCTTTGCGAACTGGAGTTCTTGAAGTCCTTCAAATTGGGCTCTAATGTTGTAGTTTGCTCTAGGATATTAAAGGATGCTGCAGCAGTAGGACTAGGAGCATGGTTCAATATTTGAGATATATTGTATCGATCATCGACGAAATCTCTAAAAGGCTTCCATCTATTGTAAAATCGAAACAATGATCTCGACCATTGGTTGAGACCTTCTATAAAAGGTTGATTTGACAATATATTTATATGATATGTACTACATTCTACAAATGAATTACACGAAAGCAACGTCCTTATTATCGACTTTCATGTGCTCTTTCAGCTACCACCAGCACAGCTCGAAAATGCATTAAACAAAACTGCAGCACTAAAGGCACCTTTGGTTGCTCATGCTAGCCAACCGAACATCCGATCGACACTCCCAAGGTTGCATAACTACGGCAATTTCATAGTACTTCTTTGCTTCCTATGTTAATCAGACAGATTTGCTTTTCATTTTCAGGGCTGTATTGACTGTTCTAGGGATTGCCTTGGATGCTCAAAATACAAGCCAGGTGCAATCGAGTCAGGCTAACACGGTCGATTCAGGTAACTCGGAGAAAGAGGTTACAGTCCAAGACAAATCTAAAGAATCATCTGTAGCCAGTTGACGGATTGGGATTGATCTTTCTCAGCCATGTTCTTCAAGTTCCATGCTTTCTCACAGACAAGATTTTGACGCAACAGGCTTTCCTTCTTAAAGGTCAGAAGTGAGAAGGGTAAACATGATTCCTTTGGATTTGCTTCCTTCCAAGTTACAAAAATCACATCAAGACCCTATAAAAGCTGTGGCATAGGTAGAGAGTACTCATTGTATTATGTGTGGGGAAGTGCATTGCTCTAAGATTGTAATAGCAAGAGAGTTCTATACACTTGTTGCAAGAAATTTACACAATTTGAAATCCTAACTTCATGAAAGCATTTAAATCAAAACTTAGATAATCTTTGTTGCATCAAAGTTAGATAATTGAAAGTGTGTTTAATAGTCACCACCACCACCTGATCCGAAAATAAAACTATTAGAATTCATAAGTTTTGAGGTTGTTTTTGTTCGTATCGATTTTTTAATACTATGTAAGGCATATACTAACATCAATTACAACAGTCCACTCGAGCATAGTTTAATGATTTACTCTTTTTGTCGATGTTGAACTCATGTCAACGTGGTTGTGGATTCAGCATTGTGTTCATAATGAACATAACGAAATCTATCTCAAGTCCACTCGAGCATATAATGAACATAATTTTAATAAAATTAAGTTTCCCATATTTGGGCCTGGGCTTCAGCATTGTTTTCGACAAGGCTGAAGTTCTTATACACAATGGGCCTTGGCTCCACATTATGCTGAATAGTGGGCCGGGATCCTACACTTCGCTACTTCGGGCCCACGTCCCCTATCGTAGGAAATTGTTTTCGATTTTTATTTTTATTTTAATAAAAATATATGTTTGGTTAATCTTCTCTTTTTTTTAAAAAAAAAATATATATATATATTTATGAGCTTGGAAATAACCATGGAGTTGAGACTAATTAAGTTAGAATTTTAGGTTTGAGACATGTTTTCTCTCTCTCTTAAATGTGTGTGTATATATATATATATATATATATATATATATATATAAATTTTTTTGTTTTAAATGGTTTAATAATTTAAAAAATATTTAAGTCAATGAGAATGAGAACGGAGCGGGTGCGCAGCTACATGAATCTCTTCGTTTCTAGTTTTTGGAATGGAAGCTAAAATGTCTTTTAGTTCTCCTTGAAAAGTTGGTTCAAGACTTGATAATCCCGCATGTGAATAGGAAGATCGGGCACAGTTTGAGTCGTACCACCCATCCTACCCTACCACTTATAGGTAGTTGTGAGCCCTATAGCCACCGCTTGACCACTCTCTCCTTCTCGAGTTGAACCATAGTGGGGAAGTTCCCATTAGACAACATCTACCTAAGAAAAGAAATTGTATCCGATCAAGGATGGACATAAACTATAAATTAATATTTGTGTTAAACCTATTGAATCTTATTTTAAAATTTATGAGATCTATTGTATATAATTTTTTCTTTTAATTTACGTCTTAACTTTTAAATTTAATATTTAATTTTAAAAATTATAATAGAGTGTTCTCTATTCAAATTTTCACAGATAACTATTTTTTAAAATTAGAATTAAAATTTATATAATTATCAAAACTTAATTATTTAATTATGTTCCTTCCTTGTCTACTCGTAATATAATTGTTATATGTTTTATAAATTCTCTCCAATTTTCGAAATTTTATTCATGGAGACAGTTACTAATAATCACTCGATACAAATTCGATGTACTTTTATAATTTCTCTCTTGTACAATTTGTTAGGTAACACAGATCTGAACAGTGCTAGCACGAGTTGACGACGAAAACATCTGCTGTAGGGTATCCCACACCTCCTTGGAATTAGTAGCAGCAACCACATCATAAAGGATCTCTTCAGACATGGAGGAGAGAAGGCCGCTAAGGACCTGTTGATCCTGATCATACCACTTATCATAGGTCGGATTAGAGACCAGATCAGCACCAGCAACAGTTGAGGAAGGGACCAACTTGGCAGGTGCGACAATAGTGCCATCAAGGTAGCCCATAAGCTTCATACTCCGTAGGTAGGAGAGCAGCTGGGCACGCCATATGATGAAGTTATTTTTGGTGAGACGGATTGTGACAGCGTGGTGAAGAGGGATTGGGCCAAAGGTCAATACCATAGTAGTTGAGATCACGTTGGAGATGGTGGATGAGGACAGAGAGGATAGGATAAATATTGTTAATGAATAAAGTTTAGCTCTATACTATGTTAGGTTGAATGTTACTGTGACACATATGGGTCACGGTATTTATATATGTGTATAATAAGGATTAACAAATCATGAAATCATAGATTTGGTAACAAACCAGTAAATCATAGATGTGGTTATAAACCAAGAAATCATAGATTCTCTTGATTGGTAATCAGTAGATTATCTTAATGTTTAACACATTCAACTTTATATTGTGTCAGATTCCTCAAATAATTTCTTCACGTCGATCCACGATAATTAAAGCCTAACTTGGAATCAAACAAACAATCTGTCACAATCGACGACTAATCGACATCGAGACCGATTAAACTATATATAAAAAAGAGTATAAAATATTCAACGATTTTCTACCTAAATTGTCAAATATAGTTCTCATTTAGGCCGGTTTTTGGCCTCAATAATTAAAAAATAAAGTCAAATGTTCAAACGAATTCTCATTTCAATCAAAGAATTCCAAGAAAAATATTGACGTGCTTGAATTCAAAAATTGTTCATCATTACAACTAAAAAGGTTGTCTATTTATATAAAATTTTAGTTGTCGATTCAAATTAATAATAATGTTGAAAATAAAAATTTAGAGATTGTAACTTTATTATCATAAACATTCGGTAGGAGAATAAAATAATTTAAATTCATATACATTCAAAATCATAAATAATTATTTATTTGAATACTTTTTTTTTAAGTATTTATTTGATTAAGAAATTGGGCATTGGCGTGGAGGAATATCTCTAATTATTATTTTTCTACTTTCCTCTATATAATGAGTATAAACAACAGTAGCTTTAATATAATATTCTTTATTTAAACATTTTTATATAACAGCTTTAAATTTTATTTAGTAAAAATTCAAACGTGTTAGATATTTATAAAGTAGACTGAATAAACCTATTGATGGTCGAGGTGAAATTTCAGCTTCTGACTCTCGGTTAATTGAATCCCCCGCTCTTGGTATTATTTCGAGACATTCCGTATATGAGCCTCTTCAAACAAGACTTATTGCTATTGATTCGATGATTCTTATCGAGCGTTGTCAGCGAGAATTAATTATTGGGGACAGACAGAGTGGTAAAACTGCAGGAGCCACCGATACAATTCTCAATCAATAGGAGCAAAATGTAATAATTTTAAAATTTTTAAAATTGGTAGACTCTAAAATATGGAAAAGACATCATTTAAAAACTAAATATATATATATATATATATATATATATAACTCAGCTCGCGGATTAAAATAGCTCATTTTATTGTATATAATATAAACATAATTTAGCTCGATAATTAAAATAACTCCTTTTTTGTGAAATTATATATAATATAAATATAATTCAACCGAACCCACTACTTCAAATCGAAAAAATGAAACATAAATTAATTTAAACATCTATTAGTCAAAATATAAAATTAATAGAATTGTATTAATTAAAACTAAACTATCACAAATTATTCCTTTCATGAAATTCTACATAATTATTAATTCTTTAAATAATTTGAAAAAAAAAATCAGTTAAAATTATATATATATAATTAGGTGTGTCGTCCATTAAATTTTATTGTAAGCGTGACGACATGTCGACGAAATAGATGACACATAAGAAAATCGCGTGAAAGGATAAAGACGCTATATCGCACTGCACAAAAACAAACTCTCTCTCTCTCTCTCTCTTTCTCACTCATCTTTGTACGCTTTCATACGCCGATGAATTGACGTACCAAATCGTCCTTCTCCAATCTCTCTCTCTCCGCGGGGCGATCTTTCTTTCAAAAAGCGGAGATCGACGAACCGGATCTCTCTGCGATTGCGATGGAGAATTGTGATCGCCGTGCTTTTCTTCATCGGCGGACGAATCGGATCGGCGTCAATGCGGAGGCAGAGGCGGCGGCGGCGGATAGGTTTCCGGCGTGGAGCGTACCGGAGACGAAGGAACTGCTTGCGATAAGAGAGGCGCTGGATAGAAGGTTCTCGGAAATGAAACAGAATAGGATGCTTTGGATTTCGGTGGCCGGCAAGATGAAGGCGAAAGGCTTTAATCGGAACGACGAGCAGTGCAAGTGCAAGTGGAAAAACCTCGTCACGCGCTATAAGGTAATGGATCTTTTGGTGAGCGCGTGATTTTCTTTTAGGGTTTTTGGTAACCGCCAAGGGATATTATCAAAATATTTATTCTTTTACAATTTTTAAAATTATTAATTTTATTCACTAATTTACATTTTTTTTTATTATTATTAAGAATTACTATACACTAAATTAAAATTTCTTTACCATTCCAAGTGGATGTTTATTGAAATTGATGTTATATTTTTTATTTTTGAAAATTGGGTTTGTTTTTCACATTATAATCTAAATTTAAATATATTAACAATATTATAATTATTGAAGTTTTCCATTAATATATAAATTACCAAGAAATTAACTTATAAAACATATTTGTTTTAAATAAGAATTAAATAAAACAAAAAATATTATCAAAACACAGTTATAAATAAAAATGTGAATATTTTTAGAACCATTCAAAATTTGAGGTTAATCAGGTGGAATTACCAAAAAAACCAAGGTGAATTTTTAGGAGTTTTCAAACATTCAACCCAACCTAAGTCAGGAAGAAAAAAATTAACCCAATCAAATATTTATGATTTAGATTGAGTAGTCTAGGTTAGTTAGGTTATTGGGTTATATGAACTGTGTAGTCTAGGTTAGTTGTGTTACCGGGTTGCTGAGTTATATGAACTGAGTAGTCTAGGTTAGTTGTGTTATCGGGTTACTGGGTTATATGAACTGAGTAGTCTAAGTTAGTTGTGTTACTGGATTATATGACCTGAGTAGTCTAGGTTAGTTGTGTTATTGGGTTATATGAACCGAGTAATCTTCTAAGTTAGTTGTGTTATTGGGTTATATGAACGCTCTTAGAGAGACATCATTTACCTTTAAATATGAATAGAGAACTTATTATCAAAGGTGGGTTCGAGAGGCAGGAGTTCAAATCCTCCTCCTGACTCTGACCCCACATGTTTTTGAACTAAAAAAAATACGAACACAAAGATTTTGACTTGTACTTTCTGTTTTATATATAGGGGTGTGAAACTATGGATCCTAAAGCTTTCAAGCAACAATTTCCATTTTACGACGATCTCCACGCCATTTTCACCGCAAGGATGCAAAAGAATTGGTGGATCGAACCCGAAAACCGAGCGAAAGACTCGAAAAGGAAAGCCACGATTGAGCGGTTGTCTAGCGAGGACCCGAAAAGGGGAAAAAGGAGGAGAGAAGAAGATGAGAGAAGCAATTTGAAGGAAATAATGAAGGGGTTTGTGGAAAGAGAGAAGGAAATGGAGAGGCAATGGAGAGAAGCGTTTAGGGTTAGAGAGGAAGAGAGAAGGTTGAAGGAGAAGGAATGGAGGATGAAAATGGAAGGTCTAGAGAGAGAGAAGATGATGACGTGGATAATGTGGAGAGAGAAAGATGCTGAGAGGAGAGAGAGAGAGGAAGCAAGGGCTTTGAACACTCATGCTTTCATCTCTGCCTTGTTAAGGAGCTTCACATAATTAATTACTATATTAATTTAATAATTTAACGTTGAGATGTTGTTGTCGATGAATTTATTTATTTTTTTTTAATAATGGTAGATTAATTTGTGTTTGTTTGTGAATTTTTAATATTTTTTATATTATATTGAATAATTATAAATTGCGAATAAATAAAAATAATTAAAAAAAAAAAAAAAAAGTTAGCAACGGATAACTCAACCCGAAGGTTGGGTTGGGTTGAATTGTGAAAATTTCAACTCAAAAATAGAGAGTTTAGTTGAGTTGTGAAAATTCAAACTCGAAAATAGAGAGTTGGGTTGAATTGTGAAAATCCCAACCCGAAAATAGAGGGTTGGGTTGGGTTGTGAAAATTTTTTGGTCGGGTTGGGTACCCAATCCAACCAGCCTGAACTTTTGAGTTGGGTTAAAAAAATCCTCCCAACCCAATCCAACTCGACCCAACCCGAACCATGTACACCCCTAAAGCTTGAAGGTATGTCTTTCCTCGTCCTCTAATATCATTTTACAATTTAATCATATTGTTTTTAAAAATATTAATCTATAAAATAGGCTTAATTAACTTATAAAAAATATTTTAATCATTGTTGTTAATGACTTAATTCATAGATCTTGATGATCTTCTATCTATTTTGTTTTTGACAACCGTTTAATAATATATTCTTCTATTTCAAGGGCTCCACACGTCTTAATGTCGTTATTGGATTGAGACGTCATATATATTAAATTTTTTATTATAATTTTTTAATAAAAACAACCCGACAACCTAACCCAACACAAAAATAAAGGATTGGGTTGTGAACTCTATTCGGGTTGTTCTGACCAATCAAACTGATCGATTTAAAAGATTTCTCCTTGTATATATATTTTTTTTCTTCCTCTAATATTATTATTTATTTATTTATTTATTTATTTGCTACTTAAATAAAATAACAATAAATTATTAATAAATGGAATCAAATTAGAAATAAAATACGCATTTATTTTTCCTTCAACTTTAATATTAATCATTAATAGTTAAATTTAAATTACGTGTAAAAGTCACAAAGATATCAATTAAAGTAATAAAGAAAACGATAAATTTGAAATCAAATCAAATCAAGTGTATCATTAACACCAATAAACAATATTTCCAGAAATTAATTATAAATCCTCAAATTTTACTTTAAAAAAAATTCAATTACTAAACTAAAAAAAACTCCAAAGCTCGGGTAACAGTCCAAGCCTACCACTAACAAATATTGTTTGCTTTGGCTCGTTACATATCATCCTCTGCTTCACGATTTTAAAATACGTCTATTATGGAGAGAATCTAGTCCTATTCTAACTAGTGTCTCACATGGTCCGGTGACTATTTTTTATACCATTTGTAATAGTACAAGCCCATTACTAATAGATATTGTCCGCTTTAGTCGGTTACGTATGGTCTTCAGTATCACGATTTTAAAAACGCATTTATTAGGGAGAGACTTTCATACCTTCATAAGGCATGATTCGTTCCCTTCTATAATTGATGTCGGATCTCACGCGTTCCCTTTTATCACGAGAAGCTCGAGACATTAGCCTCTCAACCCACCCACCTCACTCCTCTAATTAACCTAATAAAACTCAAAGCCAACCACACATTCCTTTAGCTTCACTCCTACTCCAAACACACACACACACACACCCATAAAATATTACCTTAAAATCTCCTAAAATATCCTCCAACTTCTCTTCATTCTCCTCGTGCTACCTCTTCTATGCTTCTTACTTCATGAGCTTGTCGGCGTCGTTCCCCTCCGCCCTAATGACGTCGAAATGCCCTATCACCCGACTCAAGCCTCGTCTCCCCTTCCTCACCGTCGTCCTCTGCGCCTTCTCCTTCCTCGCTCTCTTCTACACCGAGCGCATAACTTTCTTCTCCTCCATTTCCATTTTCAAACTCAAGTCATGCCCTCGAAAACCCGCCTCCTCGAAAACAAGTAGGTTTAATTTTATCATCTATTCTAACTTAGAGCGGCCAAGGCGATTGTCTCCTTCCTCCCTACTTCTTTCCGTCATTGAAATTGTTGTTTTTGTATTGAAGGGGAGAAGCCGATGGCGGAGGAGCGATCGACAAACCCGTTAACGGACGACCGATTTGAATTCGACCCGAAGGAGTGCAACATAGCGAACGGGAAGTGGGTTTTTAACCGGTCGATGAAGCCATTGTACACAGACCGGTCGTGCCCGTATCTAGACCGGCAAGTGTCGTGCGTTAAGAACGGGCGGGAGGATTCCGATTACCGGCAGTGGGAGTGGCAGCCGGAGGATTGCACATTGCCAAGGTTGGAGGTGAATTAGTAGATTTGAAAGAGTAATTGAACCAATAAATTAATGGAATTAGGGTTTGGATGACAGATTTAACGCAGAGATTGCTTTGAACAAGGTGAGGGGCAAGAGGGTGATGTTCGTCGGAGATTCGCTGCAGCGCGGCCAGTGGCAGTCGTTTGTTTGTATGGTTGAGTGGATGATTCCGGCGGACAAGAAATCTCTCAACCGAGGCTCATTTCTCTCTGTTTTTACCGCTAAGGTAATTTATTTATTTATTATTATTATTTTTTTTAATTTCTTCCCATGAAATTTAAATTTTTTTAAAAATATATTTTTTTTATTCATCATTTAGAGAGAAAAAAAAACTTTAATTATAATATTTAGAGGGAATTTTAGGGAGCAAGGCACTTGAGATTTACTTCTTAATCAAGTTTAAGAATGTGTTAATTAAGAAATGATTCTCTCTTTGAAAATAATAAATTAAATTTAAGTTAAAAGTTATATATATTTTTATTCTAATTTTTCGATTTTATCCTAAAGTTTTATAATTTCTACGCTATTTCGATTTCAACTAATTTATCGACTAATTTTAGTTAAAAATAATGTTAAAATCATAGTAAACTCTCAAATTTTAATAATATCTCTTAAATTAAATTTTTATTCTTCATTGTTTTGATGTGTTAAAAAAAATAAAAAATTAATTGATTTATTTGATATAAATTTAAATTCTAATTAAACTACGAGTTTTATGTGTTTGGTATATTGGTATAAAATCGAAAATTTAACATTTATTTTGTTTTCAATTTTTTTTATGATGGTCGGTGTACTTTTAGGAATATAATGCTACTATTGAGTTCTATTGGGCTCCGTTTCTAGTGCACTCAAATTCGGACAATCCGATCATTGGAGATCCAAAACAAAGAATATTAAGAGTAGACTCAGTTGCTAACCATTCTAAACATTGGACGAATGTCGATATTCTTGTCTTCAATTCTTATGTTTGGTGGATGAGTGTCGCTAAAATTAAATCTTTGTAAGTTCTCTTTCATATATTTTATTGTTATTATGACGTGTGAAACTAAACTCAAAACTTACGAGTATAAATGTAATACTTTGAAAATACACAGATGGGGATCGTTCGAGAACGGAGAAGAAGGGTACGTAGAATTTGATACACCAATTGCTTATACAATGGGAATGAAGACTTGGGCCAATTGGGTTGACTCTAATGTTAATCCAAATATGACACGTGTCTTCTTTACCACTATGTCTCCTACTCATACGAGGTATTTTTCATCTTTTTTTAATTTATTTCTCTTTCTTAAATACTACATTTTTAAAAATATTATATTTAGAGAGAATTTTTTTTTAATGTAATAAATTAATAAAAATATTATTAAATTTTTGTCTAAAAATAATACCCTTAAAATTAAAAAAATAATAATAATAATAAATATTGTTAGTTTCTAAATAAAAACTTTTAAAAAAATAGGTTTAAATTTTTTTAATGTTTTCAAAAATGTTCTTTTAACTCTCAAAAGTCGAAAATACATTTTATTTTTCAAAAGTTTTATTAAGACATTTAAACTTTTTAAAAAATTTTCAAAAACACTTTTAAATTTTTTTAAAAATTCAAAAAAAATATTTATCATTAATGCCATTTTTTAAAAACTTTTCACAGCGTTTATAAATAATTTAGTAAAATTTTTTGAATTTTTATAAAAATTTAAGATCTACTTTTAAAATGTTAATAGTATTTTTAATTTAATTTGATGTTCTATAAATTCATAAGTTTTAAAAAATATATAATAAATTATTTATGATTGAACAGAAGCATGGATTGGGGGAGAGTGAATGGGAGCAAATGCTTCAACGAAACAAAGCCGATTAGAAACAGAAACTTCTGGGGGAGTGGCTCCGACAAAGGAATGATGAGTGTGGTCTCCAAAATAGTGAACAAAATGAAGGTTCCGGTCACATTCATCAACATCACCCAGCTTTCCGACTACAGAATCGACGCCCATTCCTCCATCTTCACCGAAACCAGCGGCAAGCTGCTGACGGCGGAGCAGAAGGCCGACCCTCTCCGCCACGCCGACTGCATCCACTGGTGCCTCCCCGGCGTCCCCGATACTTGGAATCAAATCCTTTTCGCACATTTGTAGCAATATAAACCAACAATGTACCAAATCTGTAGCAATATAAACCAACAATGTACCAAATCTTGAAAAGAAATGAGATTTCAATTGTGCAACAAATCTATTAGAACCTATCATCAAGTATTAAACATCTAAACATGATACATGATATATGTTTATAACCATTATCCATTCGATAATGTCAGTTAACAGTAGGCATCATTTCAATACAGTAGCATACACGTGCGATGACACTAGATATGATGTCAGTTTTGAACTAATATCATAACAAACCATCATATTATTAACGCAGCAACATGAGAAAAGCCATAAATTATAAGACTAAGAATTCAATGAGGGAAGCTTTCCCCCTTAGAACCATGGGGAAGCAGTATATCTTTATTTTGATGTCCTCTTATTATTTCCCAACATTATGATTATTTAGGCTACGTATAGAAATATGTATCTATATATTATCCATATATCCATATACTTAGTAGATTGTCTTTGGGATCTAAAGTGCCGATCTCATCCCAATAAGAAGTATTTCTCATACTACCAACGTTAAACTATGCCCACATCAAGGCTTCGGCTAGACAGACCCTCAGCTACCATTTGCACTTTTTGTATATACTCTCCTTCTCCCCTGCTTCAAATTTCTTCGTCCGGGTGCAACAACATGAATCAAAATCCAGCTCCTTCGTCGAGGCGATCGAATGACACCCAAATAACCGAACCTTCGAACTACCACCTAAGAATATAAATAATCCAGTGTGGTCTTAAGTGTTTCATCACTGCTCATCACTTTTCAATCTCATCAGGAAGGTCGGCCTTCCCAAGATAAACCAGCTGCATTTCCTCTCTCCAGATCTTTTAGGAGGGGAGGAAGAAAAGGGGCAGAAAAATGAAATTGTTAGGCGATCCCAGAAATCTCTCAAATGAGGAAGGAAGAGAATGGTAAGAAGAAAAAATAAGTATACCGTGTCACGGAATTCCACCCTGATGTGTGGCACATTTGTTCTGTGAATATCATTTCCTGCTGGTCCTCTCTTGTAATATTCTTTTCCGATCCAATGCGCCTGCAACGAAAAGGCGGGGTACCAGAAAAAAAGAAAAGAGTACATGTCATTGTTGCAAGCAGGAACAATAAGAGACGTTGGAAGAAATTTGTAGATCTCAATGGTCCTAGTATTTGCATCGGAGAAAATAACGTTTACAAGGACATATATCAATGATCTCATTCAAGTGTGAGCTCAATTTATACTGATTAGCTGTGCTCCTCAAGGGAACAGTTCTACAGCCTATAAATAGATCTGGTTCACGTAAGGGAGTTTTCTTTCACCATAGTAAGATAAATAAATGAAGATACACTTGATCTAGAACATTTAAGGTGTTCTAACACGACGTAGAGGCATGGATGTTTTCTGTTGAACACATTTAGACTGGATCATAGTTGGATGCAGCAACATATGCAGTTGCAGGAATTAAATAAGAGGAATATTTTCAATGCATCATAAATCATAGTATAGTATATGGGTGGGGGATTAATTAATAATTTATATTGCTCCAGAGTTCTGTATGTACCTTCAGAGCATGAGAGAAACCTGATTGGTAGACAGAATTGCGAGCTATTTCACATAGATCACATGAACTCAGCTTCCAGACCTGTAAAAATAAATTTGAACTTCAATTTCAAAAGATTTAAAAAAAAAAAGTAAACCTTCATAAAATCCGGTTCTCATATTGAGCCGCATAAAAAGAACAGAAATTTAACCTTATACACATGGTCAAGGAAAGATACTCACCGAAGCAGCTATGCTATATTCTTCCACCAGAGGTTCTTTTGTTAGGTGGATTTGAAGAGGATCATCAGTAGAAAGAGAGACATTTAGACCACGAGAAAAGAATACGGGAAATGGATTCCGATGATAGTCCAAAAACAGGGAGTTGTTGCTAAGGGGAGACATAGCAAGACCAACCTGTAAATGCACATGTCGTGTTTAAAATAAGGGACTGTAACAATGAGAATTCCGAGTTCAATAGGAAGAAATTGTTGTCTGCGTCGTTACCTGTGCTAGATAATATAAGTACTGAAGAACTGGAGACTTCCTCAAATTGATTCCATGTGCAATGCTATGAGCAGTTAGGAAAGTTGTAGCAAGGTGGTCAATATCACCAGCCTGAAAAGGATTATATTCATAAGTTGAACGTAAAAATGTAACGTATGCATCAAATTTGAATAGATTTCCAAAGTACCTCTCCAGAATGTGGACGAAGATTTATAGTGGTCATGCCCTTCGATTCACGAAGCTGAAAAGCAAATTCAAAAGGTTATATAACCCTTAAAAAAAGTTAAACATGGAGGAAGCACAGGCCAAAGCATCCATCATGATATCAATGCAGGAAACAATGAGAAAGCCCAAAAACAGCGAGGAATAAAAATAAAACCTTGAAAACGCCACCAAGATATAATTTATTTTAAAACAGACTCGTCTAAAGTTGTAAGATCAAGTACAAAATTTTAAAATGGGCTATTTATACTATGCATTCAAGTAACGGACTGCCATGTACTCTAAAATTTGATAAAAGATATGAGATAAAGTAAAGCGCTTTAGATCGTTTGGCGAAACCTTGTTTAGTGTATAGAGATTGGCATAGCAGTAATAGACATAGTATGAGAATGCAGGATTAAAAACATTCGTCCACTGAGCAGGTGTTGGCATGTGCTTGGTAGGGCGTCGTTCAGGCTTGCTCTCATCATCAACCAAATCCAAACCAACAACCTGAAAAGTAAATAAAAGAGAATAAAATTTAAAAATTTTGCACCCACATTGAGTCAAAAAGTTTATGGTGTAACATAGGTTGCTTTAAAAAATAAATAAAACATAAGTTATAATGGGAGAATAAATGAGAACGCAATTTTATCAACAATAGTTTCAAATCATCCCTACAAAAATCAGTATTACATAGTCAGACACTATCTTCGTATAAACAAACTGAGAAGCTCTTGTAAGATAAATTGAAGATTCTTTTGGTTGATAACAAACCTGTTTCAAGAATACATGCAACTGCGGATGTGAATCTGGATCCACCGTGGCCTCAAATAATGGAATGAAGATGTTGTCAAGAATGTTTTGAAATGAAGTCACAATCCCCATTTCCTTATACACATTGTAAAGTCGCGGCAGCTGAAATGCAAACCATAATAAAATAAGAAAGAAATAAGCAGCATTAAGATTAACATCGTCAGCTACAAAAGTAAAGCAAATTTCAGAAAAGAAAGTACTTCTCAGTGTCGTTGTGAAGCATAAAACTTATGACCACAAACTCTAATTTTCACTGACAAGCCAGGCATATATGATAAGCCAAAAGAACCTTTTTTTTTTCTCTTGAGCTTTTGAAGCATTACCTGAATTAACCACACGACATTTTCACTGTATAAATCATTATTAATTATCCAACTGGCAAGTTGATCCCATTCACTTTGCTTCCTTCCATATATAGATATCCGATATTCAGCCATCTGCAGTAAAAGAATGAAACATCAAACATGGAAAAATAGAGGGGGATCAATGTCTTTAAAGGAGGAAGGACACTATTATTTTCATCTATATTAAATTTGCATAAAGCTACCATGAGTTTATTTTTCATGCATCCACGTCATCTGAAGTTTTAGACAGAGCCAAAAATAGGCTGGTAAAAACTTTGTACCAACTCTTTAGCTCATCGGCTTCTTTAATTCAACCAAAAACGCTTACAACCCATCAAGGATATTCTGATGCATCAGAAGGGAAATAGATCAAGTATCAAGAGACGAGTGTGTTTTTTCTAGTTGATCTATGTACTGCCCCATTCTCTTTTTTCTTTCTTTTTTTGTCTTTTAATGTTTTTTAATGTCAACAGCAATACAAACACTCTGACTTGCTTACTCCATATAGCGTGGACATAACATGTAACCTTCCAAATATTAATACAGAGATTCATATGAACAAAGGCATCATGCACGATAAACTTCAAGGAAGATGTGAAGAAAATGCTAGTTCAAATCATCACCACATCAAAGAAGAACCAAGCTTCACTTATTCTTGGATGGTTACAAATTTTGGATGAATAATAATTTAGAGTCATGGTATTTTATTAATGTATTTTAGAACTTATTTATTTTATCATTACATTTACATAGTGGCTGATTATGGTCATAAAATATGAAGGTTAGAACTCTTTAAATGCCTCACAGAAGGTCAAGGGTTCTCACCTTGAAGCTCTATAAAATGCCTCACAGAGGTCAAGGGTTCTCACCTTGAAGCTCTATAAAATCATGTATGTTATCTTTGAAAAGTAGACTTAGAAAATGTAGTAAAAATAGCATTTATGCTTTCCTTTAGCAAATGGCTGCTAAGTTTCTTTGCAATTTTATGTAGTTTAGATTGAAGGTTTAGAATCATTCGAGCTTAACATGATTAATCTTGCTTGTGGAGTGATTCAAATCTCAAAGAAGTATTCTTGTCTTGAGATATTTGATCAAGAAGGTAATTCAAATTTTTCCGAGTGATTGCTTATCATTAGGGCCAAGTTTTTTTGAAATTCTACGTAGTTTAGGTTGCATGTTTAGAATCATTATTAATTTTGCTTGTGGAGTGATTCGAATCTCAAACAAGTGTTTTTGCTTTGAGATTTTTGATCAACTAGGTAATCTGAATCTTACTTCTTTTATTGTGATTCCTTATCAGAGATGCAAAGGACGAAGTAAAAGATTCTGTACATGGTCTTCAACATATATCACAAGAAAAAAAAATTATTTCATAAGCTGGAAAAGAATAGGAAATAATTCATTAGCATAAAAAGGTCAATTATATTACAATTACAATTTTCTAAATGAATATCAGGAAATAAAAACAAACATTGCACGCAGTATGTGAATATGGAACTTTATTGAAATAACTCCACCATTTCTCATTCACATATTAAAAATAAATATCCTTTACTTACATTTTCTTTTGTACAAAAGCACCGAAGTCTATTTTAATGTCCAAAAGGTGCACTGTAGGTATAAGTTTTAGTACGGTTAAATGAGATAGGAAATGTCTCATCCAGTAATCATTGGACTTTACAACATCAAGAATTGAAGACAAGATAAGGATTAAAAGAAGGGCTGAAGACAAAAACTTATTTCTCTACAAAAATTAAACCTTAGGTTGGAATCCTTGGTTAAGGGATAGGATAGACATGAGGCTTCTTCTAAAAAAATTATTGTCTCTCAACAAAAATGGATAATCCCCTTGACTTTGTTTCCTCTGCAAAGTGTCGAATATCAGTTTGCTTAAGTTTGGTCCAAACTTTTAAGTCTAGAGATTCTTCCATGTCCATTATAGCTGGGGGAAATCTTGAAGAGTGAACCCGTTTCAAAATACCTTTTGGAGACTTTCCTTTAAAAGTGCAATCTTATTACTCCCCCTGTAAAGAAGTCCTTAGAATTGGTGCATGATGACGAGCTTTCAGATACTGCGGTGGTAGGTGTGTAGAGTTCAAACATAGTCTACAAAGGATTTTTTTTTTTAAATAAAGAAACCAAGCTCTCATTTAGACAAAAGAATACAAAAGGATATACAAAAAGTCAATCCAACAAGAGAGGCCAAGCATCTAACTGTACACGAAATCTAAATTGGAAGAGCCTTGTGGTTTGGTACTCTTCTCATTCTCATGTACCGACAGCCAGCATCTAAAAGTTTTTGGGTTGTCCAAGACATATCCCCTCTAACTGTCACAACACATCCATGAAAGTAATTCTGAATTCCCTTTTTGAAGTAGAGTTACCATGGAAAACCAATTTTGTATCAACCTTTAGATACATTTGACTCGAAATGAACGAGAGGATTTATGAGCCGTACAGGACACTTAAGGATGTCTGGAATCTGTCTGTTTTGATTCACCTATTTAGCCTTTTCTTCCAAGTCTTTTGTGATTTTTCTTTTTCCTTTATTACAAATGATTAGAGCTCTTTCTTGCAACGAGTGTTAGTTGTATTTATTCTCTTCTAGCAGCTCCCCGCCAAACTAACGTTTTAGAGGGGAAAAAGGATCAGTTTAGATTCACTTATAGGGAGTTGACGTCATAGAATTTACTAAAAACACACAAAGATGAACGATCAATTTTTTTTTCCCTTTCATCTAAAAATTTGTTCTATGCACACGTTTAACGAACAGAGAATACACTACAGATAGATTGAGAATATACATAGTATATGCTAGAGAAAATCCACGCCATAAAACAAATGAATTCAAAATAGCGTATCTGACTATAAAGAAGGAAGAATGATGCACCTGATATTTACTTGCACCAAGATCAGAAAATACTTGTTTGGTCACCTCACCAAGGAAACGGCCTTCAAATAGACATCCATCCAAATATCAAAAACTAATGAAATGCACTAATCTAGTAAAATTGCTTAAGGATACTGGATACATGACACTATGGTCCATAGTCTATATCTACAACCACATCTCTGGTCATTTAAACCAGCAACAAAACACTTGCATGCTATCATGATCCATTGATAAAAGGATTGATAGACATGGGATATGCGGGGAATATAAAGTTATATGAGAACAGAATGCACGTGTAGGGTGTATGAAGTTATTTCTTTGAGAAAATATGTTCAAAGACCCGGGTTAAAGGTAAAGGATTGAAGATATCCAAACTTCTGTCAACAATATTGTATATAGTGTTTCAAAAAGCCCACTGAGACGCAGCCTCCTTTCTTAATGAAGCCTGATTGGAGATGCACCTCAGCACTTGTGGTGTGCTCCTCAAGCCTAATTTCCTACTTTATTTATTTTATTTTTATAAGAAAGAAATACATGAATTTCTTACAAACTCGAATAACATCTCTATTTTCTTAAATTTTATCATCTTATTATTTATCATTTATTTTTCTTCATATTTAAAACTTTATTTACTTTTTTTATTATGTGCCTCATAAATGAAACCTGCATTCTATTTTATTCCTTTTGCACCACGCACTTAAGCTCCAAAGGGCTATAGCACTTCAGTGCGCTTTGAACTTAAAAGAACACCGAATTTTGTGTTTGCGTATATGAGTGAGTGAGAGAGAGAGCTTCCATCTAACCGTTGAAAAAAAATTATCATTACATAAACAGCAAATGCATGGCTTTGGTTAGAAGGTTATAAATGCTCCTTATTCCTTAACTAATTTCAGTATGCAAATCACAGCCCTGAAACCAAAATTGACCAACCAAATATGCAACACAGGAGAATGTGCAACCAAAATCAAACGTCACACTATTCTAATGTCAAATCTAAAAGTTTTATAAAGTAAGCAACATATACCTTGAATTAGGTTATCCTGCTTTAGGAAGATCTCCCTGAGCCTACTTTGACCACAGGGGTTGTATTTAAGATTAAACTTGTCAAAACGATGAAATGTGCTCTTGTCAGCATGAACATCCAAGAGGTCAACATTTAAGTCGTACCTGTGCTCCATATGTCAAAAGAAATCAATATTCCAGACTCGGACATATTAAATAAAAGTTCGAATTGGATAAAATCAGTATCTCTTGTTTTCCCTTTTCGGATTTTGAATAAAAGTGACTATTCACTATGAAGGAAAAATGGATAAGGAAAAACTTACCCAGATAAGTCCAAGCTCTCAAAAACTTCTTTCAAGGTCAAATATGTACCATCCCGAAATATTACAACCTAAGTAGAGGAATATGTCCACCATTATTTGTTTAATAAGAAAGAAAATGCCTAGAAGCAGTTAACAGAATGAATTTTAAGATGTGGAGCATCAATGTTTACAACCATAATAGATACGGGAAGAAACACTATCACATTCATTACCTCATCAGGCTCTTTTCTCAACTTGGACTTTATAAATCTTAAGAGATGTTTCTGGTTCATGCACGCGGAGTGATGAACATGAGTATCAACTTTCCTGACATTGTAAAAGTCACGGTGTGGAGCACTTTTCTGAGCCAGAAATTCCTTGTCCGCATTAAGCATCAGATGAAGATTGAATTTCTGAATGACGTGAATATATGGGATATTCATCAGGGATGAAAAATAGAAACATAACAAACATTTCAATAACTTAAGGTTTACAGGACACATGCCTGTTCGAGAAGATTCAGTCGATGGTGGCACAGAGTTCTAATGTTTCCTGCTGCAGTGACTCTAAGTATGTGATGAAGATCGGTAAAGAAGGTGGTTGCATCAGCAACAGGAAAAAGTTCTTCCTTCGCTGCAAATAATTCAAATAAAACTCATAAGAAGAGCAATTAAAAATAGACATCAGAAGTTTGTGGATAACTCTCATGTTCTTACAATCTTTGTCTGCATAGACGTGAATGACCCCGTCTTGCATCTCAAAATGATGCTGCAGAAAGAAAATATAAATTGAATAAGAGGAACAACAAAATAAAATGCATAACTACGAAAACAAAGGACTTTGAAGCAAAATTAGTAACATGCAGCACAATATACTAAAACTATTTGTCAACGATGACAAACTCACATCAGACTTGCCCTCAGAAGTGTATTGAAATGGATCAGGATTAGGTTTCGGTGTACTGGGGTCGGATATGATTTCTTTCTCCCACGGAGCAACAGCCTCCCTGAATACATATCGTTTACGCATCTCGAGGCATTCTTGAAGAACCAGATATGACTCTACTTCATCAGGTAATGGTACCTCTAGAAAAGCGTCAGACAAATAGAAATATATTAAACATCAAGTCTGCATACATGTGAGAAAAAATCCAATTCAATTTTACTTCAATTATTGACCAATGAGCTTGCGTATGAACAAAGTACCTAATAATTCATTCAATACAACAAACAGCATGGCATACTTACCTCAGTTCGTGTTTTCTATACAGAGAACATATTATTGCGTTATACATTCTTTATGAAAGATTACATTAATATACAGAGAACATATTATTGCGTTATACATTCTTTATGAAAGATTACATTAATATACAGCCATAACACAAACAAATAAGCCTATGTTACCATGTTAAGCACCTTAAAATCATGACTATAGTATTGTTATCTAATGGTCAGGGAAAGACAAGAAGTAAATCACATAAAAAGTTTCCAATTAGTAATACCAGATGGGGTAATTTTGAGCCGTACAAAGGTTTCTTGCTCAGGCTCTTTCCTCAAAATATCAGCTGCGATTGGATCAGGCTGGACACCATGCAGATCACCTGATACACTATGAGATCGAATCATACTTGAAGCAGCCAACGCAATCTGCTCACCACTGGCATTAATGTGATCAGGAAGATTTTCAAATATGCCCTTACATTCTGCACCCTGCACGTGGGGTTTAAATGCAACACTATAAATTATCCCAAGCTCCAGAGGCCATTAGGTGTCCAAGAAACTAAGAACATGCAAGGGAGTTAAGTACTCACTGCATTTCCATTAGCAAGCAGATATGCTGAATTTAATTTAGTATCCTCAGCTATATTATCGTCTTCATCCGATCCTTCAACGCTCTCAAAGGCACTCGTACTTGCAATGGGTGACTTCGGTGAAGTAGGCCGAATTGATCTCTTGGTAGAATTTTTCCCTGATACAATTGATTATTCGGAGGGAAAAGTACATTAATATAGGTAATTCAATCTTAATATATATACGTGAAAATTTGTATGAAAGATTGCAAGGATAATTTAGATAATCTGGAGTTTTCTTGGCAGAATGAAATCATGAGTTCTGAAGCTGGACTTGCATCAAAAACATGAGCCAAAAGGATAGTTGAATCAACCTATTGATGCCAAGTGCTAACTATTTTTTTAGTCTATTTGGAAAAGCCATGGGCCACCAATATCCTAGACAGTTCTTAAAACACAGATTAGGAATCAAGTCAAAATGATATATCCAAAATGAAATGAACTGGAGCAAATTGCCTTAGCTCATGCGTGATCTCCTACCAAACATTGTCACGCAATATCCATATCATCTTTAAACCCATTGACTTGAGAATTTAGATTACCATACTTGATGAGTTGTTAAGACTTCAAGCTTTATCTTTTTAATAAGAAACAGTCAAACTTTAATCACTATCCATTTCCTATGCCCTGGATACCCATACCAAATAAAATATTTAAATGGCAGGATAATCCGTTTTACATTTCCAAAGGAAGGGAGAAAAGACTTGTCAAGATGAGCATGAAGGAATCACAATAATCTCAAGGTTAGCAGGTTATGTTACAGATAAGCAGAACATTTTAGAAATAAAATATTTAACTATCGGATTCTGAAATACATGACACGAGACGCCTTGGATTGCATGGCTAAAGAATTAATCAGCTAAATAAGACCATGTTTAATTTTCACAAATAGGGTAAGAGAAAGTTCACAACCTTACTTAAAGGCGATATCTACAGTATTATCCGTCACACGAAGATTAAGATACTCTGAATCGTCTTATGAAGACCCGCACGGGAAGTCCTCATATCAATGAGCTACGATTCAGACAGTAGCGCATCGACCGATTCATTAGAACTTAATAGTTAATCACGATTCTAAAGTTCAAGATAATTCATCAGCCGTATAAATTGAAACAGAGTAGTGAGTGATAAGCCTCCGTCTAAATTATTTAGAACCAAAAGTACCATAGAGGCATCCAGTACCAGTAGATGATAAAAAGCGAAGCATTCCCATCGAAATCCAACAAAACCATGATGCATAAACCACTACACAAAACTGAATAGCTTTTATGCATATAAAGTCCATAAATCTCCGGTAGAAAAATCCATCGAATCCATACCTTCAGGAAGTGTGTGTAACCTCGGCAGCCCTGCCGGAATCACGTCCAGAAGCACCTGTCCATTTCGCTTCTCGTCTCCATCAGTCCCACCGGAAATAGCAGTGACGTCCGGCAGCGAAGCGGAGCCTCGCCGATTGTAGCCGTTCCCCTTCCGCCGTACATGGCCGCGCTGCTTCTTCGAATGCTGAGGCGAGTCAACCTCCAAGTTATCATCCCTCTCCCTTTCCCTCTCGACAGTCTTGGCAAACTCCAGCAGCTGAGTTAGGGTTTTCCGGTGCATATAATACGCCGAAACAGCGACGACAGAGGCCCCTATCAGAGCCGCCATAGCCATGTGCAGCGGATAAGTATCCATCGGAGTTGGGTATGAGAAAACGACACGCCCCTAACCTGAGAGACAGAGTTGTGAATCGTTAGCAGCAAATTACAGTGCGCCAAAATCCTTAACAGAGCACCGATTTATTCGAGCAACCGAGGCTCTGCTTTGATATTTATAGAGGAAGAGATATCAGGGAGAGAGCCCAGTGAGACTGCACACACAGAGGAAGAGAGAGCTTTTTCTCTCTCCTACTCCGCCCTCTCTCTCCAATTTTTAGATTTTTCTGTTTATATATTTCCTATTAGGGTTTTTTTTCTTTTTTCTTTTTTCCTTTTTTCTTTTTTCTTTTTTCTTTTCGCTCTTAATAAAATCCTATTTTATTCATTTAAAACCTTTTTACTATTTACTCTCTAAATTTTTAAAATATCGAAGTCAGAGACATCCATCATATAATATACTTTAATGAAGATGTAAAGAAAATATTGTTGAAATTATCAAAAGATATTTCGATTCATGCCACGTTAAAGAAGAATCAAGTTTCATGTTATAAATTTTTGGAGAATTACAATTTAGAGTTATTGTATTTCTTTAATGTATTTTAAGACTTTTTATTTACTTCAAGTTACCGTGGAATGCTTTTAATAGTTTCATTTTTAAACTATATAAGTCAAAGTAGGTTGTATTTGTAAGTAGACTTGGAAAATATAGTAAAAAAAGCATTTGTGCTTTTCTTTAGCTAATAGCTAAATTTCTGTGCAATTATATGTAGTTTAGGTTGTATGTAGAATCATTCAAGCTCGACATGATCAAGTGTTCTTGCCTTGAGATATTTGATCAACAAGAATCATTCAAGCTAGACATGATCGATCTTACTTGTAGAGTGATTCGAATCTCAAACAATGTTCTTGTCTTAAGATATTCGATCAACAAAATAATCCGAATCTTATTCTCCATGTATTGATTCCTTTTCTTATTGATCTCTTTATTTTATAAATATGATAAAATTAATTATTTAAATTTAAAATTTTATTGTATTATTTATTTTACTAAATATTCATTTACTAATATTTAAATGTATCTCGTTTTGACTAGGTCTAAATTGAATACTCCCACTCAACCTTTAAGCATCAAACTCATTATTCAACATTTGAGTTTGACTCATTGGATCAAAGATTAGACTGAGCTTGAGTCGACTCAAGAAATATTAATTATTTAATAATTTTTAAAAATATTTTTTAAAGTTTTCTTAATTGATGGTTATTAAAACTCATTGAATTTATATTTTTATTTAAATTTATGTAACAAAACTGAAGTGTTTTATTATTAGTTTTGTTGGACAACGTTATTATACTGAAGTTTCATACAATACTTGTTTTTAAAAATAAAAAAATTGTATTAATTTTTAACACTTTTCAAATTTTTGTTATTAACTAATACTATGTTTTAATAAAGTTTAATTTTTACATTTATAAAAATTATATATACCCATATATATTTCAGTTGCCCCGAGTTACAACTGGATTTAAATATAGTCCAATTAGGTTCTAGAAATTTTGCTACTTATTCCTCTGCAATATGGTCACGTTACCTACTCCTCACTTCTTAAGAACGAAAACTATCCCCACAAACTAACACGAGTCCTTTCAACGTATTTTGTCATAACGCACATGCATCCTAGAAAAATAATTTAAGAGGTCACCCGACAAACGCTTAACTATGAAGTTCCTATAATTGAGTTACATAAAAGAAATGTGCACCTTGTTGGTATAAGTAGTAATTAATTTTTTTTTTTAAGTCTTCCTTCGTCATTCTATTCATAGTATCACTTTCATTCAGATGTGGTCTCGAATCATTTACGTACCTTTTATTTACTTGGATTTCACATGTCCACCTAATTTCACTGTGGTTCATCTTCGAACCACATCTTACTGAAAGAGGTACCACTCTGATACCATTTTCGTATACTTTAAAAAAACAAACTCGTTACCGCTAGTTTAACATTTTTTTGTATATTTATTTTATTTTAGTTTTATGATAAAGCAAGAACGGTGAGCCATATCTTTATGAAAAACGACTAATATCTTAATTATTCCTTTCTTTTTTAATCAATTATTGGATTGTTGGGTTATATATATGATCTCATATGTCTTTATTTGACATTTTTTTTAAAGGAAATGACAAAAATTCAGTTGAAAAGTTTGGTGATGATATTTCTAAAAGTTTGAAGAGGTGTGGAATTTAGCTTGGAAAGTAGAAAAAGGACAGTTTTTCATAATATATATAATGGGAGAAAGTTCCATTTTACCCTTCCCTTCATTAATTTTCATCCCTTTAAAACTTTAAGCGGATACACAATCATATCGTAGATGTCTCCCGAGTCAAACATAGGTTTACAACTCTATTGTAATAGCTCAAGCCCATCGCTACTAGATATTGTCCTCTTTGAATTTTTTATTTCGAGCTTAACACGTCTGCTAGGGAAATGTTTCTACACCCTTATAAAGAGTGTTTCGTTCTCCTCTCTAATCAATGTAGGATCTTACAATCAACCTTTCTTTGGGACTCGCTTCGTTGCTGATACTTGTTCTTCTCTCCAATTGATGTGTATATCAGATCAATTATTATTATTTTATATTGATATTCTTAATAAAAATATCACTTTTTTTTTTAAATTTTCATATACGATGTTATTTGAATTTTAAAAAAATAAAACTAAAAATAAAAATTCTATCGGCGTGGCATGAGGCACGTGTAAAATGGTGGGGCCCACAAAGATGGAAATGAAGAATCGTGTTATGAGAAGAGTGGATCGAGGTCTCTTTCAAGCCTGCCGTGTCTGTGGCATCTTGAAAATGTGTGGATTATTATTATTTTTGTTATTTATTTTTATTTTATGCAAAGGTATATATGTATAAAATTATTAAAACATTTATTAATTTATTTATAAATTGGAGAATAAGATATAAATATTAAAGATTAAACAATATTATTTACAAATATATAACTTAGTTTGGAAGTAAAAGCAAAATTACTTATTAACTTAAATAATTCTTATAAATATAATTATTTAAAAAAATATTCGTCTTTATTGATAGGTTCATCGAATATAGATTTGTAAATATTAATTACTTTTATTAAACATTCTTAAATTTTTAATATATGAATGAGAGCGATTTTTAAATTAATATACTAAATTTGAAATTATCAAACTAATTTAATTATAAAAAATTAATCAAATTCTAAATATTTATAGAATTAATTATGAATTGGATCTTGAGGCATGTTTTTGAGTTGAGAAATAGAATGATGGAAAAAATAATTAGAAAATAACTGGATTTTATATATATTTTTTTTATCAGGAACAATGATTTCTTGCTTTATATATTTTTTTATAAATAAAATGGATAAGATTTGGCCGATCTCGATCATGTTTCCAGCTCAGCTCCGTGAAATTAGTCCCTCATGGGTCCGCCCTACCCTCTATAAAATTATTTTTATCTATATTAAAATATAAATTTATATTAAATCACAAATTTAGTGTGTTTCGGGATTATTTAGTCCTCGTGTATTAAAAAAATTAAAAATTAATTACTATCTCAAAATTTTAATTTTATATCTAATAGATTTGTGAATTAAAAAAATTAAAATATTCATAATAGAGTTAAATTTAGCTGTAAATCATATTTTTAGATTGAATTAATATTATTTAATTTAATTGGTTTAATTTCATCTTAATTTTGAAAATAGTATTATTTTCGAAAAAAAATAATTTATTTTTAAAAAATATTCCCTTATTATTGTCTGCATTACGTATGCCAAAGCCAATGATACTGCATATTTAAGTTTTTTAATAAAATTATTAAAATAATTAAATTTAAGTAAAATATCCCAAAAAAAGAACCTACATATATATATATATATATAATTCAGATAGTTTGGTTCCTTGCGCCAAGTTTAGTGCACATCACACAACAAACTTGGCATCTCCCAAGACATGTCCTTGTCCAAGGGAAGGGTTCTTGGAATATGCTTTTGGTACACACGGTCGGGATGGAGATGGAGATGGGCAAAGAATATCGATAATAGAATAATGAAGATTTTTTAAATTGTCAATTCAAGCCTAATGCAGAGATATGATATCAATTCTTGTCACAAAAGTTGATGGTTGATCTTGTATTGTTGTATTGCTGAACTGTAAAAAGAAATTTTTTGAAATTGTCCACAAAAATGTTGCCAATTTTAAAATATATGTTCGTGTTTGGTTTAGAATCTTATTAGGATTGAAGTGGCACCCATGACCAAGATTCGTATCGGTATCTATGGATTGATCACGAGCCGAAATATGGTTAGGGCTCTTATGTGTCTTGAGCTTATACTGAATGCAGTTAATATAAATTTCGAAACATTTTCTGATTTTTTTGATAGTCGCCAATTAAAAGGGAATATTTTCTCAATTTTTGTTATAGCTATTGCAGCGGCTGAAGCAGCTATTGGCCCAGCTATTGTTTCGTCAATTTATCGTAACAGAAAATCAACTCGTATCAATCAATCGAATTTGTTGAATAAGTGACCTGTGTGCCCCGAAATTCTCTTGTCATCATCTAACATGATTTGTTCTTACTCACGTGCATATGATGAAGATTTTCAGGAGGTTACCTAATAATAGAATTGAGTCAAGCAAAATAAGCTTAAATTTAAAGTTTCTATGATTGAGCCGCTCAAAATGAAAGTGCGCTTTGTTGATATAGGTAGTGACTTCTGATTCTTTTAAGTCTTTCTTATTCATCCTATCATCAGGATCGTTATCATTCAAATGTAGTCTCGATTCATTCATGTACTTCTCATTTACTCATGTACTTCTTCTTTACTCGGGTGTCACATTATAAGTGAAACAATATAAGTGGAATATGATGCGTAGAATTTGAACAAATTCTTGGAATTATTTATTGGAGGAGTTTGGCAATGGTGGATTGCTTTACTTTCATGTGTGTTGGATAATGGATTCCCTTTGGAAACCAAGTGCTAGACATGCTTTGTAGTTGAGCAGTGTTCATACCAACCAAAATCATAAAGGCGTTGAGTTGAGGAAAGTCGAGTTAGATTAGATTTTTTTTTAAGTTGGGTTAATTTTTTTAAAATAGAAAATTCAGATCTGTTCACAAGTTCGATATTTTCTTTTGTCGGGATCAACCCGACCAATCTGAAAATAGAGTTATAGTCTAACCCTATCTACTCGGGAATATAGAGTTGGGTTGGGTTAGTTTAGTTGATTTTGGATTGTGAACTTTATTCCGTGGGTGCTTCTCTCTAAGGCGGAACGCTCTCCTACCGATGCATTTTAACATGTCACAGCTTTGACAGATCGCTTAGCACCGTTCATTTTCGGCGCAAGAGCGCTAGATCAGTGACCTATTATGCACTTTTTTAAGGGTGGCTACTTCTAGGCAAACCTCATAGCTGTCTCTACACCCCTAGCTCGTTTATCACTGAGTGGTCATTATAGGCCTTAGCTGGTGATCTGGGTTGTTTCCCTCTCGACGATGAAGCTTATCTCCCATCGTCTCACCGCCCGACCTTGACCCCTATTCTAGTTGAAATAGTATGAAATTTAGAAAATAATTTTATTTAAGTAAATCATAAAGCTTAAGAAGAAACAATAGATCTCTTTGTCCTCATCCACAAGCTGTGAAAGCCACGTGAAGAAGTTGTTTGCCTAAATTTGAGAGTAAAACCCAGTGGTCGATGTGCTTCAACGATGAAGCCAAATTGAACGGCACCTTCGAGACCGCATCACATGTTAAGAGTTCAAATGTGGGTGGAGAGGATAATTCCGATTTAAATTTTAGAAAATCGAAGATTCGTTTCGGTTCGTAGGTTGACATTGTTTTTATCCGGTCAATCCAACCAATTTGAACATACAGTTACAATTCAACCCAACCCGAATCATCTTTAGAAGCTTAGCTTGCAAGGCTCACTCCCACAATAAGATGTCAAATCCCGTCTCTATGTTTCCACTCTTCATTTCGAGGTAAAGGGCGAGTCCCATGCGTAACTTTGTGGATCGCGGCTTCAAGCACTAATCCCTACAGGTGTCCGTAGTAGGTTGACCACCCTACCTAAACCAATCATCATATCGGTCTCTAGGCTCCATTGCTCGAAAGGCTCAGCTTCAAAATAGAACGTGAAGCTTTCGTCTCATATGGGTCCCCTAGAAATGGAGTTTGGCCTAAAGATTTCGACTAGGTTAGAGTGTGGACTTTGTTTGAATTACTCCCGTCACTAATCTAACCCGCCGAAAATAATGATAATAAAGGAAAATTCCTAATGTATTAAACAATATTCTTAAAAAGTAAATATATGATAAAGAAATTGCGAGCAACTACCATTTTTTTACAATATAAAATGGTTATTAAAGAGTATTTTTTAGTGTAAAGTTATAACGTGGTAATTTAGTTACTTTTATGTTCCTTTCTTTTAGTGGAAAATCATTTTCAACTTTATTTACATTAAATAGTAAATAATTTAAAAGGTGGAAATGGGTTGAAACTGCCTTTTTTATTTTATTTTATTTTATTTTAAAGTGGTAGTGCTCCAATAATATATATATATATATATTCACTAATCACGTTTTTTAATAGTTATTATTTATATTTATTAATTTTCGCATCAAAGTTATTGATAAGATTATAATATATTTTTTTTATTTTAATGTTTGCAATTAGTTAACCACAAATTGTCATAAGATATCATTATTACTTTAAAAATAAAAATACACTTGAATTTTACATTTTATTTTTAAAAAATATTTATAAATTATAAAAAAATTCAATAATATCCTCAAAATTTAAGAAAAATTAAAAATACATTTATTGTTGCAAAATACCCTTATACTTTCAAAATGATTTAAAAATTTTTGTTTAACTTTAAAGAATATCCTTGAATTCACTAAAAAAAAACTTTTTTAAAAATATCAAACGAGGTGTCCATAATAAATGATTTTCTCCATACATTGACGATAAGAGTTTTTTTAAAAAAATTTATAATCGTAAATGGGTTAATACTACTTTAAAATTTAATAGGTATTTTTTAAATATAGTACTAAAAAGAAAAATACTTTTTGAAAATTTTAATTTTTTTTTGTGCGTTAGTTATAAAGTATATAATAAAGGGAATAAATAATTAAAAAATATAAGTTATAAGATAGTTTTGCCTCGTAATAACCGTTGAATCAACAGACTCAAATAATATGTAGATATAGTTTGAGATTTTTTTTCCACGTATATAATTGAATAATAAATAAAATGTCGACTATATATTTGGCAGTTTACCCAAATAATTTATCATGGAATTGATCTAAAGTTGTAAAAAAATAAATAAAATAAATTAGGGAACAAATATAAAAATGGAAGGCTTAATCCATTTGACAAGCTTGCCCTCTTACTCGAACGCTCGTCTGAATAAGCCCAGTGGGCTGGCCCAACTATTTCTATTTATTTATTTTTTATTTATTTGCTGATTTGTTAATAGACAAGCATTTTTGATGCGTAGAGTTCGAATAAAATTTTAAATTCTACCGATTATTCTTAATTATACTTTAACTATTTGGGTTATATTTTAATGATTATTAGAGATGTCTATTTTACGACTAAGATCTACCTTAAACAGGAACGAGATTCCCGATTTAGACGAAAAATGGGGAGTGAGGATGAAACATTTTTTACCCTCATAAATAGGATTGAGGACGAGATTATATTCTTCATCCTCACTCAATTCTATGCCTCGCCTCGTTTAATATATAAACACGCTTTTGACTCTATTACAAAAATATATTAATTAATTTTGAAATTTTAAAATAATATTTAAATTACAAATTTACGTTGTAATATTAAAAATTATGTTAATAAATATATAAAATTTGTGTATAAAATATGTTAATAAATGTATTGTTGTAACTTCAAACATGGTCACCACTTAAGTGAGAACATCTTGATTATGGTAAGCTAAGATGTAGAGTAAAATTACCCTCCTCGATAATAGTCCGGTTAGCTTTATTTCTATGTTTATTATTATTGTTTCACATTCTAAGCTGGTTAAATTTCACCATAGTCTCCTCTTTCTCTCCGCGCAGGATCTTAGAGTTTTAGTGGGAGTTCCAAGAAGCACTGGAGATAGTGCTTCAATGGCGTTGACGCTGAATACAGCTTCATTTGTGAGATCATCGAGCATCCAAGCCAATCGAGTTCGAATTCAGTATGCTCTATCGCCGGTTTCTGTTTCGTTTTCTAGTGAGTTCACTCTGTAATGCCTCAACAGTTTCTGAAAACAACAAAAATGAATACACATTGATATCCAAGAGCTTTGAAATCGAAGAATGAAACTCTGTGTTACGTGCATGACTGTTTCGAGTTTCTTGTTATTCTTCACGGACTTCTCTGGCTTCAATGTGGATTTTGAGATATCATGTGCTAATTCTTTTTATATTAGTAACGACGGATTGTTCATTTTTCCAGGAAGGAGACTATCGGTTATTGCCGCTGAAACTGACAAGAATGAAGGTCTTTCATGAGTTTTTTTTTTTTTTTTTTTTTTTTTTTTTTTTTTTTTTTTTTTTTTTTTTTTTTTTTTTTTTTTTTTTTTTTTTTTT
>NW_019268531.1:3590920-3648436 GCF_002738365.1 Cucurbita moschata
TTTTTTTTTTTTTTTTTTTTTTTTTTTTTTTTTTTTTTTTTTTTTTTTTTTTTTTTCGTTTTGCTTCCTTTTTAATGTTGACCAGGGGAATACTCTGAATCTTGCAGTGTAGATTTCTCAAAACTTTAGAAACGATTAAATTTGAGCTGCTTTATTATTTTTTTTTTCTTTTCATGATTTGCTGCTTATTTATATTCTGATTATTCGCTTTGATCAGTTAAATCTCAGGCACCAGATAAAGCGCCGGCAAGTGGTGGTTCGAGCTTCAACCAGCTTCTTGGAATTAAAGGTGCTGCGCTCGAAACTGTGAGTTACCATGTCCTAAGCTTGTTTTTTAGGAAGATTTGAATGTACACATCACAGTAAGTCGTTAATAAGTTCTTCATGTCATTTTATGCAGAATAAATGGAAGATTCGTCTTCAATTGACAAAGCCTGTTACATGGCCGCCCTTGGTTTGGGGAGTAGTGTGTGGAGCTGCTGCTTCTGGTACTCAAATTCTACATAATAAGACATTAAAATTGAATTTGAAAAGTTTTTGATGAATCACTAACACATATTACCGTCAACTTATGTCTTAGTCGTCTGATGATGAGAGTGAGTTCTTATCTGATAAGAACTTTAAGATCTACTCTCATGTTGTGTATTATATGGTCTAATGCATCAATGGTAGTCAAAGGAGTGATTACACGTACAGATAAATTAGGGATAGGACTAAATGACCTTTTTTCTGCTTCATTGATTAGTTACCTCACTGAATCATTGAATATGCCTTCAATGATACATGCTTTTTTTCACAGGTAACTTCCATTGGAATTTCGAGGATGTGGCTAAATCAATTACTTGCATGCTTATGTCTGGTCCATTTCTCACTGGCTACACGCAGGTAAACTCTTTTTAATGTAAAGCTTTCCTATGACTTATGAAAGTATTATTCGTGCACAAATAAAATAGAACTGGTACTTTGGTTTTTTTAGACGATCAATGATTGGTATGATCGAGAAATTGATGCAATTAATGAACCCTATCGTCCAATCCCATCTGGGGCAATATCTGAGAATGAGGTATGAGCTAAACCATTTGATATGCATTAGCAAAGGCATATTATCCTTCCTTAATGGTTTCTTCCTTCCATAAATTTTATCAGGTTATGGCACAAATATGGGTGTTGCTTCTGGGAGGACTTGGCTTGGCTGGTTTGTTAGATGTGTGGGTAGGTTCATTGAATTGATAGAACATACTCATCTTTCATATGTATTGTTTTTCCTGAATTTCGTTCTTATCCTTCTTAGGCAGGGCATGACTTTCCTATAGTCTTCTACCTTGCTCTGGGTGGCTCTTTGTTATCATACATATACTCTGCTCCACCTCTAAAGGTAAGTCAAAGGTTTTTGTTTCTAAAATTGGATATTCTGAATGATAAGAGCATTTATTTTGTGGTTGCAGCTTAAACAAAATGGATGGATTGGAAATTGTGCTCTTGGAGCTAGTTATATCAGTTTACCATGGTGCGAAATCCTGTGATCTTTAGTAATTGGTAAATTGATATACATTGGTAGTGAATAAAAATGTCACCGAAATTACTGCAATTGACAGGTCGACAAAGTCAATTGCGTTTCATATGAAAATTTGAAAGCTTTCTTCGTATCTCTGGTCAGT
This sequence comes from Cucurbita moschata, assembly GCF_002738365.1. Lineage (NCBI taxonomy): Eukaryota > Viridiplantae > Streptophyta > Magnoliopsida > Cucurbitales > Cucurbitaceae > Cucurbita > Cucurbita moschata. Next base: position 3,592,579 of record NW_019268531.1, read on the forward strand.
GATTAATATTCACACTCATTTGAATGGCCTTGGACTTTTGAGCATATTGTTATCCTATGGGCAAAAGCTGATCAAAGGAGAACACCCTTTCTCTATTGACCATGAAATCCAATGTTATGATTACACTTATCCACACAAATTTAGATAAACGAATACTTTATAAACTTCTAATGCACTTCGAGTGAACCACGTGTTGAACTTGAATCATATACATGGAACGTCCAATCGATGGCTAGTTTGCAGTTATCTTCAATTTATTGTTTATATAAAGTGAATTGGATTGTTCCAGGCTCTACATTAATCATATGTATTACAAAATTTTCTCTGTTCTTTATAATATGATAAGTTTTCCCTTTCCAGTAACAGTTAATTTTTAATCTCAGGTGGGCAGGTCAAGCTTTATTTGGAACACTCGCTCCTGATATTGTGGTTCTTACACTCTTGTACAGCATAGCTGGAGTACGCTCAATTTATTTTTTGAGTTCCTACTTTCACAAAATCCAATACTAATGCGACTGCCTTCTGCTTTGCCTTAACCAGTTTGGAATAGGCATTGTAAATGATTTCAAAAGTGTTGAGGGGGATAGAGCTTTAGGACTTCAGGTATTTCATTCTAAAACAGTCTTTGATTTGTTAAACTAAATTTTGGTCTTATCAGACTCTTTTTGTTTTGTTATTCTATTGTCAGCTCTTATTGTTTACTGCTCTTACAGTCACTTCCAGTAGCTTTTGGTGCTGAAACTGCTAAATGGATTTGCGTTGGCGCTATTGACATAACTCAATTATCTGTTGCTGGTAATTCTTTTAGCACTGTTTTGTTCAAGGGGTCTTCACTTTAAATCCATGCGCAAAATTAAGGTCACCAGACCATTGAAAAATAAGAACATAAGTTGATCATTTCTTGGCTTCTGCCTTTCTTCTAATTTACATTTTGGAGGGTCTTCACCTTGTTTGGGTTTCATCTTTTCGTACATGCACCCTTCTATTGAATTTTGTAACAATTATGCTCTTCTATAATATCGAATCACCTCCAATGTGCCTACATCTATTAAGCTTTGTTAGCCACCGAAGGAATTGAGCAATGTTGAAAGTACTGCAGATGATATATCTCAGATTCTCAACGTAACAATTAACTGAGAGAAGGATAAGAATCCCAAAAGTTTGTTTGCAACAAGCGAATATTTAATATTCTGCATTCTGATTGTTGGAAAGATAGATTGCTTGATCTCTCTTTGCCTTCTCTACCAAAATAATATTCCTGAATGCCAAGGTCTGAAAGATGGTGTTCTTTGCTGCTATGAACTGCATTCTTGAAGGAAACGGTTAGGAATCACGGATCTATGATATTGTCCACTTTGAGCATAAGCCGATATTGTCCACTTTGAGCATAAGCCAAGGTGGGACTCCCTAAATAAGTCATTCTTAAAAACCCATGATTATTCCCTAAATTAGCCGAGGTGGACTCCCTCCCAACAATTCTCAACCAAAACCATGTATGGGTCTCTGATACTGAAGGCTTAAAAGCTATCATCCTGCCATGCGTATAAAATGAAAATTGCTATTTATTTGCGATGTAGATCCAGAAATCATAAGGACTAGAATCGGGACTTTGATCTGCAAGCTAATTACACTGTTCCCTCTACCACATTTGAAATGAACGTGACCACAAATACTATTACTTATTGCAGGTTATCTGTGGGGAGCTGGCAAGCCGTATTATGCATTAGCCCTCCTTGCTCTAATTGCTCCCCAAGTTTTTTTCCAGGTATATATACTTTTAAATAAACATCAAATGGTGTCAGTTTTCTCTTAAGTAGGCAGCCGCTGCTGAACAACTGTATAGTAATGTATGGGGGTATTATTTGGTATTCAAGTATTGAGGTGTAAATTGTGATCCCATCTCTTTCTATTTTCTTTAATTATAATTGAATAGTCGTGTTTGATTCGACAATCAGCCTTCTAGCTGAACTTTCCTTTTAGTTGCAACGAACATTAATACTCGACTAATGCATACTATTATGGTTTTTGCAGTTCAAATACTTTCTCAAGGACCCCGTCAAGTACGATGTCAAATATCAGGTACGTAAATTCTTCTTTAAAGTGTAGACTTGCGTTCATAGAAACTGCTATACAGAGCCGTTTCTCTCTGTGCTATTTGATAAAGCATTATCGTCCTGCCCTTTCCAACAACTTTAAGTGGTCCGAACCCCATGACGTCCATAATCGTGTACCTACCTGCCACTACCACGCCGGATTTGTCAGCTTCTTTATATTTCTTTTTACAGATTTTGGTGGGTTGAGTTGAGATATTTTTATATCGGGTTACAAAAAAAATTTCAATCAAAACACTTCATATTACAACTCAATGACTCGATCATAAATAGTTTATTCAAAATTTTATTTTATTTAAAATTTATAAATATATATTTTTAAAAATTACCTTAAATAGTTCTAGAATAAATGATCAAAAAAATAATTATGTTATTAAATATATATATATATTTTTTAAATGAATAATTATTGATAAATTTGAATGGGTTTATTTTAGTATAACTCATAAACTACCCAACAAACCTGTTCGATGATAAAAGTCTCACTAATTTACGGAATACGGAATGATCACGAGTTTATAAACAAATAATATTCTCTCTATTGGTTTGAGGTCTTTTAGGGAAGCCCAAAGCAAAGTCATGAGAGCTTATGCTCAAAGTGGACAATATCATACCATTGTGGAAAGTCGTGTTCATCTAATATAGTATCAGAGCGATACCTTAAACTTAGTCTTGCCAATAGATTGATAAATCCTCAAATGTCGAACAAAGGACTCCAAAAAGAAAAAGGAATCGAGCCTCTTCGAAAGTACGAAGGCAGTAAAAAATGACTAAGACTCCAAAAGAGTCGAGTCTCGATTAAGGGGAAGCGTGCTTTGTTCGAGGGGAGGTGTTGGATGATAAAAGTCCCACGTCGGCTAATTTAGGGAATGATCGTGGGCTTATGCTCAAAGTGGACAATATCATACCATTGTGGAGAGCCGTGTTCGTCTAACGCACCCAACCCATGATTGAATTGATTGAGTTCCTGGAGTCGAGTTGTTTTTCTCTCTTTTTTACCTTACGTTTGCATTAACATTTCAGGCCAGTGCCCAGCCATTTCTTGTGCTGGGGCTGTTGGTCACTGCTCTTGCTACCAGACATTAAACTCTAGCATGCGGAAAATTAAACGTACGTATGTGTACAGACATGCGTGACAAACGCAATGCCAGCAAGAGCAGACAGCAAAGTCTGCGGACGCCCCCAGCAGCAGCCAGCCCAAGTCAGGTTACACTCGCCTGGTTTGGTAAATCAGTTTTGGATCTCTACCAGCATATTTCAAAGCTTTGATTTAGGGTTGTATCACAATAAGTTCTTATTTAAAGATTAAAGTAGGAACGACATTTCATCAGTTCTTCAAAGCTTTCATCAGATTTAGTTTGTATTACACGTCAATTTTCTCGGTTTCTAATGAGATACGTCCCCTTACTTCAGGTTGCAATTGAATCAGAATATGCATACATACTGGAATTCTGTTCTCTTGCTTCCGACTGCTCGTATATTTTTCAGGTCTGCCAACCAACTATGCTGGCTTAAATTTCCTCTTGTTCATATTCTGATACTCTATTTAATGCATTTTACTTGTAACCCTCTCTCAAAATGATCAACATCGCTATAATTAATCTTGAGAACACTTAGATTGAAAAACACTTGGATATTTAGTTCTGTTTAGCCATATGTAGGATTTTAGGTGGTGTGCACTCTGATAGAAAGGACATTAATTTCTCACTTCAAGCAGAAACATCCATATACACACCCGACACTGTAGGGTAAGGCATCCAAGGACATGATTTATTCAAGATGCTCCAAAAGAAAGCACACACTTAAAAGAAAGCCAACGACATCATGAAAGCTTTTACTTAGCCCTGAACTTGGACTCGTCAATTTCAACCCCTTCCTCAGCCGCACGCTCTCCTCCTGGCATACCCGAGTTGCTCAACCCACCTTTACGGCCCATCTCTTGGTACCCTTCGTGTCCCAACTGCTCCTTCCTCGTCTGACCCCCACGGCTCCGCCCTGCATTTCACCATCAAACAAAACCTCTCTAGTCAGTTCAGTACTTGTAAGGCAGTATAAAGAGTTTCCATAGTTAGTTGCTTGAGGTGAGGATTTTAGTAGGTTCAGCTTAGAATTGGTTAGACAAAACTACATATTTTGACCGTACCCCAAGTTTCTGGCATCCTAAGTGCTCTTTTCAAAGGATTAAAAGGTGTTTTTAGAGAATTAGAAGTATAAGAGTCGACAAGTCGGTACACCTTCTGCCAGGTGCTCCTGAGCTTCGAGACTCTTCCCCCCAGTTCCGCCGGGGACGACAGTCTCCCCTTGCCTAGCCCTGGCGTCGAGTTCACATCTTTCCTGCTCCGACGACATCTCTCTCTCTCTCTCTTACTGTGTCAAATACTTAGCTTTTTCGTTACAAGATTGTTGTATGCCATCTCTTCTTGCCACTCAGGTTTATATAGAATTTGAGCTTCGTAAGTCTCAAAAAAAGGGCAAAATGGACGCTTCGGAGTGTCTACGTGGCAGATAGTGGACCATAGAGCATTGGGTGATTGACACGTAGGTGATTACTCAGTCTAAAAATGTCTTGTAGTGTCAAAAGAACGACACGTGTTGAGGAGATATTAATCTGGTAGCGGTCCCAACATCCTACCATGCCGACCCATCTATCAACATTTGTTTTCAGATGTCCTCAACTTTCTTCTCATGCATGGGTATGGCTAATTAGAATTTGATAACATGGAGTAATTATTATTATTATTATTCTTAAATACCACAATTTCTGAGAAATTTTTATGATTTTATCGGATGTTGTTTTCCCTTTCTTATATTTTTTTTTTTCACAAAAATTCCACTTCAATAAATTCTTTAAATGATAATTCTATTTTCTAGTATATAATTTCTGTTCAAAATATAATTGGTTTTAATAAATTAAATAATATTTGATAAGTACAAATACAATACAAATAATAATATATCAACATAATATTTTTAATAAAATAACTCAAACCTACTATTATATCCCGTCTCATTCAGTATTATTATGAAAAAGTAAAATTATTTTAAATATATATTTATAAAAATTAATATTGAAAGGCTATTTAGAACTATATGGAGACCGTACCTATTTTCTCACAAAATATTATCAAATTCCCTCATAATCAATAATTTTTATTTTTACATATTAATTCTTTTTCTTTTTTTAAAATGTTTATTTTATTTACAAAAGCGTTGCCTCCGTCTAAAATTAAAAGTGAGGTGGCACTGGTCAAACATCCAAATAAAATTGAATAACTCCATTGAAATTTCTCGTATAAAAAATTGATGTAATTGTTTTAGTATTTTATCAAAATATTTTAAACATATGATGAAAAAGGTTCCGGTGTGAGAGACGTTTGAAATCTCTTAAAACTACAGTTTCATTTCAATCATTAATCTTTATTTACTTTATTATTAGTTTTTATTTATTTGATTATTAATTGAATTATGAACCTTATCAACCTAAAATGTATGTTGTAGATATTACAAATGTATCCAAACAAGTCAAGATAGTCGATGTGTCTCAAAAAATACTGTCAAACATGCACGGAACATGCACGAACGTAAACTCGTTCAAGTTGTTCAAGTTAAATAACGTAAACAAATTATAAAAAATAAAACCAAATCGAAGCATAAGTTCATACTTCAAGCCACCCTACTTCTATTTCCACGTAGAAGAGAACACACGGTACAGCAAAATTCGTCCCTTCCGCAAATACCAACCCCCCCGACAGCGGGCAGCCAAGACAACCCATAAGAGATCCCCGGCCGACGTACACGTGTCGAGAAAACAAAAACCAACCATCAACTAGACACTAAACGAAATGAAAAACACCCACCCACATACATATTATTCTACATATACCAAAACGTGGTCCGCCGCCCCGATCAGACGACAAAGCCAGGGTGGTTCAGCGGTCCTTGGTCCTGAACTTGGACTCGTCGATCTCAATTCCTTCCTCCTCCACCCGCTCGGCCGCGGACTTATCCATGGTGCTCAGCCCACCCTTCTTGCCCATCTCTTGGTACCCTTCTTGCCCCATCTGCTCCCTTCTCGTCTCTCCTCCCCGGTGCCCCATCTCCTGATACCCTTCATGCCCCAGCTGCTCTTTCCTCGTCTGCCCGCCCCGGCTCCGACCTTCAACCAACCAAGTTTCACTTATCCGTTCATAACAAACAACTAATTATTATTTGGACAATAATTCTTAACATTTAAGACGTGTATAAAATTCAACCATAAGAGCGGTGATTAGTAACATGGTATCAGAGTCTACGTTCTTAAATGTCCATAACTTCCTTATGTTAATAAAATTGAACCATAATAAAATCATAAAAACTTATGCTTAAAATAGACAATATCATAGAATCGTGATTTATAACATGATGAGTATCATATCGAACCTTATCATTATAAAGAATTGTTGGTGATTCGTGACAATTATTACCTTCGGCGAGACGTTCTTGAGCTTCGAGGCTTTTCCCGCCGGTTCCGCCCGGAACCACGGTCTCTCCCTGCTTTGCTTTGGCCTCCAGCTCCGATCTTTCCTGCTGCGCCGCCATATTCCTTCTTTTCTTGCTTTCTGGTTTGTGTGTGTATATCTAAGGGTTCAAATTTTTGGAAGTTTAGATAAGTGGTGAAAAGGGACGGTTCTCGGAGTTTATTTATAGGCCGGAGAATTGGAAGAGCTCCGATGACGAAACGCCTTGTGAAATGGACACGTAATATGGCAAACGCGGCGAATTCGGGTGCGAATAAGCCATTTATTAACGACACGTCATTAAATCTGTCGTCTTTGTGCACTGTGTCGACACGTGGCTCTCTATTCTTATGCCCAACCCCTCCTAATAGATTGTTTATTGTTTGTATTTACAGAGATTTTCGTACCTTTATAAATAATATTTTGTTCATCTCTCTTACTGATGTGAGATCTCACAATCCACCTATGAAGGTTCAATGTCCTCACTAGCACACTCCTTGGTGTTTGTCTCTAATATAACAGTCCAAGTCCACGCTAGCATATATTGTCATTCCCATTAACAATTTGGATCAAACAATTTGTAACAGTTACAAGGGTTGTTTTAACAGTGTTTATCACTCAATTTTATTCATATAGACCCTTTAAGTTATTACTTAATATGATTTTATTATACTAATGGTCTTGAATTTTTTTCGTATGGATAATAAAATTAGTATTAAGATAAAATCATTAATTATGAGATTTTAAGACGTAAATCCCAACTATAAGATCCTCCCCGTCCCTCACAAATTAAGAATTGTCACAACAATAAAGTCTAATCGACATGAATTAAGAGCTCGAGTCGTTGCTTTTCTCTATGTTACTTTGAAAAAAAAAAACTTTTTTACCTTCAACCACCCGAATTTTCTATGTTCCTTTTGTTTCTCATCAAACGAACGACATCTTCTAGTCCTAGCTTGATATCGTAGAATTTTCGTGCTCTATAGCATGCCTATATCTCAATGGGCTGACGTAATTTTTCTACTACGTGTTTGTTCCCATGGTGTATTTTCAAAATTAAATATGTTATTCCACAATTGGTGCATTTATCTTTTCAACCTTAACGTTTTTTATCGGTTGGTTTCATTATCACAAGGCTTCTTTAAAATTAGCTTGGCTCCAAGACGTAAAATCCATGTTAAATTACCATTTAGCGAGTATGTTAGAACTTGGTCAGTCTCTCTCTTAGGTTAAAATTTGGCACAATTTTAACCTAGTTTTTCTCCCTTCAAGCATAGGTCAAATTAATAAAAGAAAAAACTCATACACAGTTTAAAAAAAATATCTCTAAATTTTAAAAAATTAAAAAAAATCTAAAAATTATTTTTACAGTAATTTTGTTAAGTTTAGTTAATATTTTAACGTTTAAAAAAAAAAATTAAAAAAAAGAGTAAAATATTATGTTTAAATAAATATTCATAAAATTTTAAAGGTAGTAACCTAAATTTTATAAGAAAAATTCGATATTTTTTAAGGTTATTTTTAAAAAGTTCAAAATATTGTTAAATAGTGGTATTAAGGATAATTATATATATATATATATATATATAAAAGTTTTAAAATTTTTTAAAATAGAAAGATATTAATGAAATTTTAAAAAATGAAGTATTTTTTAAAGTTAAAGTATTTGAAACGTTTAAGAATATTTTTAAAACAAATATTAACCGATTTCATTTTATATATATATATATTTTTTTTTGAAAGTTTAGAAGTATTTTTAGACTTAAAAAAAATTAAAATATTTTTGAGACTTAATTTAGCCTAATTTTTACTTAACTTAATAATTTCAATTTTTTTTTTGCAGTATATATATTATATATAGACCCAAAATGTATTTTAAGTAAAAAAAATAGAAAAAATAATAAATAAAAAACTAACACTCATTAATTCAAGTGAGTGATGAACGAATTAGAAAATTCGACCTCCCAAGAAAAAAGAAAAAAGAAAAAAGAAAAAAAAGAACCCAAAACCCTAATCAGCACAGAGCTGTTCCTAATATAAAACAAGGGCAGGCGGAGATGGAGTGAACCCTAGTTTTCTTCTCTGCATTATACTTCCAGTTCGAGAGTTGGTACTTTCAATTGCCAGTGTCTCTGTTGTTCTTAGCTGGTGAACTTGAGTGCTCCTTCCTGAAACTTTCGCTTCACATTGCTGAAACGTTTCTGAATCTCCAAAGTAATGTCGTCGGACGATGAAAGGGAGGAGGTGGAGTTGGATCTCTCCTCTCCGGATGTTGTTACAAACTACAAAAATGTTGCCGAGATCGTAAACGGTGAGTTATCTCTGTTTTTCTATTACAATCTTTTCCCCTTTTCTTCGTCATTAGCATGTCTGATTGATCCCGCGGCTTAATTACTCTTCAATGTTCTGATATGTCATTTATGATACTGTTGTTGGAAATGAAATAATCTTGTAGAGGCAATGCAGCTGGCGATATCCGAATGTAACTTAATGTTAAAATCGTTGACATTTGCGAAGAAGGCGATTTCTTTTCTCAGAGAGTAGGCTTTAAAATTAGATCTTCGAAATTTATCCAGCTTGAGCTAATCGTGTTTTAGCAAGTTCTTTTTTTGTTTGAATCTGAAGGAAAACTAGCAACATGTATAAGAATGTTCAGATGAAGATAGAACGGGCGTTGCCTTTCCAACTTGCATCTCTGAAACAAAACTGGCGGCCACTTTTCACCCCTAGTTAGCGATGAAACAGTGATGGAAGAAGGAAATATCCTCAAGATGTAAGAAAAATCCTTTTATTTGTTTTCACTCACCATGTTAGTTGAAGTGTACTCAGTCAGTGTTATGAAGTTTGACTATTGATGGTTGAAGTCAAGATTCAGGAAGTATGTTCCCTATAGATCTGAAGATAATTGAAGCAACTATATTGCACTAGTTATCAGGTAGCTTTGCCGTGGTGATATAGAACTTGGGGTTTGCCTCTTTTCCCTGTTGCTTATTTGTGTATGTCAAATTTGAGATAAAATATAAATTGTCACGAAAATCTATTGTGATCTTATGATAGTGGGTGAAGTTTCTATGGTTAAACAATCCATTTCCCCATAACTGGATTATGAAGGCAACTTTGCCGAGGTAATTTGTGACTTGTGGGTTACCTCTTTTCCCTGTTGCCTGTATTGTGTATGGTTAATTTGGAATTCTGTAGGTTGACATTTTATGTATGATGCCTACGGGGTGTCAATTGTCCAAATTACATACGAAATATATTGCCATGATAATCTCTTGTGATGTCTTAAGATAGTGGCTAGAGTTTATATTATTAACAAAAAGATATGCTTTCCCTCAACTAGATGAAGGCAACTTTGCCGAGGTAATTTGTCACTTGTGGGTTACCTCTTTTCCCTGTTGCCTAGATTGTGTATGGTTAATTTGGAACTTTGTAGGTTGACATCTCATGGATGATGCCTACGGTCCCAATTGTCCAAATTATTATACAAAATATATTACCATAATAATCTTTTATGATGTGTTATGATAGTGGCTAGAGTTTATGTTGTTAAAAAAGATATGTTTTCCTCAAACTAGATGAAGGCAACTTTGCCGAGGTGATTTGTGACTTGTGGGTTACCTCTTTTCCCTGTTGCCTAGATTGTGTATGGTTAATTTGGGATTTTGTAGGTTGACATTCCATGGATGATGCCTATGGTCTCAATTGTCCAAAATACATACAAAACATATTGCCATGATAATCTCTTGTGATGTCTTATCGTAGTGGCTAGAGTTTATATGCTTAACAAAAGATATGTTTTCCCTGTGCTAGATGAAGGCAACTTTGCCGAGGTGATTTGTGACTTGTGGGTTACCTCTTTTCCCTGTTGCCTAGATTGTGTATGGTTAATTTGGGGTTTTGTAGGTTGACATTTCATGGATGATGCCTATGGTCTCAATTGTCCAAAATACATACAAAACATATTGCCATGATAATCTCTTGTGATGTCTTATCGTAGTGGCTAGAGTTTATATGCTTAACAAAAGATATGTTTTCCCTGTGCTAGATGAAGGCAACTTTGCCGAGGTGATTTGTGACTTGTGGGTTACCTCTTTTCCCTGTTGCCTAGATTGTGTATGGTTAATTTGGGATTTTGGAGGTTGACATTTCATGGATGATGCCTATGGTCTCAATTGTCCAAAATACATACAAAACATATTGCCATGATAATCTCTTGTGATGTCTTATAGTAGTGGCTAGAGTTTATATGATTAACAAAGGATATGTTTTCCCTGAACTAGATGAAGGCAACTTTGCCGAGGTAATTTGTAACTTGTGGGTTACCTCTTTTCCCTGTTGCCTAGATTGTGTATGGTTAATTTGGGATTTTGTAGGTTGACATTCCATGGATGATGCCTATGGTCTCAATTGTCCAAAATACATACAAAACATATTGCCATGATAATCTCTTGTGATGTCTTATCGTAGTGGCTAGAGTTTATATGCTTAACAAAAGATATGTTTTCCCTGAACTAGATGAAGGCAACTTTGCCGAGGTAATTTGTAACTTGTGGGTTACCTCTTTTCCCTGTTGCCTAGATTGTGTATGGTTAATTTGGGATTTTGTAGGTTGACATTCCATGGATGATGCCTATGGTCTCAATTGTCCAAAATACATACAAAACATATTGCCATGATAATCTCTTGTGATGTCTTATCGTAGTGGCTAGAGTTTATATGCTTAACAAAAGATATGTTTTCCCTGAACTAGATGAAGGCAACTTTGCCGAGGTAATTTGTAACTTGTGGGTTACCTCTTTTCCCTGTTGCCTAGATTGTGTATGGTTAATTTGGGGTTTTGTAGGTTGACATTTCATGGATGATGCCTATGATATCAATTGTCCAAATTACATACAAAATATATTGCCATGATAGTCTCTTGTGATGTCTTATAGAGTTTTATATTATTAACAAATGATGTGCTTTCCCATAACCAAATAATGAAGGCAACTTTGCCGAGGTGATCTGTGACTTGTGGATTACCTCTTTTCCCTGTTGCCTATAGTGTGAATGGTCAAATTTGGTATATCATAGGCTGATTTCCATGGATGATGCCTATGTCCCAATTGTCCAAATTGTTGTAAGATATACATTCTGATGATATTCTCCTGTGATGTCTTATACTAATGTGTAGAATTTCTATTATTAATCAATAATCTGTTTCCCCATAACTTGGAATCACATTTAGTATAATTTGAAGCCTTTAGACTCACAGTTATGCTGTTGGAGTTTTGGTTAGTGCTTAAAATATCGTTATGTTGTGTAAATATTTGTTTAGTGCTCTTATTCCTTCAATTTTGTGGCAAATAGTGGCTGTCTCTTATGTTTTCTATATCTGCTTGTTTGACCAAGAGCCCTACATGATGATTACTTTATGGAAGCTATGGAATGTATTCCAAATGAGGCTTTTGTCATAGTTACTCTGATAGGGCATGCTACTTTTTCAGGCAATCTATTGTTTTTTAACCATCTTTATTGACATCATAAGTTGCTATCATATCTTGTGTAATGTTATTGGTCTTGGTTAATACGTAGTTGAATGTTTTGTGATTTATAAATGCCTGCTTTCTTGTGGAGTTTTCGTTTTTTCCATTGAATACGAGACGGGTTTCTATTGGTTAATTGAATCCTCTTTGGGGCTAGTTGAATGTGTTAATCACGATCTACTGCAAACCTATCCTGTCCTCTGAAAATTCTGGTAGCATTTTTTTGCTCTTTGAAATTAATTTTAATTTTGTTTCAAGTGTAATTTGTATGGTTCATTTGCTCCTCGTGCAATTGGTTACTTTGCAGGCGATCACATTGCCCACATTAAATATACAGTCTTACTAATGCCTAATGGATCTGATCGAATTACCTCTCATGCAATGCAAGATGTTTGGCCCACAAAAAGCTGTTGATGATCCGGAAATTAAGACCTGGTCAGCCCACAAAAACTGTCGACTCCATTGTTAGCATGCATGATGATTAGATTATTGAACCAAGTTTTCTTAACAACTTGGCTGGGGTAATAAAGGATTCAACATCGCAGGAATGAATTACTCCTTTTTATCTGCTTCCTCCTTTCCATCCTTTCCATTATGCCACTGTTTTCTTTTGATTGTATGTTTAACAGAGAACTTCATTCTGTTTCGTTCATTTTGTTTCGTACGTTTATAAGAGTGCTAGAAACTTCAATCTAGTAGACCATATACATTTAAAAAATTTTAAACTGTGGGGAGCTTATTAGGAAAAATCCAAAGAGACGGTATCTTCTAGTGATTGGCTTGAATTGATACACTTGTTCAATGTAGAATTTTAGACACTAAAGGAATGTGTACTTTAATACGACCTCATGTATCATCTACATATTGTTATTGGCTTAGTATACAACTTAGATCAATAAACATGTGCAACGTCTTTTTTATCAAGTTTTATTCTAAAAATAGTGGGTTCTTGGTAACCAAAAACTTTACGGAAATTAATAGCTGGTAACCAAAAACTTTACAGAAATTACATTATAGCATATATGGTGTGTGTACTGGCACTTAATCGAGGCTTGTCTCACTTATCCCGCTCATAAGGTAAGGAGTCCTTTGTGGGGCCTATGAAATCACTTGGCTGTTTATTAGGCATACTTAGCCATTAATTAGTTAGTAAGTAATATGGTAGGCAGTTTCTTCTATTCTTTTGACTTACCCTTTACACTTACTATATTTGTTATTTGTTTTTGGCATATAAACCTCTAATCCCGAATGCTTATTCATTAATTAATTATTATTATTACATATAGTTATAAGTTCCAATTTCATCAAACAATTTTTCAATTAAGCTCTTGTTATTATTTATAATCTTTTTTAATCAAAATTCTCGTTATTACAAACATTAAAACTATTTGACAAAATGATGTGGTAATGCCAAAACACCGTACTCCACAAATTGAGTTAATAATACTCTGTATTTTGATTTGATGAAAAATATATTGGGTCATTAAATAAAAAAATTAGCGTAAAAAGTATTTTTTTTTTTACCAAAACAAATATTAATTAAATGTTGATAACTTCCATTTTACCTTAAATTAATCAACAAGTCGATTAAGACTTCAATTTTGACTCCAAAACATAAAACCGACCAAGTGATAAAGGTTTAATCTTTTATGATCCTAAACGTAACCAAAGTTCTTGATAGGTTACAAAATCAACCCATATAAGTATGAGCAAAAAAGAAACCCAATACACAAGTACAAATTCGAGTTATAATTTTTACACATCAATTATGCCGATCAACCTCGAAAACGGGTTCCAAACTGAAACCTTCTCCTCGACAATACCAATGCCAATGGCGGCGGTTCGCTCTATGCTCAAGCCTCCAACTTCCAATGGTTCGTACAAACCCCAATCAAAACTTCAAACTAATAATTGTAACAATGGAGTCGAAATAGTCGAGTCAATGGTTACACCGTCAACGTTGGGCCACTACCTAGCTCGCCGCCTCGTTCAAATTGGCGTCTCGGATATCTTCTCGGTTCCAGGCGACTCCAATCTCGTGTTGCTCGATTACTTCGTGGCAGAAAAAGGCCTAAACCTTGTGGGGTGTTGTAGCGAGCTCAATGCTGGGTATGCCGCTGATGGGTACGCCAGACGCCGCGGCGTTGGTGCCTGTGTTGTTACCTTCACTGTGGGTGGGCTCAGCCTGATCAACGCCATTGCCGGTGCTTACTCTGAGGATCTTCCTCTGGTTTGCATCGTGGGTGCACCAAACTCGAACGAATATGGGAGTAACAAGATTCTCCACCATACCATTGGCCTGCCGGATTTCAGTCAAGAGCTCCGATGCTTTCAAAATGTCACTTGTTATCAGGTAGTATTACTGATGTGGGTGTGTGAATTTTTTATCGGTCTCGATTTTTTAGCTCTGTTTTGCTGTAAATTTTTATGGGTCTCTGTTTTTGAGCTCTGTTTAACTGTAATTTTTTGATGGATCTCTGTTTTTTAGCTCTGTTTTGCTGTTATTTTTTATGTATCTCTGTTTTTTAGCTCTGTTTTACTGTAAATTTTTATGGGTCTCTGTTTTTTAGCTCGTTTTGCTGTAATTTTTTATGAGTCTCTGTTTTGCTGTTAATTTTTGTTGGGTCTCTGTTCTTGAGCTCTGTTCTGCTGTTCTTGTGGCTGTAGGCAGTGATCAACAATTTGGAAGACGCACAATGGGAGATCGATACTGCAATTTCGAAGTGTTTGGAACAGAGCAAGCCCGTTTATATCAGCATTTCTTGCAATTTGGCGGCCATTCCTCATCCTTCTTTCTCTATGAAACAATTCCTTCCACTCTCCATCTCTTCCAAGCAAAGTAACCAAATGGGTTTGGAGATGGCGGTGGAGATGGCAGCTCAGCTTCTTAACACCGCCGTTAAACCCGTCATGGTCGGCGGAAAGAAGCTGCGAGTAGCTAAAGCACAAGCGGCGTTCGTGGAGCTAGCCGATGTTTGTGACTACGCAGTCGCCGTTACGCCGTCGGCTAAAGGCATGTTCCCGGAGAACCACCGTCATTTCATCGGAACTTACTGGGGATCTCTCAGCTCAGCCTTCTGCGGCGAGACAGTGGAAATCGCCGACGCTTCAATCTTCGCCGGAGCTATTTTCGACGAACTGGAAACCGTCGGCTACTCGCTTTCGTACAAGAAGAATAAGGCGATTATTGTTGAATCGGACCGCGTTGTGTTTCCAAATGGGCCGAGTTTTGGGCCGGTTTTAATGAAGGACTTTCTTCGGGCCCTTGCTAAGCGGCTCAAGCCCAATCCAACAGCTTACGAGAATTATACTCGGATTTATATTCCAAAGTCGGGTCCTACCCAGTCGGAGCCGGGCGAGGCCTTGCGGGTCAATGTCCTTTTCAAACATATACAAAAAATGCTGTCGGGAAACATGGCGGTAATTTCTGAAGCTGGTGATTCATGGTTTCACTGTCAAAATCTAGAATTACCACGATCATGCGGGTAAAATTCTTCCCAAACTTTAAACTCAATGGGTTAAATATTATGAGTACGATAATGGAATAATCTTTGGAGAAATATAGGTTCGAGATGCAGCTGGTTTATGCCTCCATCGGGTGGTCTCTCGGCGCCACGCTCGGCTACGCTCAAGCTTCGCCGGAGGATCGTGTGGTTCTTTGCATTGGTGATGGGAGCTTCCAGGTAAATTTTCATTCGATTTTTTTTTTTTTGTATGATATTATTCACTTTGAGCATAAATTCTCGTGACTTTGCTTTTGATTTTTCAAGAGGTCTCGTACCAATGAAGATAGTTTTCCCTACTTATAAGCCCATGATTAACCGAGATAGGACTCCTCTCCCAACGATCCTAAAAAATCCTCCCCTTAACAAAATACACCATAGAGCCTTTCCTGAAACCTATAGAGCTCTCGAACAGATTCCTTTAAATCAAGCCTTGACTCCTTCTCTGGAGCCATAGAACAAACTACGTCAGTTGTTCGACACTTTAGTCACTTTTGACTACACCATCGAGACTCACAACTTCTTTGTTCGATATTTGAGAATTCTATTGACATAAGTAAGTTAAGGGCATGACTCTGATACCATGTTAGAAACCACACCTCTCTACAATGGTATGATATTGTCCACTTTGAACATAAACTCTTATAGCTTATTTACCAAAAATGCCTCGTACCAATGAAGATAGTATTCCTTATGATTAACTGATGTAGAACTCCTCTCCCAACAATTCTCAAAATACCCTGGAAATTTTACCCTATTTTTTCACCGTTTAAAAATAAACAGATGGCTCCACAAGATTTGTCAACGATGCTACGATTAGGACAGAGAAACATAATATTTCTAATAAACAACGGTGGATACACAATCGAAGTCGAGATTCACGATGGCCCGTACAATGTCATCAAGAACTGGAACTACACGGCTCTAGTCGAGGCCATGCACAATCAAACCGGTAACTGTTGGACGACCAAGGTATGTTTTTTCTTAAAAAAAAACTAACTATAGTTAATTGAGATGCATAAAGTAGTTAAGAACAATGTTTGAATATTAAACGAACAGGTTGAAACGGAGGAAGAGTTGGTGAAAGCGATTGAAATGGCAACGGGAGATAAAAACGAGTGCTTGTGCTTCATCGAGGCCATTGTTCATCGAGATGATACCAGCAAAGAGTTGCTCGACTTTGGGAACAAATTGGCTGCTACCAATAGTCGTCCTCCCAAATAATATTTACATCACTTAATCAACTTTTATATCTCAATAATGTATTAATCAATAAATTATGTAACAATTTAGTCTCGTACCGTATTAAATGTTGATTTTTATTGATTTTTATCTTGTAATGACGTGTTCTAATTAGTTTAAAAAAACATTCCTTTCAACTTCAACAATTTTTTTTTAATTAAAACAAAAAATAAAACATGCACGAGCCAAATTTATTCACTGTTAAAGATATTGTCAGCTCAAACTCACTCCTATTCAATATTGTCCTCTTTTTACTTTCCCAATATCTGCCTATATTGTCACATATAGTCAGCTCAATAGTTAGCTCCTAACATATTGTACTTTTTGTACTTTCTCTGTCAACTTCAGCTCAAACTCATCGCTAACAGATATAGTCAGCTCAAATCCACTGCTAACAGATATAGTCAGCTCAAATCCACCGCTAACATATTGTCTTCTTTGTACTTTCTCTTTAACACTTCCCCTCAAGGTTTAACATGTTGTCCGCTTTGTACTTTCTCTTTTAACACTTCCCCTCTCCAACCGATGTGAGATCTCACAGTGAGTTAGTGATAAACTAGAATCATGACCTAAGAAATGACTTAGAGAAAATGAGTTTGAGTAACCACGAACCTCCACAATGATATGATATTATCCACTTAGAGCATAATCTCTCGTGGCTTTGTTTTTGGTTTCCCCAAAACGCCTCATACCAATGAATATGTATTCCTTACTTATAAACCTACGATCATCCCCTTAATTAGCCAATGTGGGACTCCCTCCCAACAATCCTCAGCAAAGCGTATCTACGGTTTTGGTGAGTTTTCTTGACAATCAAATGTTACAAGGTATTAGCGAATTGTCTTGTGAGCGGTTGATCGAGTTGCACACAAACGGGTTCGAATACGTACAAAATATAAACTCGACCATAGCCATAGAGAAATCAAAAGATTTGGGTTATAAAGAGTTGAATGATGAGGAGAGAAGTGGAGAAAGCAAGAAAAGAAAGAGGGGGACAAGAAGGACTGAGTTTGTTTTATTGAGGTGATTGTTCATTAGGAGTGACGGGGCAGACAGGCCGCAACTGCTCCGGTGGGGCTCCCCCCTCCACCTCTGTCGCCACCCAATGTCTCTGCTCTCTCATACGCCCAAACCCCAAACACCTTTCGTTTCTTTCATATTCCATTGGATCCCAACCATGTTCGTTGGACTGTTTTTAATGCCATTATCAACTACAAAACCACTCGAACCTTTTAGCTTTAGAGATGGGAGGACGGCTTTAGAGATGGGAGGACGTAGGACTGACACTTTTTTAGTTGGGTCAATCCAATCCATTCAAAAAAAAGGTTGTAATCCAACCGAATTCTACCCTATTACTTTACAACTGTAACCGTTGAAGGTCACTGTTAGTAGATATTGTCTTTTTTGAGCTTTCCCTCTCGAACTTCTCCTCAAAAATTTTAAAATGCGTCTGCTAAGGAGAGATTCCCACACTTTTATAAAGAATGTTTCGCAACTCTCTCCAACAAACGTGGGATCTCACAATCCACCCTCTTTAGGGACCAACGTCCTTGCTGACACTCGTTCCCATTTCTAGTCGATGTGGGATCTCACGATACATAGGAGCCCAACGTTCTCGTTGGCACTCTACCTGGTGTCCACCCCCTTACAAGGCTCAACGTCATTGCTGGCACACCATCCAATACCATTTGTAACAGCCCAAGCCAGCATCTCCCAAAAGGGTGGATTGTGAGATCCCACATCGGTTTGGAAGAAAAACCAAGCATTCTTTATAAAGGTGCCCCTCGCAGACGCGCTTTAAAAACCTTACGAGGAACTCCGAAAGAGAAAGCTCAAAGAGGACAATATTTGTTAGCGTTAGGCTTGAGTTGTTATAAAAACGATTACTAATATTTAACGTTTGTAACATGTATGGTGGATAAATAATATTTTTTAAATAAGAACAAAAGAACGACTCGACAACTCAACTCAACGAGTTACAAACTCTATTCGAGCGGCTCGAATCATAACAGATTCAAATTTACGATGGACTAAAAGAAAGCGATGATTTTTACTGTTTAGGCCATAAATGTGGGAGTGAGAGAGGCAGGGAAATTGGTCCCTTGAGGGAATTAATTCGAATAACGGAAGAGAGTCGTTTTCTTATACTGTTTTTGCATGTTTTTTCATTTATTGTCTTTCTGCTTCAATTAAAATAAATAATAATAAGTAAATAAAATAAATAATATAATTTCGAATTAAGGAACATATTAACCGGAAATTATGTAACATTTGAGGACTTTCTATTTTAAGATTCTTTTATGTTACATATACAAACATGTTTGTCTCTCTCAATCAACATATTAATTAATTATCCTTTTTTCGTGGACATTAATAATTATTTAATTAAACATCAAGATCTAATTAAAGATTCTTTTTACTTGTTCTTATTATTTTTTTTAATAATAAAAAAAAAAACACTTTCCAAACATTAATAAAATTCAATTTGAATCAAAAGCATATTCAAAAAAAAGTAAAGGGTATTAGAAAAGACACAAATTAAATTTTCAAAAACAAGATCACATCGTTCTCTAAGTGATCGAGATTCAAGAACAGCTTAGTTTAATGGATAAAACAACTATTAATTACTATATCTCAAGCTCGAACGGTCTGATCCCCATGGTGCATGGAGAGAAAGAAGAAGCTATAACATTCTGGGGTTTAATTAAATAAAACAGAGTACCTAATAACGTATCTTTACAGACCACAAATTTTGAGATTCTGGGGTGACGAGGAATCGTACAATTGGAGCCTTTTTTTTTTTTCATGCTTTTTCCGGAGGTCTTTAGAAAGTTCCAATTAATAGGATTTTCTTAATTCTCCCTTCCTGGAAAGCGAAATTTTCCTTTCTTCTGGGGAAATTTGTAGTGATTAATAATTAAGTACATAGTAATTAATTATCCAAAATACATAGTAATTAACATAATTAAGTACGTACAAATCATAGATTAAAAAAAAAAAAAATTAGAAGTTCATGTAAGCATCATAAGAAGAGCACATGAATTGGTCTTGTCCGGAAGGGAAATAGATATTGTCGGGATCGAGATGAGGCAAGAACGCCTCCTCCATTTTAACTACCTCGTTTTCAGGGAACACAAAATTCATGTCACCGCCGACAGGGATGCCGGAATTCGGACAGTTGGCGGCGGCGGTGGCGGCGGCGGAGGAGGAAGAAGGATCATCATAATCAACGAAATTAATCATGGTTTGATGAAGCCAAATCTGGGTTTTTAAGAACTTGACATAATGAATGGCTTCGTCAAGCATTGAGACGGTGTCCATTTTGGTGCCGCCGGGGACTAAGCTTTGCAAAATCTTGAACCGGTCACTGATTCTATGCCGTCTTTCTCTCGCCGCCACGCTTTGTGGGTCGGTTGATAGTTTCATAACGCCTTTGGTCCTTTTCCCTCCGCCGCTCCCGCTGCCGCTGCCGCTGCCGCCACCGTTCTTCTTCATCTTCTCCTTTCTGGTTTCTCCTCCGTCGCCACCGGAGGAGGAGCCACACGAGCTGGGGTTGCTCGCCGGAAAGCTGTAATCCATTATTTCCCAACACACCCACTTCAAGAAACTAACTAAGCTTCAAATTTTCAGTACATGGAAATGACTGGTAGATTTTTTAGCTTCTATATATATAATGAAGAGAGAGAAAGAGGAGAGAGAGAGATGTCGTCATGTGAGTCAGCCAATCTCTGGCGTTGGACACGGGTTGTTCAACCCTACAAAACCCTAGATGGATTTTTTTTTTAAAAACAAAAATTACTCTCGGTTAAATTACAAATTTGATCCCGATAACATTTTATAAGATTGAGATAGAGTATTATTATACACGATCTTCTCATTTTTTAAAAAATTTTAATCGTCTAGCTAATATAATCAACGGTGTTACTCGTTATCATGTGAATAGAAAAATGTCTGAAATGACCATCAAATTCTCGAAATTTCAATTCTGAATGTAAGGCTAAATCGGTAATTTAACCTACCAAATTCCACTGATTATAAATTTTTGTTACCCTTTTATTTATTTATTTATTTTAATTTTATGGGATTATGAATTAAAGATGTGAGTGTGACATTTTAAAATTATAATATGATATGTTTCCAAGGTGGTTTTCTAATGATTTATTAGAATAATTTATTAATAAAATTAAAAAAAAACAGTATATTTTCTTTAAGAATTTTTATTGCTTTTAATTGTACTATGAATATATATATATATATATATTTTCCCTCTCTTTGCTTTTAATCAAAATCATATAAAAATTTTAACTTTTTATAGTCAAATAGACAAGTTATTAAAAAAAAAAAAAAGTCTAAAGAACTTTGACCTTTCTCCACGGAATCTTAAGCAAATACGCATATACTATTTCTTTCTTCACAAAAACGATTCTCGTCCCATCTTAAACAGATATCATTAGAATGTTACTTTTTGACCGTGACCCTTAAATTGAAGCCCGTGGAAACCTCTTCCTAATAAACACGCTTTAAAAACGAACAATATTTGCTAACGATGAGCTTAAATTGATACAATCGTTTTAGATTTTGATAATTTAACATGATATGAGAACACGACAAGTGGTCGGGATTAGGTTTAAGGAGAGAAGGAAAGAGGGTTAAAAGGGACCCCCAAGTAAAGGGGAACAGTGTCCTTATGTACACAATCACAAGTCGGCAAAGAGAGGAAAGAGATCACTTTTAGTCACGTTTAGGGGTCAGAAAATTGATTTTGAAAAATAAAAATTTATTTATTTATTTATTAATATAAAATTAAAAAAGAGATTAAAACATGTCTTATCAGCTCTTCTTTTAAAGACGGAGGGGGGAATTTCAGGTTTTTGGTTTCCCGAGAAACAAACAGAAAATATTATGTATAAATTTGTGTGTGTGTGTTGGTTGGGGGTTGGGTAATGTGTCCATTCTTATGTTTACTTGCTTTCTTTCTCTATACGTAAAAACCTAAAATCAAACTCCCTCTTTCCCAACTTTTAACGTTCGTGTTTCCAATCTGTTCTATTTGTTAAATGAACACGACTCTCCATAATAGTACGATATTGTCCACTTTAAGCATATGCTCTCATGACTTTGATTTGGACTTCCTTAAAACGCCTCATACTAATAGAGTTAGTATCCTTCACTTATAAATTCATGATCATTCCCTAAATTAGTCGACGTGGGACTTTCATCATCCAACACTTTTAAATATTTCATAGATTACCTCGACAAAAATTTAAAAGTTTAGAGATTTATTAAACATAAATTGAAAGCCTAAATTAATAAAATAGAATTTTCAAACTCCTTTTTCTATGGAATATTACCTCACAAAATATAAAAGGGTGAAAATCCACGTCAGCATTACTAAATAAATAATTATTGAGCTAAAGAAAACCTAAAAATTATATAAAAGACTAATAAGTTTCCAAAATTTAGAACCTAAGGATTATTTATAAATTTTGTTCTTAAAATCATATTATACATTAAATTTAATTTTATATTTATTAGACAATTAATTTAATTAAAAGTTGAGAGATTTATTAAACATTTATTTTAAAAATTTAAAGATCTATTAGACACAGTATTAAATGTTCAAAAACTTATTATTCACGATAATATTTTACACATGGATTTAAAATTCACAGATTAAATTTATAATTAAATCGAAATTTAAGGTATTGTCTTGAATCCCTCCTTTTACTTTATGAATTTATAAAGAAAAATCAAGTAAAAAAAAAAAAAAAAAACAGTAGAAGGTGATGATTAGCGGACCCCCTCCAATCTGAAAATATAGGACGAGGGGCATCGGTATTGGAAGCATGCAATATTGCAAATCTGGCTCTTTCCCTTTTCCCTTTTGCCCCTCCACACAATTTTAAATCCTTCTTTTACAAATTTCTGCCTTTTTTATTTTATTTTTAATAACAAGTTTAGTTATTGAATTTCCAAGTTTATATATATATATATACACATATATATTACTGGTAAATATTGAGATATTGTATACTTTAGCCCGTTACATATAACCATCAGTGTTACCCTTATAATCATTACTCTGTTTCTCTTCAACTGTGTTAGTGAGACATGGGATGTCTCAACGTTCTCGCTAACCCATTACTTGATGGGAGGCTCTGATACCATTTGTAACAACGATATTGTCTGCTTTGACATATTAGATATCATCCTTATATTTAACGGGAAAATGTGAAAGGGAGATTTGGTGAGAAAGAAAGAGGGAAAAAAAAGGGTAAAGAAATGGGGGGAGGGGGCCTGGGGAGAAAGGCGAAACAAAAGCACATGGTAGTAGCTCCGGCATTCGCGTTGGGTTGGTAAAATCCTAATTATTCTTACTTCTACTACTCATATTTACCCGCTTTTTTTTTTTTTACCTCACCCTCCTCTCCTCCACCTTCTCAAAGATATGGATTTGTTGGACAAAATCCCCACGTCTCTATCACTCACTTTAGGTACACCTATGTATCCGATAACGAATTAAACCCTCGATCTATCAACAATGGTTGTCTTTGCCACTCTACAACTCTCGAATTTGTCACATCCCATTATCATACGCTCTGCAGCGTCGAGATGCTCTTCTCTTAACCCAATTCATTTTGTAGCACATTACGATGACGATGAATTTGTCACATCCCATCACGACATGCTCTGCCGTGTCGAGACGCTCTTCTTTCAACTCAATTGGATTTGTAGCACATTTCGGATGACAACGACAATGAATTTGTCATATCCCATCACGACATAGTGTCGAGACGCTCTTCTCTCAATTCAATTGGGTTTGTAGCACATTTCGGACGACGACGACGACGACGACGAACTTAGGTTTAGGTATGAGTGGTGTGTGTACAGTATTGAGACAGAGAAGAAGGAATTGGTACAAAATTTGGATTAGCCAATTGATTGAATGATTCATATTTGGGTCCCTCAATGAATAGTGATTCTGATGTGAACTTTGCTAAAATACCCCTCAACTTCTCTCTAATTAAAATCAACCTCTCCAAAACTATAACCCCTCCCTCCCTCTATTATTAAATATTCCCAAACTCTAGTCCTTCAAATAAATTCTAATAAACCGATATATTTCATATTTTAATATTAAATATTATAATTATGGTCTCAAAATTCTTTAATTTATTTTTTAAATAAATGAAAAAAATGAACTATCTCAAGTTATAATTAAATTAATATTATTATTTTGTAAAATTTAATTCAGAATATAATAGTTTAAAACTACGACAAATATAATTATTTTTAATTTTTTTAGAAGAAATCACTTTTTTTTCAGGCAATAAAGACAAAATAGAGGGGGAAAATTAATATAAGAGAAAGAGAAAGGGACGTATTAGAAAAGGCGGAAATGTAAAAGGCTATATTTGCAAAGCAATCCTAAACTTGAGGTTTAGTGGGGCCCAACAAGAAGAGAATCATTACGGCCCAATAGAAGTCGAGGCCCATCTTGAATATTTAAAAAATAATAAATTAATTTAAAGAAAATCCAACCATCTTTTATTTATATTAGATTTGACTATTTTATTTAAAATCTCAATTTAAATTAATAATTAGAAACATTTTTAAATTATGATAATTTTAATATAATTATTCACTTTTATTTATTTTAATTAAAAAGACTTTTTCTTTTCCCTTCCCTCTCACCATCTTTTAAAGGTGGATTATTGCTTTTCCCTTACTAAAAGGAATCGTTTTTAATTACTTTTATTTATGAAAGAAAAAAGAAAAGAGAAAAAGAAAAAGAGGTGTGAAAATCATTTATAAAAAAAAGAAAAAAAAAGAAAAAGCAAAAAGCTTTTATTATTATTATTATTATTATTTGATATATTATTTTTAAAAAAAATCTAAAATTTACAAAAATTTAAATTTTTTTGAATAGTTTAATGTGGTCGGTCAGACCGACCTAGATGATCTGGATAGAAGTAGAAGAGATCGTATTTGTAATTTGGATTAGGGTTCGTTTACAAATTACAGATATGGACAGTTCAAAATTTCTACAAATTCGTGAAACCAATTTGGATCGTGATTTTCCGAACCCTAGAAATCCCTTTGCCAATCAATAAATATTCTCTTAAGCCGGCTTCTGTTTCTGTTTCTGTGTTCGATTGAAGGATTTTAGTGTGGGAAATATGAACATGACGGAGAAGAATTCGTCCCCGAGTCGATCGGCCACTGTGCAGGACGAGAAGAATCACGAAACTGAGTTGGATATGAGGCCCGGCGGCATGTTCGTCCAGAAGCGGGAAGTTGATAATGGCGCCGATGTTTCTTCCAGCGACGCCACGATCTCCGTCAGTGTTACTCACGGCTATGGCCCTACTAAGTACAAGATTTTCCTTCCTCCCCAATCCACTTTTGGTACCGCGCTTGTACTCTTTTCTCTGCTGATTTTCCCCTGTTCTTCAATTGAATAAGTCTTGTTCTTAATTTAGGGCTTTGTA
Source organism: Cucurbita moschata (assembly GCF_002738365.1). Classification (NCBI taxonomy): domain Eukaryota; kingdom Viridiplantae; phylum Streptophyta; class Magnoliopsida; order Cucurbitales; family Cucurbitaceae; genus Cucurbita; species Cucurbita moschata. Next base: position 3,617,951 of record NW_019268531.1, read on the forward strand.
TTGCTCTTTGAGTTTGAGGAATCTGATTTCTTATATCGAGTTTTCTTTAGGGTTTTACTTCACCTGTTCATGAGTTGATTGTATGGATTGAAATCAACCGATATGAGTGGAAGATTAGATGTGGGATCATTTGATTTGATATCGGATTAGCTTTTTTCTTTTTAGAGTTCATGGAGGGTCTGTTTTGGGTTGGATTTAATGGATGAATTTGAGTTGGGGGGGCTATGGCTTTATCATTTAGGTATGTGAATGTCTTCTTTCGTTTGTCTGGATTTGGTATTGGGAACTTAGGAACTAACTTGTTTTGTTTGACATCGTTGTTTTATTACGTTTCTGTGGATTGATGGGAACTGAACTCCTTCCATTCTTGGTATCTGGTATATGCTGGCTTGTGTACTTATTGTGGAGTTCGGAGCAGCTTCCATGTTGGTGATTTTGAGTGTGCTTCATCTGTTGCAGGTGATATGAAAAAACACCTTGTAGCGAAGACCGGTTTGCAGCCCGAAGAGCAGAGGCTCCTGTTTCGAGGTAAGGAAAAGGATGACGATGAGCATTTGCATACTGCAGGTGTGAAGAATTTGTCAAAGATCTTACTCTTGGAGGATCACACAAGCAAACAGAAGAAGGTGGTGGACGATGTTAAGGTGGTGGAAGAGGTTAAGAAAAGTGAGACATTTTCAAAGGCATCAGGAGCCATAGCTGAGGTTCAGTCCGAGGTCAATAAGCTTTCTGAAAGGGTGAGTTGTGGTTGCAGTCTCTGAAAGCACTTCATTTGCCTCTATAAGATGTTGGGTTATCTTTTGTTCATGTTCGATATATAATCTCTATAGGTTGCTGCCTTGGAAGTAGCTGTTAATGGTGGCACGAATGTTGCAGAGAAAGAATTCGTAGTGTTAACAGAGATGCTGATGAGACAATTGTTGAAATTGGACAGTATCGATGCTGAAGGAGATGCCAAGTTGCAGAGGAAAGCTGAGGTTAGTACTTAAACACTGATGATAATACACAAATATACTGCGTTGTGTGTAGTATTTGAGTAATCACTAGCATTTGAATCCATCTATAATGACCCAAGCCCACAGCTAGCAAATATTGTCCTCTTTGGGCTTTCCTTTTCGGGTTTCCCCTCAAAGTTTTAAAGCACGTCTACTAGGGAGAGGTTTCCTCACTCTTATAAAGAATGCTTTGTTTTCTCTCCAACCGAGGTGGGATCTCACACCATCTGATATCATTAGCATTTGAATCCATCTGATTCTTAGAGGGACAAAAGCATTATGCAGATATTTGTATGCAACCAACCAGTTTTCATAAATGGGATTAACCATTTCATTATATGTGATTCGAGAAAAACCTTTCTTACGATGATATGGGAGAAAATATATGAGAACAAAGTTCTTGCCTTCCTTTTACAATTCAAGGTATTACTGGGTTTAGTAGTATGATATCATTTTTAAGGATGTTCGTGTTAGTTACTGTTCTATGGGTATTCACTGTGTTCTTGAGTTTTCTAAGGAGTTAGTGAATTTTCATTAAAAGGCTATGTTGTTCATTGGAATGCCAAGTTGCAGCTAGACCTTTTACATTATGTTTTAGTTAGCTGCTGTTCAGTACTGACCTAGAGGACGAATTTCTAATAGTGAACTTGTACGTCGAACAATAATCTTGCTATTCGATCATTGCTGGTGCTAATATGCCTGGTTGTTCGGCTCGTCTGATCAAACAGTGCTCCTTCGCTTTTATGATTGAGCTTCCACTCGGTTCGGTCAGATTCTAATAAAGGCACATTGTTGCCTTGCAGTCTGTTTTAAGCTTTAAAGTTATTTCAAACATGTTATCACCTAAAATAGAAATTACATCAATGCATCTGAGAGTCCCCGAATTCTTTTAGGATCGGTACTAAAGAGGTGATCTTAAACAACAGGTACGCCGTGTCCAGAACTTCGTGGACACACTCGATGCGTTGAAGGCAGGAAAATCTAACCCAATCAGTAACAATCACAACACGGTTGCAGTGAAGACCGAATGGGAGACCTTCGACTCGGGAGTTGGTAGCTTGACTCCCCCATCCCCTGCTCCATCTTCTACAAGAGTAACTCAGGATTGGGAACGGTTTGATTAGCTCAATCAAACCACCTCATATGAGTCCATTTATTTCATGTCTATTAGTATTAGTCAATCATAGAGAATACCAAATACCTTCCCCCGACCCCGACCCCGACCCCATTTTAAATTAATGACTCTGGAAAGCCATCCATTCTTAGAAATTGAGTTGCTGCAATATTAAGTAGTATTTAATGAATGAAAACAGGTTGAGCACAAGGAAATGACTGGAATCATATTCTGGATTTGATTTGTTCTTCAAATCTCAGAGAACAGGCAAAAGAGACCAAAAACCTTGGCCCGGCTGCATACGCGTCGTGTTCTTTCAATTATTAGTAATTCGTTATGAATGCTTCTGAGAGAAAGATGGGACAGAGGCTATCTACAGTGACGATCAGCTTCGTCCCATCGGATGCTACTTGTCGACTGAATCTTAGTCGAATGTTAAATGTCTGTAACGAAAAACCTTAATAAATTCCATAGCCACCAGACCCTTTACTGTGATGGGGCCATCTTTGCTTGTGGATCTCAACAAAGAACTGTTGGCATAGATTTGTGAGCATTTAGTGTGCTGTACCTTCTCTTCTGCTCCCCTCGCAGGTCATACCAATCTTGTTCATCACTGGATTGTGTCCCACCACTTTCGGAGCTGCACATGTATTTTTATCTGACACACAATTCACTGTCATCTCTTCATTAATGTTCTGATCAATTATAAATGTTTCTATGGTTTCACCATTAGACTTTGGGTTATAGCCTCTTTCTTATGACTCCCACTTATCGGTCCCGGCCCGAACAAGTAACCGACTCTGATTGAAACTTCTGTCTATCAGTCGAGTGGCTTTGTTGGGATAGAAGAAGGATTTAAAAGGAACCAAATTTAAACTTATTATTTTGTGAGCTCGTCTAGTTTAGTTGGTAGAGTGTAAAGCTCCTAAAGCTCCTAACCTTATGGACGTGGGTTTGAACTCTATGGTGAGCGTCTTGTTTTCTTGCTAATATTATTATTTTGTGAGCCTGTCCAGTGCACTTGATAGAAGTCAAGACTCTTAACTTATAGTTGTGGGTTCAAACCCCATACTCGGTGTTTTCTTTTCGATAATTTAAAATTTTTATCATGTGAAATAAGGGTTAGATGTGTTATGTTGTTCAAACTTCATGATTGATGTTTTCTATTTTGTTGGTTTAAAATTTTTATCTGTGGATTGTTTTCTCTAGTTATTCTTATAAAATGTTTTGTATAATTTATAATTATTATTTTGGGAGCCCGTCTAACTCAGTTGGTAGAGCGCAAAGCTGTTAACCTTGTGGTCGCGGGCGTTTTAACTATTTATTATCTATTTTGTGTGATTTAAAATTATTATTTTGTGAGTTTGTCTAGCTAAGTTGGTAGTGCACAAGGTGGGTTTGCACTCCATGATGGGTGTTTTCTTTTTTGCTAATTTAAATTTTTTATCGTGTGGTTGAACGTTTTCTTTTTATTATTTCTGTTTTGTGTGATTTAAAATTATTATTTTGTGAGCCTGTCTAGCTCAGTTGGTAGAGTGTAAGGCTCTTAACCTTGTGGTCGTGGGTTCGAACCCCACGGTGGGTGTTTTATTTTTTGCTAATTTAAATTTTTTATCTTGTCGAGTAACGTGGAGCGTTTTATTTTTATTATATCTGTTTTGGGTGATTTAAAATTATTATTTTGTGAGCCCGTCTAGCTCAGTTGGTAGAGCGCAAGGCTCTTAACCTTGTGGTCGTGGGTTCGAACCCCACGGTAGGCGTTTTCTTTTTTGCTAATTTAAATATTTTATCTTGTGGAGTAACGTTGAGCGTTTTATTTTTATTGTATCTGTTTTGTGTGATTTAAAATTATTATTTTGTGAGCCCGTCTAGCTCAGTTGGTAGAGCGCAAGGCTCTTAACCTTGTGGTCGTGGGTTCGAACCCCACGGTGGGCGTTTTCTTTTTTGCTAATTTAAATATTTTATCTTGTGGAGTAACGTTGAGCGTTTTATTTTTATTATATCTGTTTTGTGTGATTTAAAATTATTATTTTGTGAGCTTGTTTAGCTTAGTTGGTAGAGCGTAAGGCTCTTAATCTTGTGGTTGTGGGTTTGAACCATACGGTGGGTGTTTTATTTTCTTATGGTCATTTCCTAAATTAGTCAAAGTGGGACTTCCTCCCAACCACACTCACATAAAATATAATTATATATAATTATATATAATTATCAATTATTGTTTAAAATCTTTAAATATGGGGGAGATTTTCTAAACATAAATTGAAAATTAAGAAGGTACTAGATATTTTGAAAGTTCGAAGATTTTGTAAACGTGCTCGAAAGTCGAGAAAAGAAAGAGGAGAACGTGTTGGTTTAGGGTTAAAAGATGTCTGAATTATAATATACATTTGAAGAAAAATGATGCATTCATAAAAACATGAAGTGGGAAATAAGTACTTCAGGATCTCACTTAGAATTTGTTCTCTTCATCAATTCATATAGTCAGATCCAGAGTACTTACTTTCTCTCTCTTTCCTCTTCTCTCTCTAGTATGGACATAAAGATAGGGTTAAATCAGTTCTACGTTGTTCTTCGTGTTCTTCGTGTTCTTGTTCGTGTTCTTCTCGTGTTCTTCGTCTCTTATCAATCTTCATCCCTTCTGTTGGTGCAATCTTTAGGGATAAACTCAAGTCAATTTCTCCATCTGGGGTTTTCCTTTTCTCTCTGATTATTATGTCTCTGCATGGATCTTCCTTTTCTCTCATTTCTTCCCTTTTGCTTGTTGTCGTGTTCTGTTCACCGATCGAGCTGTGATTCTTGCAGATGGTTGTTCCCGGTGTAGCGCTCTTGCTGCTGTCGAAGAGCCTCGATCTCGCCTTCTCGGTACATGGGGTTTGTATTGTTTTCGTCTCGTAAGCATTCCATGTTGACCTGCCGAATCTAATAAGAAAGGTAGAGTGAGTTTGAAATAACTTTTGAAAAATAAATATATAAGCCCACCACTAGTAAATATTGTCCTCTTTGAATTTTCTCTCTCGAGATTTTTAAAATACGTCTGTTAGGGAGAAGTTTTTACACACTTATAAAGAATGTTTCATTCTCTTTCCTAACCGATGTGGGATCTCACAATCCACTCCCCTTCCGGGCCCAGTAACTTCGTTGGCACACCACCTCGTGTTCACCCTCCTTCAGGGCTTAACGTTCGTGCTGGCACACCGCCTCGTTTTCACCCTCCCGGAGCCCAGCGCCCTCGTTGGCACACCACCTCGTGTTCACCCCTCCTTCAGGGCTTAGCGTTCGTGTTGGCACACCACCTCGTCTTCACCCCTCCTTCAGGGCCTAGCATTTGTGCTGACACACTGCCTCGTTTTCACCCCCCCTCCTCCAGGGTTCAGCGCCGTGCTGACACACTGCCTTGTGTTCACTCCCCTTCAGGGCTCAGCGTCCGTGCTAACACACTGCTCAGTGCCTGGCTCAGATACTATTTATAACAGCTCAAACTCACCGCTAGCAAATATTATTCTCTTTAGACTTTTTCTTTCAAGCTTCCCCTCAAGGTTCTTAAAACGCGTCTGTTAGAGAGAAGTTTTCACACCCTTATAAAAAATATTCCGTTCTCTTCCCCGATCAACGTGAGATCTCACAATATATTTTGAAAAGTACGTCCTAATTTGAATCAAAAACACTTTCTACTATTTCAAACTCGAAATCGAAGTTCTTACCGAAAAACATTGGAGGCATAGCTTTGATTGAAGCGTTGAAACATGGGGATTTGGCTGACAGTAAATATGTTATGATCTCCACAACTTTCATTCATAATAACCCTTTGATCCATCACTGTTCTTCAAAGAAAACTTCAAATAAATGAATTGAAAAGCAACATAGAATCTTAATTAAGAACAAGTTTATAAATACCTTGACTTGATTCATTGGTGTTCTTGCTTCTATACATCTGAAAGCAACACAATTTCAAAATTCAACATCCAAATTATTCAATAAATTTCTTACAAAAAGAGAGAGAGATTAACAAACCTGAAGATGGCTCTTGACATGAGCTATGTTCAATCCTTTGATATTCATTAGCTGAAGAACCAACTTAGGCGTAGCATCTACACAACAAAATCAAACACAAAATTCAATTCAAATCAACGGTTCGATTCTCCACTCGAATTATAACTCGAATCGAATCATTTAAAAAGATAATTACTTTCTTGACCACCGAGTCTTTCAACGGCATGAACGAAACGGGAGTGGAGATCAGATGTCCACCGGAGTCTAGGGAGTTTGGATCGAACATACGGCCTCACACTCGGCTTCTTCTGTTGATCATTCTCTTCTATTGTGCTGTTACTTGAACTCCCTTCATTTCCCAATTCGCTTCCCGAGTTTGAACATTCCGCTGCCACCTCCGCCGCCGCCGCCGCCGCACCACCACCATCGCTCCGTGCTTCCATAATTGGGAGAGAGAGAGAGAGAGAGAGTTTGGGAGTAGAGATATGGATCTATTAACCCACTTGAGAGAGAGAAACGAGGAGAGAGAGAGAAATGAGGAGAGAGAGAGAAATGAGGAGAGAGAAACCCTAGCTGGGTAGAGAGACAGATCTTCATGGAGAAGACAGAAGACTCGTGTCTGGTCTCTAGATATGTTGGGACGGTTAAAAAATTAAATTTTATTATTTAATCTTAATAAATAAAAATAATTAGGTTAATTTTAATTTTATTTTTGAAGAAATTAAAGGAAATTCAGGGAAAATTATACAAAAATTAATTAATTAATTAATTAATTATGAGCATGCATGCCATTGTCATGCATGTGGGTGCATGGTACATGTCTCATGTGAATCCATCCATATTTTATATTTTTAGAGTTGAATTCCAATATAATATTTGTTTTGTGTTACAATAATTCCAAAGCATCTTTTTTAATTAACTTATTATTAACATAAATCAATAATAATTTTGAAAAAAAATCAAGGCATTAGATTTGTCCTTTTGGTATGTCTCCAAAATATATATATATATATATATATATAATTAATAATGTTTTCCCATACCAATTTTTATATTTGCATTTATTTAAGCTTATTTTTTAAAAAATTCCCTATTTTGTGGTCACCATTGTAATTAGGTAATTAAATTAATAATTTTGAGAAAATTTATAAAAAAAATTTGACTAGGTTAAAGATATGAACAAGAACAAGACGTTAGTGTCTTATTGACTGAGCTATGTTTGAATTGGTATGATGTCGCGTAATCGCTGTTTGAATCATGTTTTTAAAAAATGAATAGTATTGTAGATCAAACAGAAGGAAAGCGGGATATAATGTAACGTTTAGAAAAGGTATGCTTTTAGGTGAAATGTTTTTTTTTTTTTTTTTGAGAAAAATAGTTGGGTTTGGTGTTTTCATTCCTTCCACGTGCATTGGTTCATGATTTTGCTGTCTTTCATGTGTAGCTTAGCTAGCTTGATGGAGCCTTTTTGTGGGTTTAAATTCACGAGAGTCTTGAGCCATTGCACCCTATTTTTGTTGTTGAGGAACTCATTTGCTTCTAAGTTAGTGTCATTTTTGTTGTTGTGTTTTTTAATAATGTTTCGTAACGTTTTTTTATGTTGTCATGTCGTTTGTAACATGTTTGTCTTCAAACAGACAACGAGCTTAAATCTTTTCACATAATATACTTCATCCCGACAATTAATTGTTATTTCTTATAGATTGGTCTGGTTTGGTTTCGGGACAAATAAATCAAAGTAAAAGTTAGTGGGCGATTGATTATCTACGCTTATACAACTTATACAAATCATTGGGACAAAGAGCAACTCTTCACCCTCGTGGTAGGATTCTAGGTGAAGGGATAGATGAACCAATTACGTTACTCGAGGATTTTGAATCCATATAAATAAAGAATAACACGTTTTAAGGAAGTTTTATATATTACAGCCTTATTCACTTATATACAGTAGCTCCAAATTGATACCTCTGCTGTTACCGTTTATCATATGTATCATATTTGATCCTTGATTATAGGCTAATATCTTGTATTCTTGAGGATATTTAGCCTTTCATTACGGTTTACCACTTGTATCAATCATATTTGACCCTTAATGATAGGTCAATATGCGTGCATCCATTTATTGCTCTTTCTATTTCTTTTATAATTTATTTGATTATGTAAATGATTATAAATAAAAAACTCTCACCACCCTTTAGATCAGATGGTTTTAACAAATATTCTCAACTTTAACGTCGTGATCAAGATCCACACTCCTTTCATATGATTTCAGGTCCAGTCAGTGTCGTAACAGAATAGTTAGTAGAGGGATCAAAGACATGAGATGAAAGATACATCATGTTCATGTATTTACTGTCCTTAAATAATCTAGATCGAGACTTACATTAATGAGGTTCATGTCGATAATAGAAACACATGCCACAAACAACATTCGATAAGCCATATATCAATCATTCTTCTACCAAAACATAACATCATCTAGCTTCTCGGCATTGGTCTCATAGTAGCACATATTTGAGAGAATTAATAGCTTTAATTATACCAACAACAATGGTCGTTTTCAATGTCTCATCTATCTAAAAAAATCATGATTATACATGTTTTTGACCTAAAATACTAAAACTTCTTCCAACGGTGGTCGTTCTTAAAAGAGTTTGATTCGTATGTTGTATCTATAACTCTCTCGTGCATACAATGTTTCAATCGATCAAAAATTTCACGAACGTTCCTCGAACAACCACAAGATTCACAAAATCAACAACCACTCGCCTCTATTATATCTTGAAAATCTCAACAATTACTCGCTTTAACGCGTAATTAATTAGTCCATCCATCTTTCATTTTCTCGATCCCCTCACCTAGAGATTCCCAAATATCCTTAAATATTGTTAATTTCAATTCTTACACGACAAGAACAGAGGTTCCATGATAAGTTCCCACATGTTCAACATCAAAATCCCATAATAAAAAAATAAAAAAAATAAAAAATAAAAAAAAAACAGAGTCAGAAAGATTCACTCACTCCCGATGCCTTATCCTGTAGGTCAACGCTAAAACATGGCCCTGTCTGTTTTTTTTATTATTATTATTTTTTTTTTTAAAAAAAAAAAAAATATATATATATATATATATATATATATATATATATAATTTAAATTTTGCATGAGAATGCGAAAGAGCCTATTTATGCGGATCTAACCCATAATTTGAGAATGAGTATGTCTGTCCGTTTTCGTCATTTATTATATATATATATATTTATTTATTTATATATGCACCATGCATGTGCACATATGCATCATACATGTCCAACCATACCATACCATGTTTATCTCTCTATTATATTATATATATAATATATTATTGGTAGGTGGGTGGTATTTCCATCAATAATATTTTATTGCCAATTATACGATGCCGTATCTTGTTTTAAAATTCATTTGATTATTTTATATGTGTGTGACAGGTAAATAAACAAATCATTACCATATTCCTTTAGCTCCTATATATATTTAATTTTAGAAATGAATTTTAAATGGTAAAAAAAAAGACTTTTAATAATTTATTTGGACAAAATTTTGAATAGCACTTTCTTTTAATTATTATTTTTTTCAGGGAAATGATCCTATATTTGGTCATTCAAGTTAAGTGTGTACATGGGTTGGATGATGTCACAGTCATGTTTTGTCTAAAGCATGTTGTCTATGGCCGCATGACAAATGTCTCAGTCTTTGTCTGTGCCGGTTGACAGGGACGTCAACCAATTGAGTGGGGGAGGATGTCTTTGTAATGTCTCACATTGGTTGGGGAGGAGAACAAAACACCCTTTATAAGGGTGTGGAAATCTTCTCCTAGCAGACGCGTTTTAAAAACCTCGAGGGTAGGCCCGAAAGGGAAAGCCCAAAGAGGACAATATTTGCTAGTGGTGGGCTTGGACCGTTATAAATGGCATCAGAGCCAGACACCGGATGATGTGCCAGCGAGGAGGTATTCCCAAAAGGGGGTAGACATGTGGCAGTGTTCCAACAAGGACGCTGGACCCCAAAGGAGGGTGGATTTAGTGGGCGTCCCACATCAAATGGAGTAAGGAATCAGTGCCAGCGTAGACGCTGGACACTAAATGGGGGCGGATTGTGAGATCCCACATCGGTTGAAGAGGAGAACGAAACACCCTTTATAAGGGTGTGGAAACCTTCCCCTAGCAACGCGTTTTAAAGCCTTGAGGGGAAGCTCGAAAGGGAAAGCCTAAAGAGGACAATATCTGCTAGCGGTGAATCTGGGCCGTTATAGTCATGGTCATGCTTGTCTTAGGCGTATTGCCTATGGTTGCATGCTCGTTTCAAACTCCTTTTACATGCTTTTATCCTAGATAGACTTTTACCATTTCATATCGGGTCAATACGAAGGTGTATGACCATATCTCTGAAACTAACCTACATTTTGGGTTAGTTGAATTGGTGACATGAATAGTCCGACTAGGGTTTACAACCCAACCCAATTCTCTCTCCCGTTTGAGTTGGGTTGTTGGGTTGTTCTTTTTTTAAAAAAAAAATATTTTAAAAAATCATAGTTATTTGTCATACACCTTGTATCATACGTCACAATGCATCACTAATAGCGATTATAATATCAAATATTCTTAATATTTATAATAATTTTAACATAGGGTACGATTGGATTTAGTTATAACCCTTTCAACCCATAATCGACCCAAATTTTTAATTTTCCAAAAACTCAATCCAACCGAAACTATATATATAATCCGACCTAATCCAACCTTTATCATTTAGGGTTGAGTAGTCCGAGTTGGTCCAAACACCCGTAACCTTATTTTCTCCAATTTAAAGGGGAGAAACCAAGTAGTATCGTAATTAATTAACGTGAATTATTATATAAAGAAGACATGGTTGAGCCAAACAAGATATTTTAAAATTTTTAATTAACATGTTTATCTATATTGATATTTTTGACCAATGCGAAGCAAGGGAAGGGTTTATGCCAAATTTATGCATAAAATTATATAATTAATTATTTTGACCAATTTAAGGGCCTAATTTTGCTATATTTAAAATTTAATAATTTATAAATGGAGTTGTCCCAATCACTACGTATGCATGGATTGGAGCAATAGAAAACGACACGACAAAAATACATTTTATTAATTCTCAGTCAAAGGCAGTGGTTGTCTTATTCTACCTCATTCCATTGTTTTTTTTTTTTTTTTCTTTTTTTCCATTTAGGTTTAGTGAAATTTTAATTAACTTATCCATACTTCTATATATGCAAAAGAAAAAAAAAATCGAGCTCGCTATCAGCTCGATTAAGAGTTTCTTCGTGTCCTTTAGACCTCACTCGGGCACACGCTCTCCTGACCTCCATGGCATGCCAATGAACTCCACAAACTTCAACCACTCGTCACAAAACACCTACAAGGAAAAGAGGATAAACATAGAGAGATAACGAGAGAGAGTCCGAGAGTTCTCCGGCGACGATAATCCCACAAATCTAACGTCGAAACAACCAACCCACTTCACGACTGGATGGATGTTCGAGATGTCCCAAAAAGATGAACAACATGTGGACTTGTTCTCGATGGCATGACTAAGTGAGTTATGATAGCCGATAATACCTCTTAACTTGGGATCGCGAGACTAGAAATTTAAATTTTTGAAGTGCGCCCCTTAAACTAATCTATATATACCCACATTCCATCAATCATTTTCCAATACATAAGGTGGAATTCAAACACTTCAATTATTTAGCCTACTAGCCCTAGTGGTATTATTCCAACAATTAAAATATTATAATAGAATATTTTATATTAATTTGATCTATTAAATTTTAAAATAATTACGATCGGCCTAGCGTAGAATTTATTCTACGTTTATAAACTTGGTCAATCATCGACAAAATCTAATTAATTTAAGGTATATTTTTATTCAACTTTCACATATTTTAAAATAAATACGTGATTGACTTAATCCCCGAGTTTATTTCAATCAATCACTCCCATGTGAACTCGGGTATATAATATGATATAATCAAAGAAAATAAAAAGATGAATGGGCAGTCAAATTAATCAAAGATTTTCCCCAAAAAAAAATAAATGATATTGATTGGTCTTTATTAATTAATTATATTTATATTCTCATAAAGCATTGAATTCAGGAAATTGAAAATGAAAATGGATAAGTTCAGTTTTATTAATTAATGCATTTATTATATAAAATTTAGTTTAATTTTTTTAAATAATAATTTTATTAATGTAGCCGAGAATATGTTTATAAAAATAAATCAAAATAACAAAAATAGAGATAATTAATTATATATGACGCACAAAAAAGACGAGAAAAAGGGTAGAAAAGTCAATTCAATTTGCTCCATTTGATCTGCTCGGCCCAAGTTTAGAGCCACCTTGGTTCTAAATTGGGCTGATCATGGACCTGTGACTGGGCCGAAACAAGGTTTGGGCCATACGTTATGTACAAATTTGAACCATAAACGGGTTGGTTATGAAGATGTTTTCATACCCTTATAAAGAATATATCGTTCCCCTCTTCAACTGAGGTCTCACAATCCATCCCCTTCGAGGCCAGCATTCTCGCTAACTCTTGTTCCTCTTTCCAATTGATGTGGGATCTCGTACAAAGAAAAGATGATATTTTCCCATGTTTCAGCTATAGATAGCAGCAACCTGCAAGTCGACACAAAAGTTGTAACGACCTAGATCTACAGCTAGCAGATATTGTCCTCTTTGGGCTTTCCCTTTCGAGCTTCCCCTCAAGGCTTTAAAACGCGTCTGTTAGAGGAAGGTTTCCACATCATTATAAATGGTGGTTTGTTCTAATGATATATCTTCCTCCCCCATGTTCAGCTATAGATAGCAGCAACCTGCAAGTCGACACAAAATTTGTAATGACTCAGATCCACCGCTATCAGATATTGTCCTCTTTGGGCTTTCTCTTTCGGGTTTCCCCTCAAGGCTTTAAAACGCGTCTGTTAAGGGAAGGTTTTCACACCTTTATAAATGGTGATTTGTTCCAATAATATATCTTCCCCTCTTTTTCCAATACACCTATTGGAAGTCATTCTTAGGACGTTGACAACGATGACCCAAATCCACCGCTAACAGATATTGTCCTCTCTTGGCTTCCCCCCAAGGCTTTAAAACACATCTGCTAGGGGAAAGTTTCTACACCCTTATAAATGGTGGTTTGTTCTCCTCCCCACGACCAATGTGAGACATCACAAAATTGAAGGCTCAATGGTGATCCACCGTTCATTTTTTGTTGTCCTTCTATTTTCATTGAGTACGAGTTCTAGATTCAAATCTCCGAGCATACCCATAATTCTGAATAAAAAAAAACATAATTTTTTTTAGTAAATTACTTTTTATTCCACAAATATTCTGGATGGTTGACACGTGTAAGCTAAAAATATCAGTAAATTCCAAATGAAGCAGAGAATCTGATGGAAGTTGATAAGTTAATTAAAGCTTCATCCCACTGTGTCTTGTGACAAATATATCTGCCAGAAATTAAATAAATAATTTTAAAAAATTTTAAAAATAAATAAATAAATAAATAAAAATTTAGGCTTTAATGAAACACACGAGATGTCCATAATTCTCCAGCTGTTTCAACTCCTCATGTTTCAACTAACTTCCCTTTTAATCTTATCTCCAAACACAACCAAATCCCATTTCCATTCATTTTTCAACCCATCTCATGGAACACGACCACGACCAACGCCGGAGCTACGGCCACCACCATATCGCTCGGAAACTCAACTTCGACGCTCCCCTTTTGACCACCCGCCGTCCCGCCGCCGCCAATGTCGGTATCGGCCGCTTGAGTATCTCCGGCTCCACAACCAGCGATGGAGTTCCTTTCTGTTGGGAGCAAGCTCCTGGCAAGCCCAAGGACTACGTCGAGAGATGTCACGACGTCGTTTACGACAGCTCCGCTACTACTCCTCGTCCTACGCTTCCGCCTCGATGGTGGCGACCACCGATTCAAACAAGTAGGGTTTATGAAATTTTTTTAAATTGGTTTGAATTGGAAATTTAGTTTATATGATTTGATTTGAAGTTTGAAATTTTCAGAAGAAAACACTCGACATAGTGAGAGTGACGACAATTTGAGTGAGAGCGATTATGTCTTGTCCGATGTCGTGGATGTGTTCTCGTTGTCAGAGGCCATCGACATAGTCGAGAAGGCCGAGAAGGATTTGAAGCTAAACGAGCTGAATTTATATAGAGAGAAAGAAGAAAAAGAAGAAGAAGGAAAGAATGTGAGTTACAAGCGGTCGTCGAATTTCATGATCGAGCGGTTTCTACCGGATGCAACGGCATTAGCCGCCTCGTCGGTGTTGAACCGCCACGCTTTCTCGCCGCAGAGGGTGGGAGGGAGGCCATTTTCACCGCCGAAGGGTTGTGGGCTAGACATGCTGTTTCCATGGCGGATAAAGCACCACCATCGGTTGTGTGGAGTGAGAAGTCCGGTGAGGGACGACAACCGTAGGGTTCCATCCAAATCTTCTGTAAAGCAAAAGAAACATATAATTTAGTTTCAATTCTTAATTTAATCTATAGTTGTATAAATTTTTGCACAACAAAACCCTAATTCATGTACTCATTTTTGTTCGTTAAAGTTTGGAAAAATTCCGTCACTCTTTTTAACCATTCAAACATATTGACTTTATGTTAAAATTATTTAATTAACGTACAAAGGAAATGTGAAACAAGAATTCTCCTATATTTTTTCGAGAAAAGAAGTCTGAAGGTTGAATGTAGTATGGTAAGTCTTAAAATAAGGAAAATAAAGTTCTAAATAAAATATATTATTATATTTTTAAATAACAAAATATAAGAAGCAAATTCCACTTTGGAAAAGGCGTCAACGCCTAACACATATTTTAACAAAAATTATCGTCAACAGCAGGATTCGAACCTGCGCAGGCAAAGCCCAATAGATTTCGAGTCTATCTCCTTAACCACTCGGACATATTGACAATTTGTTCATATTTTGTTAAATTAATTAATTAATCATAAACGTTTAAGTGAATTAATTGTGGACTGACCTAAGAATCTTACTCATTCACACTACCCATCCAACGAGAAAAGTTTTGTTTATATTTATTTCGATTTAGGTTCGATTAAATTTAAAAATAAAAAAATAAAAATTTCTAGAAGGTTCCTAAGTTGACTTTTGATCCGACCACCGAAAATAGGGTTACAACTCAATCCTCCCATTGTACTTTGAATTTTATGAGATTTTAGTTATTAATGTAACTTGTATAATAGATAAGTAGTGTTATAAATAATTAAAAAAAAAACTCAACCTAACCCAACCCGAAAATAGAGGGTTAGATTAGATTGTGAACTCTATTCGAATTACTCGGATCATCAACCCAAAATTTCGAGTTGATCCTAAATATTTTTCCACCCCAACCCATGTACACCCGTAAATTCGACTAAATAGTTCCATATAGACGTCCTTTGAAAATATGGCCCTCGAGAAAATTTCTAATATTATACATACATTTCTTTATTCAATATATGAGACATCATCTGATGATATATTATTTTATTGTTTGAGTTTACATAATCATTTTTTTTTATGACAAAAGACGAATGAAGATATACGAAATTTTCTCTTTTTATGTTTTTTAGCCCGACATTTTATAAATTATGTATTCACATATTTTTCATGTGTAAAACGACGTCTTATTTGAAAGTTTCAAATTTAAATCGTGCTATTTCGCAAAAATCTCGCTTCACTTTGCTTTCTTCGACAATCCATTTGTGGTTATGAAATGTCAGGTATCTCGTCTTCGTATAAAAACAATCATTAATTATAGTGGCTTTAGAATTAGACCGATTTCATGTTGTAGAATGAATGCAAAGTTTGAACGGAAGTTTATAAGATGAGACATGAATTTTATAGTGTGAACGATTTGAAACTATGTTCGAATGTTTTTTATTATAAGGTATTTGCGTTATTAAATGTTTAAATTTTGTGTTTAAGACATTATATTTTCTTAATTTTTTATCCAGAGATGGTTAGCAAGTAATGCTACTACTAATTCTCGTTCGATCGGTTTTCTTTCGAGAGCTTAAACCAACATTCTAACTCATGTATCGTGAATTGGATCAAGACCAACAACCTTTTAATTGGATTTGCCTCTCGAATTGACTATTGAAAATGCAGTGAGGTGATGCTCTCTTTCAATGATATGCATCTCAAACCTAGTCTCCAACTGGCACAGAATTGACCTAGCACTCGAGGTGCCTCTCTCCAGTCTCAAGAACTCGAGCAGTCATTATAGTGGTAGCCAATTTAAATTGTGTAGCATATTTTTATAGTCAAGAACTCGAACAGTCATTATGTTTCTGGTGGGTCTATCGTCAATGTTCCCATGCAAATTATATTTTATCTTTTTCAAAGTAAGTCATAACCAAAATAAAATGTCATAATTTTATTTTAATAATTTTTATTAATTAATTTAGTATGAAAAGTTAGCTTTTAACTGAGTTATCTAAAAATAATAATAACATCTAAGATTAGTAATATAAATAGTATTTAATTTTAAATTTGGCATTAATTTATAAATCGGTAGTATTCAAGATAAAAAAACAAATCCAAAAAGCCGTCAACAGCAGGATTCGAACCTGCGCAGGCAAAGCCCAACAGATTTCGAGTCTGTCTCCTTAACCACTCGGACATATTGACGATTTGTGTAATCGTACCCATTATTATTTTATTAATTTCTTCAATTTTAAATTAAATACATTGATTTTTGGCGCCAAAACAAAATTGATTTTTCTGAGTTGGAGCCCTAGGAATGAAGATCGCCCGAAAAAGGCTTCCCCACTGACTCCTGAATTCAAAATTTTCTATCCTCACTTTACTTTTCTGCTCTCCCCTGAAATTTCCCCTACTTCCAGGAACCTCGTTGTCGATTTGTTGTTCAATTAACAGGAATGGCAGATTTCGCCGGAAAGTTCAATATCGAGGAGCTTTTATCTTATGGCGATGATCTGGTAGCGCTCTTGAACGACCAAAATGACGTTCAAACCTTGAATCAATGTCTTGAACATTTCAAGACGCTTCAATCTTCTTGCTTCGATGATTTCAGTAATGTTCAAAGCTCAGTTCAAGGTCTACTCTCTCTCTCTCTCTCTCTAAATAAAGGCTGTATTTCAAATCATTTCGAGGTTATAGATTCTAGGTCTTTTGCAGATTATGAGAAGAAAATCGAGGCATGCCGGCAGAAAACAGAGGAGGCGAGAACGAGCACTGTTTCAGATGATGAAATCGATATTCTCGAAAAGGAGCTCGGAGAGGAACTTGGCAAAGGGAATTTGCTCATGGAGGAAATTAGATAAGTGTAAAATTAACTTTTATTGTTAAATTATTCATATGATTGTTTGCTCCTAATGTATTTTCCTGTCACATGTATGTATGATGCACCTGCTTTTCGTCAACACAATTATCACCAGTGAGATTAATGATCTAGACCGCCAAAGGATTTCTGTTCAAGAAAGGAAGCAGGCAATGAAGAAACTTGAGCAACAAGAACTTAGGACGCAGTGAGTTTCTTTTCTGTTTTCAAGTTGCTTTGTCATCTGTAATTGTGACTTAATTTGGTAGCAATTAACTAATCCTTTGAATTTTGTATCTATTTTTCAGCATTGTGCAGTATCAAGTATTATCTGACAAGCACATCCCTTTTAATGTATTTTTAGTTAGAAGGTTTACCTTTTATGCACATAAATTATAGGTTATTGGCACCTTTGTTCTTCCTATTGATAGCTTATGGTTAGAAAAGTTAACAAGGTAGACACTCCTATGAAGATGGCTGCTTAATCTTTAAAGTCATGAACGTTTTATAGTCTAATATCTGATTCATGATATAGATAATGCCAACCTCTTCAGATATTAAAGCTATGGAATCTTTGTCCTGTGTTGAAAATGGAGAGTTTTTCTGTAAGGTATTTGAAATTTTCTAAGAGATGAATGAGAGAAGAAACAGAGGTAACAATGATTAGTAAACAACACTACCAAGTACAAATAGTTGTCAAAGTCATTATTTAAAATGAGGTGGACTGGACTAATATGTTACCACATTAAATAGGAAAGGGTTAGATTTATGGAATATAAGCGAGGAGAATTATCTTCCTTGGTACGAGACTTTTTAGGTGAAACCAATGAGAGGATACACCAAATTAGACAAAATAACATTGTGGAGGGGTGTAACGGTCCAAGCCCACCGCTAGCAGATATTGTCCTCTTTGGGCTTCCCCTCAAGGTTTTTAAAACGCGTCTACTAGGGAGAGGTTTCTACACCCTTATAAAAAATGTTTCGTGCTCCTCCCTAGCCGACGTGGGATCTCCCAAAAGGGTGTGCCGGATTCACTGTCCTTCACATTTGGAATTGTAGTTCATTCCAGAATTGAATTTGTAGTAGTTGCAATTATCGTATTCTTTTTTAACCATGAACTTATAAACTAGGTGGCCATCAAAGATCTCTTACAACTCAATTCTCATTAATCTTTTGATAACGGTAACCTGACAATTCTCATGTTTTGAATTGATTCAAATTTTATTTTTTTCTTGCAGGAGGAAGCTTTCAATGTATGCTTCGGTCACTGATATAATACCAAACATGGATGATCAGTCTAAAATTTCTGGCCGTATCCTTCATCTGAATTTGTACTCTTTTCTGTTTCCTTATTGCGATTTCTTTACCTTAACGTTAATCAACTACAGATATTGTGGACAGAAATAAACGGGTTGTGCAAGAGTTTGAATTCGACCCGACTAATATATCTTCTTTTGATATATGCAATGGCATTTGGAATATGATTAATTCCCCATAGTACCATACATCCATTACATTGTGAATTAGCAGCTTATTATATCTTGTCCCATCTTCTTTCTGCACCTCATGGTATTAAAATCGAATGTTTATTTTGTTGTATATGTGTGTTTAAGGGACTAATCTCTAAAGTACTGTCGTTTGTGATAACTTATTGTAAATCACATCTCCTTAGTCCTTGATGATTATTGAAGAAATGAATGCCCGTCTATGTTAGGCGCCAAGTCTTGCAAATTGTAAATGCATTATCATGGATATTTGATTCTCAAGGAAGCAACTGACTCTGTCTCCACTCCCTTCATCTGTATGGCAGTTTAAATTCTAAGATCTATTATAGTCTGCTCATATTAGTCACTGAAAATGATTGTAATATCACTATGGATCGTACAATGAAAATATGACGATCCTAGGATGTTGTTATATGGAGTTTTGTTGTGGTTCCGAAGCAATATAGTATGCTTGTAATACTCATTTGTATAACAATCAGCAAATATATGAGCATTGTTCAGAATAGAGTTTGGACAGGGAACACGAGAAACCATGGCCTCCAGAAAGCAATAAGTACAAGATCTAGACATCACCTGCCAATCATAATATCAGATTCAATCTCCACAAGCAAATACCATTATGAAGGGTTGGTATAAGAGCCATGTCCTTAACTTAGTCATGTAGAATCCTCAAGTTTCGAACAAAGAAGTTGTGAGTCTTGAAAGTGTAATCAAAAGTGACTCAAGTGTTGAACAAAGGGTGTACTTTGTTCGAGGAGTCAAGCCTCTATTAAGAGGAGGCTATTCGTGGGCTCCATAGACCTCAAAGGAGACTATATGATGTACTTTGTTCGAGGAAAAGATTGTTGAAAGGGAGTCCCACATTGGCTAATTAAGGGGATGATCATGGGTCTATAAGTAAAGAATACATTTCCATGGTTTGAGAGTTTATGCTCAAAGTGGACAATATCATACTATTGTGGAGATTAGTGGTTTCTAATGTACTCCTATCAGGTTCTATTCTTTCCCTTAATCTGTTTTATGTTTTATAGCATTAATAGCTGATAAGAAGTTCCCAACTTTTATACTGTCTGAGCGAAGGCAACATTACAATCAGCTCATGAACTAATGTTAGCATCATCCTATCATTATCTTCTAGTACTGTTATTACAAATTAGAAACTCCTCCATGTCTCTAGTATCTAATTTAATGGCTGTTTGATCTTGAGATCCTTCCTTGCCAGCGTTTAAAATGTTGAGTTTCTTGTTGGAGTTCCAAACCAGTCTTGACTACCAGCATTGCTATTTTCCAGGTATTGCCAAGCCATTGTAGGCCTGCAAGCTTCTGGTGCAGTACTTCCTTTGCAGGCTTCGCATATATAGGCCATGAAGTCTTGGTAGTCCTGATTCAGACAAAAGAAAGCAGCTTCATTTCAGGGAATCACAAGGCAAAGAACAACGAACAAACTAGCTCGAATTGCAGCTGATCGACCTCAAGAGCTTGATTATTGATGATGACCCGTGGAACAAACCGGTGAGGCAGGTTGAGGTAAATGGTCTTGGAAACATACTTAAATTTTTAATTTTTGTATCAAATAAATCATTTTTAATCTCTTTTAGGCATCGAAAAATCTCCAACCGACCTTCCATTTAAATATTGTTAAATATTCCACGTGTTGATTTTTAATTCGACAAAGACAAAGTTTCCAACAACATACGTGTAACCTGAAAAAAGCCTCTTTTTTTCTAATCATTGCTTGGAATGACGCTCGTCCATTCCTCTGCAAGTTTCTGCTTATGCAGACAAGAGAAGAATGTTCGATGATTTCATCAATAGATATCTAATCGAAACCTTAACTGAAACAGGAAATCTGGAAACCATGGAAGGTGGAGCTGCAGAGGAACATCCTCAGAAACTCATTCAACAACGAGGAGGTGAAGAAGAAGAAGAAGAAGAAAAGGAGAAGTCTAGTGGGTTTCTGAGGAATTTCATTTCTAACATGGTGTCTGCCGAGGGAGGTGAAGAAAAGAAAGAAGAAGATGAAGAAAAAGAAAGTGGGTTTTTGAAGAATTTCATCTCCAGCATGGTCTCTGCAGAGGAAAGTGAAGAAAAGACAGAGAAAGAAGAAGAACAAGGAAAGAAAAGTGGGTTTCTGAAGAATTTTATTGCAAACATGGCGTCTGCAGAGGGAAATGAAGATGGTGGGGAAGAGGAAAGGGATAAAAGCGGCGGTTCTGAGTCGGTTGAAGAAAAGAGCAGCGGCGGCAATGGCGGCGCCGGGGGAGGCATTATAGACAATATTGTCTCCCACTTGCCTGCTTCACTTCAAGGTAGGTATTTTCATAGAACAGAAATTTTGAATTCATTGAATTTCAGAGTAATGAAAATTTGAAATTGTGATGAACTAAACAGGTGATGCAGCGACCACAACAGATGAAGCTGCAATTCTGATTCACTCCATTATCCATGAATGATACTTCTTAGTTCTGTTTTGTTTTTGGTTCATAGGGCTCTGTTTCATGTAAATTTAAGTTGTTTTGATTGTCTGGGCTTAGTACTCTTCTTTTTTAAAACAGAGTACATAATAAATAAAGCGACATCTCGATGTCTTGTGTAGGGGCATTCATATGATTTAAGAACCCGACTCATCTAAATTACATATTCTAAATCATAAAAGTTGGAATAAATTTTTAGAAAATTGAAAATTTGTCTACTCATAGAATTTTTTTTAATAGGTCAATTTGATCAACTCACTCGAAAATAGAAATGCGAATCAATTTTATTTTTAAGATTACTGTAAAACTTAAGAATATTTGAGTTTAACTAATATTAATGATGTGTTGTAATTTGTGAATGTTTGATATTTGAGTTTTATGAGATTGTAGTTATTAATATAACATGTATGACAGACAAGTAAGATTCTTTGACCTAACAACTCAATTGAACTCATGCGAAAACAGAAAATTAGGTTGGAACACTATCCGTGTTGTTCGAGTCATCAACTCTATTCGTGTTGTTCGAGTCATCAACTCTTATCGATGCGGATGTGATGGAAATAAAGTCTAATAAAAAGGTCTAATCGTGGCGAAGGATGTGGGGATTCCTTACTCGATTGTAGAAACCAAGCTAGCTTTCAATGCATTGAATTATGAAAAAAAGGTGGACTTAGAAGGAAATAATTGATCCATCTTTTCTCTTGATTAGTACTCATTGTGATCAAATCTTTCAAGAGATAGATATGGTTTACCCACTTATACTTGACTAATAGCAGAAATGTCCATTCTTCTTGCAGGGATGAAACCTTGAAGGGACTCATTCTTATTAGGCCGAGAACGGAGGGAGTGGGAAGAAAAAAAATCTCGAGCTCAATGGTAACTTGGATTATAGTTTAAGTTTATGTGATTAGGATTAAGTCTGACAAGAGCCTACAAGTAGGTTGCATACTGAGTATTTTATCTTCATCCCACGTTATTTTGTCAGATAAAGTGTAGACCACTGTTGATGACAGGAGCGTGTGGAGTCGTGCAATTGCAGGGGATGCCTTTAGATCGAGTCGTCTTCCTTCTTGTCCTTTTATTATTATTTTCAATGCTACTTCTCGAAACTTATGTCTCTCTAGTAAACCATTTTGATTTGACTCCACAAATACTACCTTTTATATCGGTTTTGAATGCTTATTTAAATTTTAAGTCTCCCGTCTTACAAAAGAAAAATCCAACACCCTTTTTACCTTCGAGTGTATGTGGCGACCTGTGATTCGTAGTATCGAAAATCGGGTCATTACAGTTTCAATCACTCAATTCATCAATTCGTATGACTTAAGCTAAACATCCGACATAAGCACCTAAGTTATCACAAAATCCTCAAAGTGGGGTTCCCATTGCCTTTCCATGGGATTGAAGTTGACTTTGAGTTCACTAAATCTCAAAATTCATATTCCAATCCACAAATTCCATTTGATCCAAGTCCCATCACAAAAATATGGATAAAATCAAGGGCTCTCAATTTGGTAAGATGTCAAAACAAAGGTAGTTAGTGCAGCACATGATCAATTCCTACTACGACCACTAAACAAAACATGAACATAAGACCATTAACATTAATCTTACCTAACCATCTTAATCATTCCTATCTTCTCAACTGTTCCATTTTCATCCCATTTTCTATATCATTCACTAGAACGGTACATTCTTATTTGTCAATGAAACGAAAACTAATAGAACTGGGGTTGAAAAAACTAACTCTGAAGTTAAACGATAAACGTGTGGAGTGAAGGGAAGTGATCTAAAATACGATCGTTATAAAGACAAAAGAACCCAAGTATTAAAAACATGAAAAGAACAGATATCGACGTAGATAGAAAAAACGATAGAAAAGACAACCAACAGTTTGACTATAGCCCAAATTGTCTATATTGTTGGAAGAGAATCTAGGTGCAAAGGATAGATGAGGAAAGCAAAATCCAAACTCTTTACTCATATTTAATCTTAATGTTTATTTTGATCCTCAATACCCAAAATGTTCCTCATCTTTCCATCTTAATTTGGTGCCATATTTGACCACTTTCACTGTATTTGGTCGTCATCTCCATGGTTTTTTGTGTCTAATCCTTCGTGGGTTTCTACCAAATTGAATTCAACCATTATAAATTCAATGATTTCACTCAAAACGTCCGTCTGTGTGTTCTTTGTTTATGAACTCTGGTTTTGATCCTAGAGAGAGAAAGAGAGAGAGAGAAGAAGAAGAAGAAGATGAAGGGATGGAGATTATGGGATTGTTTGAAACGCTCATTCCTCTTACCCACTAAGCTGTTTCTTCTTAGAGTGAACTCACGGCATCTTGTTCAGCCTAAAGGTAATCTCTCTGTTTCTCTCTGTTTTTCTCTGTTTTTCTCTGTTTCTCTCTGTTTCTCTCTGTTTTTCTCTGTTTCTCTCTGTTTTTCTCTGTTTTTCTCTGTTTCTCTAAGTGGTTTTAAGAAATGGGTGAAAATGGCAGGCAATGGGAAGGGACTAGGGAGCCTATACAAGGACATAGAGTCGTGTGGAGAGTACAGAGATATCCAAGTGATGTGGGATATGATCCATTCCTGTCCTCCTCGCTGTCCATGAGTTGTCAGATGAGGCACCAATCTGTTCTCTGCAACAATGTTCATGTTCATGAAAACACAGAATGTTCATATATATAGTAATAATGCGAGAAGGGATGAGTTTTGGGATGTGGAAGTTTATCAATCAAAATCAAGCTTGTGTTTGATTGATGTGGTTCTTATCCTTGCCCCGATGTGTTCATGATCTGCAACAAAGTCTGGTTCTTGTTTGGGGTTTCCTATCAGTTGAAGATGAAGATGAGAAGTGGTGTGGGATTTAGTCTGTTTCTTGTTGATTTCATTTGCAGATATTACATTGGACAAGAATGTAATGCCAAATGCTTAATTTAGGGAGGGAACTATTAGCTATTCAACTTATTCAACTTATTATTATATCATGCTTCAATGTTTAATGATTGATATATGATTATTGCATGCATCTATTGTAACTTCACTATTTTGATTATTAAAAGGTTAGAAGTTTATATCTCTACCGAAATTCTCCTTACTTAAATAAGAATATGATGAATAAGAATGATAAGGAGATAAGATACGACTATAAAGGACGACTTTTGGAAAAACCCATTTGGAGAAGCTTTGTTTAATCAACAAAAAAAAAAAATTGCATAAATCAGAGTGAAAAAAGTCTAGTCGCATCAGTGAAAGAGAAATTCCTCAATAACCCATTTGCCGTTAAAAGTCAACCGGTGTGAAGAAAAAGAACAAATCAAAGATTGGAGTTACTCTTAGCTGGTCGATAGCCAACCCCACCAAGAAGATCTGTCAAGACGTAGAGTCCCTACTCAAGATCACAAGGGAATTTGGATAGGAATTTGAGAGAAGAAAGAGCTCTTGCCTCCGAGGCAAAATATAGAGGTCAGGCGGGGCACCGAAATGGAGGGGTAGAGTTGATTCCCCTGTGAATGAAGAACTTCCAGAATTACTAAATCTCTCTTGATCGACCCCTTTCCTTTCAAGAAGATTCATCCAAGACTAATGATCTCCAATAAATTCCAATCTTCTCCAATAAATTCCAAAATCCATTTTACCAAATAATCAAAAATTACTTTGAAAATTACCAAGTCGTTTACAAGGGAATGGCCCCTTGATCCTTCCAATACTGTCCTAGCCATTTTTCTTTAGAAATTAGGGCATTGGTCCATGTCTCGAGAAAAAGTCTCTTGTTTTTCCTCAAATCTTTCCTGTCCTCCAGGTCATAACTCTCATCCATGTGAAACAAAGAAACATAGTTTGTAAGAGGAGAAAGAAATCAAAACTGTCATTGGGAGGGAAAGAGAGAACCTTCCATAACAGTTAAGTAAGGAATCCAAATTTACTAAAAGATGCTGCTTCAATTTGACTCGACTCACTGTGAAGTTTCGTGTCCTATCGGTTCTCGAGAATCTTCTGAACTTAAAGAACTTTCCTGGAAAGAAAAGATGTCTAAATTTTAGTGTCTTTAAGCTTTTGGATCTTGAAGTTGCAAAACGCTGAATTAAAGAAGAAGATAATGAAGATAAAACCTACGGTTCATGTCCAAGTGAACCAAAAATCTAATACTGGGTTACCAGAAGAATCTCCAGAAATGGACAGTATATGATCAAAATGGCTAAAGACTATTTATTCTTTCTGGATAAAGAATAAGACTAATAAGACTAATGTGAGATTCTACGTTGGGTTGGGAAGGGAAACGACGCATTCTTCACAAGGATGTTGAAACCTCTTACTAGCAAACGTGTTTTAAAAACCTTGAGAGGACAACATCTGTTAACGATGGGTTTGGGCTGTTACAAAAGGGGTGGATTGTGAGATCTCACATCGGTTGGAGAGGGGAACGAGTGCCAGATTTTCTTAATCCTCCCTTCCTGAAAGCGAAAGAAAGAACATGAAATTCTTTTTCCTTTCTTCCGCAGGGACCAGGAGATTTGAAAAAGGATCTTAGAGTGTCTAGGGTTGGGCCATGAGGGTTTCTTGACGCCTTCTTTTTTTTCTTCTCATCGGAGTTATTTCACAAAGACTTCCCATGGTAAGGAAGAAGGGGGGAACAAGCACACTTGGAGAGCGCAGTACAACGGAGAGTTGTATGCTGCGTTCGGGAAAGATGAATCGCTCCCGAAAAGGAATCTATTGATTCTCTCCCAATTGGTTGGACCGTAGGTACGATGATTTACTTCACGGGCGAGGCTTATGGTTCAAGTCCAGGATGGCCCTTGGTGTAGTTGGGCAGAGAGGGGGGTGGATTGTAATATCTCACATCAGTTGGAGAGGGGAACGGAGCATTCTTTATCCCTAGCGGACGTGTTTTAAAAACCTTGAGGGGAAGTCGAGGACAATATTTACTAACGGTGAGTTTGGGCTGTTACAACTAACACTCAGTTTAGCACCAAAATCGAACATAAGACCATGACTCATTATCTTTTTTTGACATAACCCCAGAATTATTCGCAAACAAAATGGATGAAAGAAGATGAATCAACATGGATGAGATCCGTATCTTTGTAGATATTTTATGGAACTCGAAAAAGGAGTTAAAAGGAAATGCTATGATAGCTCCTCTATATGATACTCTGTAATTAAAAAAAAAAAAAAAATATGCAGAAAGAAGAGACAAGCATATCACCTCTCAAAAGCTATGGTGCAAGGCGACAATCTCATTCCATTGAGATAGAATTCCACTCGAATCCTTTTGTTAAATTGCAGCCTCTGATTCCAACATCTCTCAACCCCAATTTCAATCGCTGCAACTTTCACACCATGGTCGATTTCCACCCCGAAATTTCCGTTTCGCTGCCGACCCACGACGGCCTCTACTTCTGGCAGTTCATGATCGCCGGGTCAATTGCAGGGTCCGTCGAACACATGACCATGTTTCCAGTGGACACTCTCAAGACACGCATACAAGCCATCGGCGGATCTTCAACAGTCCGACAAGCACTCGGCTCGATTCTAAAGATGGAAGGTCCAGCCGGGCTGTACAGTGGAATTGGGGCAATGGGTCTCGGTGCAGGACCTGCACACGCCGTCTACTTCTCAGTATATGAATTCTGCAAAGAGGGGTTTTCAGTTGGAAATCTTAACAACTCATTAGCACACGCCATTTCTGGGGTGTGTGCGACGGTGGCGAGCGACGCTGTGATAACGCCGATGGATGTAGTGAAACAGAGGCTGCAGTTGAAGAGCAGTCCTTATAAAGGAGTGGGAGACTGCGTGAGGAGAATTTTGGTTGAGGAAGGAATTGGGGCGCTCTATGCCTCTTATCGGACCACGGTGCTGATGAATGCACCGTACACGGCTGTCCATTTTGCCACTTATGAAGCGGCAAAAAGGGGATTGAAGGAGGTCTCACCGGGAAGTGACAACGACGAGAGGCTGATTGTTCATGCTACAGCCGGAGCAGCAGCTGGGTCTCTTGCTGCTGCTCTTACAACGCCATTAGACGTTGTGAAAACTCGGCTGCAATGCCAGGTAAATCACTCTTCCTTGTTCGACTCGAGAGGACTCTTTCTTTCACTATGCCAAAGCTTCTTAGTTCTAACATTTCAATTAAATCTTGATTATCAAGACTTAATCAAGAGCAAATGACATTTTTAAACCACTAATTCGCTCTTTATCAGAGCAAATGATCTCCTTTCTAAACTACAGAAAGCTCTAACTAGAAATTCTGTGATTTTATTGAACAAACAGGGAGTATGTGGGTGCGACAGGTTTTCAAGCAGTTCAATTGGGTACGTACTTGGGCGTGTTGTGAAGCAGGACGGCTACAATGGGCTGATGAAGGGATGGATTCCACGGGTGTTTTTCCACGCGCCCGCTGCTGCGATTTGCTGGTCGACCTACGAGGCTTCGAAAACCTTCTTTCAACAGCTCCACCATAGCAACAATTAGAAGAAGCTGCGCCCATTTGTTTACTCACTGGAAAGACTTTCACAACAGGAGTAAACAAAGAGGTCATCACTTACAATAATATTGTATACCAATATCAGTGATGCCATCCAATAAAATAAATTTACAGATATGAGTTAAGGGTTGAGAGAAATGAGAAATATTTGCTTACCGTACAGGCTCTTTAAATGCATGGAAAAACTGCTATATCCGATGTCGATGCCACTCTCATTTTGAGAGGTACAATTAAGTTGGGCTTAAAAGGCAGATCGGTTAAGTCGTCTTATATATCATTCGACTAGAAAGGGTTCTGTGTACTACTTTTAGACAGACGAAAACAGCACGTAATCGTAACATTCGGTTGAGAAAAATTCTCGGCCTTACAGTAACACATTCAAGAACAAGAATCCATCTAACATAAATGTATATAAAGACCCAACCGAAAACTCCCACATTTTAAAACTTATCAACACTTACACCATCTCTAAGGACCTCGTACGCCTCTCTTTTCCTGGTTTTCTTCAATCCAGCGGTGAAGTTGAGCTTCGGTCCGTCAGAAGTAATACAAGACACTTTTACCCATATTATCACCTTCGTTTTCATTCCCTCTATGTCAGCTAGCTTTCCTTTCTCCAGATATCCAGTCACAGTGGTGGAAAAACGCAAGACTGATGAGTCTTTATACCCAACTTCACAGATTTCGGGGATAAAGACAGTCAGCTTTCCTGTCTCCTCGTTGAACTCATAGTTGGTTGCATCGCGAGGAAAAATTCCCGTTGCCAAGTCATATTCCTTCAGCAGGTCTGGCAAAGGCGTTTGCATTTTTCCTAGGAAGACCAGAAAAGATGGATCAAAGTAACGTACTAACAAACCCTTTCAATTTATAGCTCCATTAAGCATACTGATAATGTATAGTCCTGAGCAAGTGAGGACCATGACAACTATTCTACCATCGTTATAGCAACCGCATACAAAATTATATAGCTCGTAAATTTACACACAACTTTAGAAAATAAACATTGCAATCTCCAAAGATCACATTAGGTCCCGATATACCTTGAAGGAACAAACATCCAATATTCAGAGAATTACATACTTATAAAGAAAAACAGAGAGAGAGGGAGAGAATTAACATTATCATCGTGGGATAATATTACTAACAATATAAACAGAACCTATAAATCAAAAAAGAAAAACTAACCTTTTATTTTATTTACCAACCAGCTAGTTCCTCCTTGAATACTCGTCGACAATGACTGATAATAGAATAGCAAGAGTGAAGGAAGATACAAAAAGCTAATTAAGAATTAATAAATAATTAAGCAAAAAGTATTGGGTGCAAAGGAAGGGAGCAAAGTATAAATTGCTGTAGTACACGCACAAAATAAACAATTCAACCTGAATAAATTTAAAAAAAAAAAGGTAGAGGAAACTACTTTTCTTGGACGAAGGAACTGGCATTGAGCCCATAATATTAAACTAACCAGCCAGTACATAATACGATATGGAACTGAATCGTTCTAGAATCGTGGAAGAACAACGCACCAAAAAGTTCTCACTAAACCGAATACCTCTTCAACAAAAGGCCAAGAACAATATCATTTGGAATTTGAAATCACATCGCAAAACTATGTTTTCCAAGGAGATTCAAGCATAGGAATTGCAAGCCATGTAATATTATGTCCAAAAGAAGCGGAAGGCTTATGCTGCTTCCTATCTGAAAAGGAGACCACCATCATAACTTGCACGTTTTCCAAATAACCACTTGTAAGACACAATTATCCGTCTAATAAATGGTAACAAATTTCCGAACAGAACTGTGAAAATTGGAGCGCTCGCTCCGCCAGCTAAGATGGAAATCTGACTAACGAGACTAATTAATACGATCATTCCGGACAAAAGTGTGAAACTTATCGAATTCAATTTCTCAACCCTAGGTCAATGAACCAAAATTCCTCTCCAGAATCCAAACCAGAATCAAAATTGCCACTACAAATAATTGTAAAATTAAGGCTCTAGGTGTTAATTAAGGAAAGAAATGAAAATCAGACGCTGGACGATTCTACGTATCCGACATCATAAGAGCCTCAATCATGATATAAAGAAAACGAAAGAACGAATTAAAACAACAAAGGAAAGCGAATACGAAATCATACAGCAATTAATAAAGGAAAAGAAAAGGGAGAGATAAGTAGAAATACATTAATATCGTCGCCGATGGAGCCGATCTCCTTGTTGGCCTTCTGGTTGAACCAATAAGAGCCTACTTTGTTCATAACCTGATCCATTCCGACCGTCGAACCGAGCTTCAATCGAACGAAAAAACCAGCAGAAATCGATCCAAAACGAAGAAGCTACAGGCCAGATAGATCAATTTCGAAGAAATGGCGATCAGAGAGAGAGATGAAGTTGTCCCGTCTCCCTCTCCACGCGTTCTTCCGTGCGACTTTTCTGAAAATTGAAATTTAATTGCAACTCTCAGATTTTGATTATTTTAGTGTTTTTATCTAATTTGCTTTTTTTTTTTTTTTTTTTTTTTTTTTTGACCAA
>NW_019268531.1:3649375-3661737 GCF_002738365.1 Cucurbita moschata
TTTTTTTTTTTTTTTTTTTTTTTTTTATTTTGACCAACTACATATCGTCCAATTTAATTGGATCTGGACGCTACAGAAACCAGTTTCGAATGAATTACGACGTGTCGTCCATGCACCATCGGGCCCTCAAAATGGCAAGCCCGATCGTTGAATATGCTAGGATCATGACGTTATTTTATTTATTTAACGCTAAAACAATAAAAATACATTTTAATTTTGTATTTTATTTTAAAATATTTTTTTAAAATTAAAAATTCTTAAAAATACCCTTTAATTAAAATAAAATTCAAAAATATATTTACCATTAATTTATAGAGTCTAATATGTTGTTTCAAAAATATCACTCTGGAAAGAGTTTAAAAAATAGACGGTGAAAATTGACTGAGGGTTTAAAAATTTTCAAAAATAAAATTAAAAAGTTTGGATATAATTTATGAGATGTCAATAAATGAGTTTCTAATTTTTTTTAATATCTTTTTTATAAATGTAACCCGGGTTAATACTACTTTTAAATTTTTATGTGTATTTTTTAAACATAATATCGATGGCAAGAATATTTTTGAACTTTTTTTTTAATTGAAAGGAATTAATGAAACTTTTTGTTTTAATAAATATTTTTTTAGATTTTTTTTTAATTACAAAGTATTCAGATTGAAATTAACGTTTCAAAAGTAAAGGGACCAAAATAATATAATTAAACGGTTGAATTTATTAAATAAATTAGTAAAAAATAATAATCCATATATCTTTGCTCGTGCGCTGTATGTAGTCCTAATCGTCGTATTGAACCATATGCATAAATTTATAGAAGATCAAAAATCAATGCAATTTAATTAAAAAATTTAATAATGTGTAATGTCCTAAGTTTAAATATCGTCATGTCCTCGATAATTTCTCATTGCCCTTTCCATCACAAAAAGGGTCATTGCCCATTGGTGACTTCCAAAGATTCAACCATGTTCCTAACTTCAAAAATTATTATTTATTGTTTTAAATTTTATTATTCTTTCGAAATTCTCGTATTTTTAAATATTTTTGTTTCAATTTTCAAACGTGATTATAAATGTAATTGTCTGTCTTTTAGAAAATTTGGACCACACAATTCCGAATTCAATATTTTGTTTTAACTTCAAATTTTAAAAGGGTTTAAAAAACGCCCTTAACCTTTAAAAACTTTAATTAATAATAACCTTCAAATTTTTTTTAAATAAAATACACTTATCCTTAATATCCATAACGTTTATAAAAAAGAATAATAATAAAAAATTATTACTGTCAATATATGGACGGCCGTATATTCATAGATCATCTCTCACTTCAATTTTAAGGTAGCACGGTTTACCGTTCAACTCAATTCTATCCTACCATACTTTAGATTATTATGAATATTTAAAATATTTAAAATTAAATTTTAGCGTTGATAAATATAAATTTACGAGTTGATACATAAATTTATTCTAACTCAAGTAATATAATTTCTTCGGTCATAAATATTTTAATTATGACATTATAAATAAGATTGAAAATAATAATTACAAATTTGTTGATCTTATCCTTGGGATTGCGCTTTATTCAGCAACTTGATTGCCTAATTGGCAGTCTGATTACCAGTTGTCAAGCCTTTAGTGCACCCGTAAATTACTATTTTGCCCTTTCTTTTGATCCATATTATTAGTAAAAAAAAAATTTATTGACGTCATAATTTGGATTTATCTTTCTTCTTATGTTATTTTTTAAATAAAAAAACCAAACAAACAATATTTTATTCTCAACTATATATTATTTTCTTGGTACCTCTATATTGTCATATTATCCATTTAAAAAATAATTAACCATGTGACATAATTTTCATTTTATAAAACT
This sequence comes from Cucurbita moschata, assembly GCF_002738365.1. Taxonomy (NCBI): domain Eukaryota; kingdom Viridiplantae; phylum Streptophyta; class Magnoliopsida; order Cucurbitales; family Cucurbitaceae; genus Cucurbita; species Cucurbita moschata. Next base: position 3,651,239 of record NW_019268531.1, read on the forward strand.
ATTATTTCTAATGTGTTGAAATAATTGTATTTTTTGGATCGAACTCAAAATATATAACATTATACATTTATGGAAAGAACTATTTGTAGTAAATAATAAAAAGCTTTGGAATATTTTTTTTGATATACTTTTTAACTTTTAAGAACGAAACAAAATTGGAATAATATTGTGGAAGCTTTATATATGTATATGTATATATTACGCAACGAGTTTTAGTGTATATTTGATATTTTTATTTAAAAATGTAAAATATGCAATTAATTTTTTTATTTTGTTTCTAATAATTATAAGGTAATATTTATTAAAAATATGACGGAAAATTTTAAAAAATATTAAAATAAATGTGACGTTCTTAAATTCTTCTGAAGATTAATTTTAATTTAAATTTAAAAATTGACCAAACTTATAATTTAATATATATTGTTAAATAAATAAAGTTGGTCATGATTGAAACTTATATTAAAATATAATTCTCGTAAACGACAAAGAAAATTCAAAGGAAGGGTATTTTGGTCATTTCGTTCATCCAAGTTGGCCTCCTGCCCTCACATGAACTTCGCATAAACTTCTTCCGGTTTTCTTCACCGAAAATCCAAATTGCAAAAAAGTGAATCGCTGCCATCGCCGCCGCCGCCGCCTTCTATTTCGTCTCTATATAAATCCGCCACCGGAGGGGGAAAAAACCCCACTCATCCTCTGCCGGAAAATGCCTCTCAATCCTCCTAAAACCTCCTCCCATTCCCACCGCATAACCCACCCCGCCGCCGTGCAGGGGGTTTTCAAACACCCGATTCCATCACGCGCTACCACGGTCCCCGACGCGGTGGCGCGTTTCCACAACCACGCTACGGATTCGAACCAGTGCTGCTCCGCCATCGTTCAAGAGATCGACGCTCCGGTCTCCACCGTGTGGTCCGTCCTCCGCCGCTTCGACAACCCACAAGCCTACAAACACTTCGTCAAGAGCTGTGACGTCATCGTCGGAGATGGCAACGTAGGCAGTCTCCGTGAAGTTCGCGTCGTTTCCGGCCTTCCAGCTGCCAATAGCACCGAGCGACTCGAGATTCTCGACGACGAACGCCATATCATTAGCTTCAGCGTCGTCGGAGGCGAACACCGGCTCGCTAACTACCGGTCCGTCACATCCCTCCACCCTGCCATCGACGGCACCGTCGTGGTGGAATCGTACGTTGTCGATATTCCGCCAGGAAACACCAAGGAGGACACGTGCGTGTTCGTCGACACCATCGTCCGTTGCAACCTTCAGTCACTGACTCAGGTCGCCGAGAACTTGTCCCGCCGGAGCCGAGCGGCGCCACCGTGAGCCTTTAGAATCTGTGAGGTTGTTTTATTTGACACCAATTTTAAATATAATGCATTATAGTTTCGTACCTATCTCTAACTATCGACCTTCGAAATAGCAAATTTTTATACACGATATTCTCGATGAAACCCATTTTATGATTCAAATCGAGCAAAAAGGTATATTCCTAAAGTTTATAGGGAGGAGAGAATGAGAATATTTGGGGTAGCGTGGAATGTAGCTTGGAAAACAAGTTTGTTCGAGATTTCATCCACAAAAGATATGGGGAGGAGTTTTAGGTCCGTAGGGTTGGAGAAATTAGAGTAATTGGAGGGGATCGAGATATTTTCGTAAAAATCATCCCACTAAAACTTTAATGATGTCGATATAAAAATAATATTGTGGAATCCCACGTTGATTTGAAGGAAAAAACAAATCATTCCTTCTAGTATAGATGCGGTTAAAAAATGTGAGGTTGACGGTGATACGTAACGGGCCAAAGCGGACAATACCTACTATAACCTTATATGAACGAGAGCATTTATCCATCAAATGACACCATAAGAATCGTGCAAGAGGACAGGTCTTTGTCCCTCAAACCTACGAACATGAAGATATTTTTGACCAAATTATGTTGTGAGCAATCTCGTTTTTAAAATATGTGTAATTTTAGTAACCATAGACGTAATAAAAGATGGTTCAGCTGCTATCCATTATTTTATAAATTAATTGAATTCAACCATTTAAAAATTAATTAAAATTAAATTAATGGCAACAAAATTATGTTGAATGTGTAAGAATTAAAAAGGTGAGAGCTTATTCTTTTAATAAATCCAAATAATATTTTTTTAGAGTGATAAAAATATATTTTAAAAAACCTCAAAATTAGTATATTTCTTATTTTATTTATTTATTTATTATTGGCTGCAAGTTGCATATTTCTGCAAGTTGGTGTGCAAGTGGGGAGGAAGGGGCAGTTTTATTGATCCCTTTTCTCTTTTCCCCATTTTTTAAAAATATTATTATTTTTTTAAACAAATTTTTCTTTGCATTTATTTTGAAATTATTTTGAATTTAAGAACTAATTTTATAAGTTTTTTTTATAATTATAATAAGAGTAGTTAATTAGAGGGATAAGAGTGAAAATCATTTATTAATAATATAAATTATTGAGATTAAAAATTAATACGAACTTTCAAAACAAATGCAAACAAAATGTAATTTAGTGTTTTCTGTTTTAAAATTTTTTTGTATATTAATTACTTTTCAATAATTAATCATATAGATTAATTATTTTTGTTAAATTAAATACATAATTTATATATATATATATATATATATATATATATATATATATATATATATATATATCTCAAAATTACAAATTATAGTTGAATAATTGACCTCAAAGGAAATTTTCTAATTAATTATAGTTAAATAATTATTTTTTAAAAAAGTCAAAAGCTTAATAGATGAATCTAGACAAAGTGTTTGATGAATTCAATGGATTAAATAAATTTGAAAAAAAATAAATATAAAATATTACTTTAGAAAAAAAATTAACCCATAAACTATTTTTTTTAGTATTTCTATTTTCTTTCATTTAATTCATATTTGTTAAAAAAATTGAGCTAAATTTATGTAAATTTAAACCCTAGGTGACGTGTTCATTAAATTAATATTTTATATAAAATTTTATTATTATTATTATTATTGGGTCTAATCAAGGGCATATTAACATATTTGAATTTAATATAAATAATATAAAATAATAATAGCAATCATGGTCATAAGTCATTTATAAAATAAGGAATACAACGCAAGTGGTCCCCACTGACGGTGGAGTCAAATTCGAATGACCCAGTCAACGGATTGCCAGATCGGATTGTGAGAGTGAAGGCGGTATTGGGCCGAAGCCCATATACTCATTTTCAGCGCTTATCTTTGGTGGAGAAAGCCCAATATTAAAGCCCTGTAGCGGCCCATTGGCCTCAAATGACTTTTATACCCTTTTCATAATAACCGCCATGAAATTACACGTGTCAAAATGTAATAAATGCATAGAATTTAACATCTAAAAGAGTAATTAATTGAAGAACGTTTTGAGATAGGAGAGGAGATTATTTGCCACGTGCTTTATATAAACTCCCATAAATTTGGGGAAATTCTATTTCGAAATCAAGAACGAACGAATTATGGATTTGAAAACAATTTGACTGAGAAGAATTTTAATAACTTGGAATAATATGATGTCCTTGTATTGTTGAAGACCACGATCGAGTTCTTCGCGCGACAGTGAGCCCATTTATTTTAGCGAATTTCTTTAATCAATTCTGCTTAATCTTGCCGCGACGGTTGCCAAGAAACGAAGCCCTTATTGTTCGAAAACCGCCGAATTCCTAATCAACAGGAAGAACACTTCCGTGGGGTCGATGATTTCAATTATGGGGTCCTTCCTTTCGATTCATCTCTGGCTGTCTCTGTTTAGAAAGATCGTGTTATGAAATCTTCCAGCTAGTTGTGAATAAGTTCAGATTTGGATTAGATCCTTTTTTAGTGAACTTTTTTGAAGTGGGTTTTAGTCAAAACCCTTTGTTCTTTGCCGCTTTTCGAATTCGTGATGCAGAGATGGAATCGGAGAAAAACGCATTTACATTTACTGGCGTTGCTGTTCGTTTTCTTCATGGTTTTCACAATCCTGCACAATGAACATAGCATTCGGAAGATCCAAGAAACCCCAGATCCTGAAATTCGTCGCCGAGATGCTTCGATTACGTTTGTGAAACCTAATGTTTTGATCACTCGAAATGGAGCTTCTGGTATGTTTAATCTTCCTCTTCTTTCTTCTATTCGGCTTTAGTTGTCTTCAATCGATGAGATGAACTGTTTGTTTTTGCGGGTTTTAGAAATTTTGGATAGATTCAGTAAGTGTAATGGAACTAGAGATTACAGTGGCCGGAAAATCTCATGGTCCGGCCGGAAACCGGATTCAACTAATCGGAGAGAGAGGTCGGAGAGATGTGATGTGTTTTCAGGCAAATGGGTATTCGATAACACTTCGTATCCATTGTACAATGAGTCAAAATGTCCATACATGTCCGACCAGTTGGCTTGCCACAAACATGGCAGAACTGATCTGAGATATCAGTACTGGAGATGGCAACCCCATGGCTGCAATTTGAAGAGGTAAGCTTCTTCTTCCTCCTTTAATGGCTTCTCTCTGTATTTCTATGATAAATATGATGGATTCTGCTTGGCTGTGAAGTTATGGTTTCATTGTATATATACAAATCTTGAACTTGAAAGCAAAATTTACCTGAAATGTATGAAATATTGTAAACAGATCCTCCTCTGCTTCAAGTACCAAGATAGCTTGAATTGATGGATCTCTTTTAACTCATTTGTAGATGGAATATTGCTGAAATGTGGGAGAAGTTGAGAGGGAAAAGGTTGATGTTCGTCGGGGATTCGTTGAATCGAGGGCAATGGATTTCGATGGTTTGTTTGCTTCAATCTGTGATTCCAGCTGATAAGAAATCCATGTCGCCAAATGCTCCTCTTACCATTTTTAGAGCTGAGGTAATCAGAAACTCGTTTAGATTAGTGTTTAACATAATGAATGGAAGTAGAGATTAGAACACGAGGAGAAACGTTTCGTTTTCGTTCGACTGCTGAATGAAACGTCATGTGATTTATGAACTGCAGGAGTATAACGCCACCATAGAGTTTCTCTGGGCGCCTCTTCTTGTGGAATCAAATTCAGATGACCCGGTGAATCATCGATTGGATGAACGAATAATTCGTCCAGATTCCGTTCTTAAGCATTCGTCGGAGTGGGAGCATGCTGATATATTAGTTTTCAATACTTACTTGTGGTGGAGACAAGGCCCAGTTAAGCTATTGTCAGTATAAGTGATTATATTTTCAGCTCAAGGTTCAGAGTTCCCTTTAGCTTTGATCTATCATATGTTGATAAGAGCTTAAATGTCTGCTTTTAGATGGAATGCTGAAGAAAATGGAGCTTGTGAAGAATTAGATGGACGGGAAGCTATGGAGTTGGTTATGATGACATGGGCGGACTGGGTGGCTTCGAGGGCCATTCCCTTGAAGAAACGAGTTTTTTTCGTCACCATGTCTCCGACGCATCTGTGGTATTTGTTCGAACCCTGCTAATGAACTTCCATTAACTGTAACACTTGGTTATTACAAGATTATGTTGTTCAATACATCCTGCAGTGTGACAGCCCGAGCCCACGGCTTGTAATATTGTCATCTTTGGGCTTTCTCCTTTAGGCTTCCTCTCAAGGTTTTAAAACACGCTTGTTAGGGAGAGGTTTCTAGCTCCTTATAAGGAATGTTTTACTCTCCTCTCCAACCGATAGAGAGAGGTTTGTACGCCCTTATAAGGAATGTTTCGTTTAGTTTGCTAGGGAGAGGTTTCTAGCTCCTTATAAGGAACGTTTCGTTCTCTTCCCCAACTGATAGGGAGAGGTTCCTACACTCGGTTACTAGCTTCATATAAGGAATGTTTGTTCTCCTCTTCAACCGACAGGGAGAGGTTTCTACCCCTGGTTTCTAGTTACTTATAAGAAATGTTTTGTTCCCCCTCTCCAACCAACAGGGAGAGGTGTTTCTACACCCTTACAAAGAATATTTCGTCTAGTCTGCTAGGGAGAAATTCCTAGCTCCTAGCTCCTAGATCCTTGTAAGGAATGTTTCGTTCTCCTCACCAACCGATAGGGAGAGGTTTTTACATCTCGTTTCTAGCTCCTTATAAGGAATGTTTCGTCTTGTCTGGTAGGGAGAGGGTTCTAGCTCCCAATCAATAGGGAGAGGGTTCTAGCTCCCAATCAATAGGGAGAGGTTTCTACACCCTTATGTTTCGTCCAGTTTGCTACAGAGAGGTTTCTAGCTCTTTATAAGCAACGCTTTGTTCTCCTTTCCAACCAACAGGGAGAAGTTTCTTACACCCAGTTTCTAGCTCCTTATAAAGAATGCTTCATTTCCCTCTCCAACCAACAGGGAAAGGTTTCTACACCTTTGTAAAGAATGTTTCGTCCAGTTTGCTGGGGAGAGGTTTCTAGCTCCTAGTTCCTTATAAGGAATGTTTTGTTCTCCTCGCCTACCGATAGGGAGAGGTTTCTACACCCGGTTTCTAGCTTCTTATAAGGAAACTTTTGTCCAGTTTGCTAGAGAAAGGGTTAGAGCTCCTTATAAGAAATGTTTTGTTCTTTTCTCCAACCGATAGGGAAAGGTTTCTACACTCTTATAAGGAATGTTTCGCTATCCTCTCCAACCCATAGGGAAAAATCTCTACACCCTTGTAAGGAATGTTTCGTTCTCCTCTCCAACCTGTATGGGATCTCACAATCCACCCCCTTGGGTGCCAATGTCTTCGCTGACATATCGCTCGGTGTCTGGCTCTGTTACCATTTGTAACAGCCCAAGCCCGTCGCGAATAGATATTGTCTTCTTTGGGCTTTCCCTTATGGACTTTCTAAACGCATTTGCTAGGGAGAAGTTTACACACCCTTTTACGGAATACTTTGTTCTCCTCTCCAACCGATATGGAATCTCACATGCAGTCATCTACAACTCTTCCTGTCGTCTGTTGGGCTGTTTAACTCCCGAAGTCTTTTCTGATTAACATATTGTAAATCCGGGGATTGCATTCTTCTTTTCTTACATTCGTTACTTGGAGAAGCTTTGGTCTGCAAGAATTTTATCACCCATCATGAACAATGGGGTCGTAAAACCAGTTGCTTCCATGAATCTCAGGAGCCGAGAGTGGGAATCGGGAAGCGAAGGGAACTGCTACGACGAGAAAACACCAATCGAATTGGAAAGCTATTGGGGAAGTGGGTCAGACCAGCCTACAATGCGCATCGTGGAGAACGTCGTCGAGAAGCTGAGCTCAGAGGTAACAGTTCTGAACATCACTCAGCTTTCGGAGTATCGAAAAGACGGCCACCCGTCCATCTACCGGAAGTTCTGGGAAGAGCTAAGCCCCCAGCAACTATCAAACCCTGCAAGTTACTCAGATTGCATACATTGGTGCCTACCAGGAGTTCCTGATGTCTGGAATGAACTGCTCTTCCATTTTCTGTGAACAAATTTGTGCCTTCTTTTTATACAACTGGAACTGCTTATATCATTGTAATTGCCTTCATTCGATGATCTCACCAAAAAGAAAAGACTTGAGATATCGTTACCGTTGTCTCTTTCGATAACAAATACTTTCGCTTTCGACGTTACTGATCGCTCTTAAAGGTTAAAAGTTTGAACCTCCGCTCACATTCATACATATTTTGAAAAGGATTACATTTTCTTTTTTTTTATTATTTTTTTTATTCATAAAATGATTTTAATGGTTAATAAATAAATTATAATTAATTTTTTAATTTAATTATTTACAATTTTATTAAAATTATTTATTTGAGAATAATTATTAATATCTATGGTGATAATCCAGTTTAATCCAAATTAGATAATTTAATTAAAGAAGAGAAGTAAGTAATAAATAAATGTAACATTTTGCTTGTTATGGGAAAAAAACCCTAATTTTTTTAATGAAATTACTTTAATGCCCTTTCGTTCGTTACAAACATGAGTCGAGATCATATTTAAATGAAATCGGCCCTAAGAATAGAATGACTAAAAACGTTTAAAAAAATTAAAAGTTACTACTACTAATACTGATAAGGTACACGTGACTCAATCGAACTCTTGAATTTTATAGTGATGAATGTGTGTGATGACAAAACTCGTGTTGATATATTATTTTAATAAATTAAATAATTATTTAGAAGCAATATTAAAACTTTGTGGGTAAAAATAATTAAAAAAAGAAAAAAAAAAAAAACAAGAAATTAATTAGACGGCTTTAAATTGTTAAGAGAAATAAAAAGGAGGGACCCACAGAGTTGGCAGAAGGTAATTAAGCAAATAATGAGGTTGTGCAGTGGGGTCCACAATAGAGTAGCTGCACCGTAGCCGTACCCCACGCATAATCCCAGAATTAAGACCTCCCCCCACCAGGCCCAGCTCCAGGCCCATTACTCATATACCGACAAAAACAACACCCTTCTGGGCCCCACCCTCATAAAATCCAACGGTCATGATTATACTCATACGCTTAACCGGATACCTACAGAAACCACCAGATCCCCCCTCTCTTTCTTTGACCATACACAAAAATGAAAAGAAAAAGGAAATAAAAAGTCTTCCCGGTTTGTCCGGTTCGATTTCCATGGAAATAAACCCTTTTCGGCTGCGCAGACCGGCTGCCTTTTTATGGGAATTTCATATTTTTATCATCTTTTTTGTGTAAATTCAATTTCTTTTTTTAAAAAAAAAATTAAAATAAATAAAGGATATCGGATCCGGTACGGTAAATTCCAGAGTACCTTTCCTCCACTGGGCCCCACTTCTGACATCCTCATCACTCCACCCAGCACCAATTTTGCCCCCTTTTAATGAATATTTTGCCTTATTATCTTAATCTATTTCTTTAAAATTATATTCCTTTTAAATGTAAACAATTTATTAATAATAATAAATTTACAACTAACCATTCCAAATATTTTGTTTTAATAACTCATCAACACCAAATATTATTCATAAAAAAAAATTAAATAATTTGAAATTTTCTATCGACCTAAATTACCAAGGGAGAAAATGCGCGTCGCAGCAGACCGTGCATGTACCTTATTCCTATTTTGTGCAATTAAAATTATAATTTAAATATGTCCTTTTTATATATATATATAAATGAAAAAAAAAAAAAATGAAAGGATGTAATTACATATTTGCCCCTGGAGTTGTAAGCAATTACGGAAGGAGGGGTATTTTGGGAAACATGGGAAGGCGGGCCTTGGATCCTTCGCCTACGGCGTAGACCACTTTGAGAGTCGGGAAGAGGAAAATGAAAGTCAGGAACTTTTCCAATTTCCAATGCCACCCCTCCGGTTTCAGTGTAACCCTTCCCGTTTCTTCCCCGTTTTAACGGACTCCACTAAACCACTCCCCGTTCCGTAATTCACCCTTATTTACCAATTTAACCTTTTATTTTATGTTTTTTTTTTTTAATTATTATTATTTTATATAAAATAAATTGGCACGTTGAGGCTATAAATACGATGCCATTAGCTCTCTTCTTCCCCCACACACAGCATTTACTTCGGTTTGGTGGCCTTTCTCCCTATATATCATAACAAAAACACACACAAAAAACCCAATTCAAATCCCCCTTTTTCTCTTTGTTATTGCACGGAAGAGTCCGTTAAGCTCAGGAGGGATAGCGCCGTGTCGATCGATCGACGTTGTTGCATTAGCTCCCCCGACATCGTCGTATTCTTTTCGGGCGCTATCCATCCTGAGTTTCCCGGCTTCTTCTTGCTTTTTTTTTTTTTTTTTTTTTGTTGTTGCTGGTCGTGGAGGAGAAAANTTTTTTTTTTTTAGTTGTTGCTGGTCGTGGAGGAGAAAATGCGCATCGTATTGTTCTATCGTATCATCATCATTTGTTGCTTTGGATGTGTAAGCTTCGTTCTGTTCTTTAGTTGCTCGTCTCCTTTCTAATTTGTTTTCAGGTTTTGTTGGATGGAAATTCCATTACATATATTTGATTTCCTGCTTAAAATATTTATAATATCATTTTTTATCTAATTAATGTCGATTTTAAAAAATTATAATGTTAAAAATATTGATATAATTAAATTTATTGTAATCTATTTTATATATATATATTATATTGAGATTTATCGGATTATATTTGCATTCAGACCAATTACCGTTTTTTTTATTTTGGATGGTTGGAATATTGTTTTAATTATATTTGGGCTCTTTGATTTCATTAGATTCAATTATTTTTATAATCTGGTTCTTTTTTTTTTTCTATTATTTTAATTTTTTAAATAATCTCCTCTCTTTTAAATAAAAACTCGTCCATTAATGTTTCAAAACACTCCGACGTTAATAATGAAAATGATATTATTGGGATAATTTTGATATCTGACAGTATCGTTCAAATAATTGAATTATATACGTAAATGAAAGATATATAGATGAATGGAGACTATATGATCGTGGAAATAGGATAATTAAGAAAAGCTTTTAAAAAATTAAAAGTCACTGACTATATCAACGATTTTTTTTTTTTTTTTTTTTTTTTTTTTTTTTTTTTTTTTTTTTTTTTTTT
>NW_019268531.1:3662088-3685937 GCF_002738365.1 Cucurbita moschata
TTTTTTTTTTTTTTTTTTTTTTTGTAGCTTAATTATAAAAACTCTAAATTAAGCTTGTTTTCGTTAGAGCAATTGGATGTTGTGAGGCTTTTTGAGAATTCTCGATGGATCATGTACGTGTGCGGGAAGAATTTGTATTGAGATGTGGAGATAGTGTTCACTCTTAAAAACTAGGAATAGAGCAGCATGACCATGCAACAAGGGTATGTCGGGGCCATCAAGTACCAATTCAGATTATAAATCGTGATCCAAATCATAGACATGTTAATGGTGTTAATCGTAATTCTAATCTATAACCTTGTTATCTTCGTTCAAATGTATCTAATAACATGTCACGTTAATATTTTGTTAATGGTGTTAATCGTAATTCTAATCTAAATTACTTGTCAAGGACTTTTTACTCAACATTTGAATGTTGTAACATGATATTGACGGGTGCAAGATTTATGAAATTCAATGATTCAAGTGAAGAGTTAATCTAAAAAATACATCTTTTAAGAATTACGAACATATAAGACGTTTGTGTTTTAGTTCATTTATATTTAATAATTTTTAAAAATTTTAAGATGTTAAATATAATAATTTATTCAATACAAAATTGATTTAGGTGTAATAATATTTCAAAAATACTTTAAAATTTTATAAAAAAATTTATTAATGTCCAAATATCAATGAAATTTTAAAAGATATATATATATTTTTTTGCTTAGACAAAAATGATGTATTATTAATATTAAATGAATACAACTCTCATAGTGATGTGATATTATCTACTCTGAGTATAAGACTTTCTTTTGGACTTACCTAGGAGGCCTCGTCCCAATAGAGATAGTATTCATTGATTATAAATTCATGATCATTCCTTAAATTAGTCGATGTAGGACTTTTTAATGATATTTTTTTTACTCTTACAAAAGTGTGAGGTTATTAATTTTTTTTTTTTAAAAAAAAAAATTCGAGGGTAGTTTTGAAAGAGAGTATTTTGTAAACAAAATATTAACTCGGGAAAGGGCAATTTTGATTTTTTTTTTTTGAAATTTAAGAATATTAGAGATATTTGGATTAATTTAGCAAATTTATTTTATAAATGGTGAAATTATATTATTTTTTTTTTATAAAAATTATATTTTGTTACAAATTTTGATAGATGAAAAGATGAAATAAAATTTAAAGTATATTTTAATCTAAAATGTCGATTAAATTAGTAAAAATTATATAATTTTTATTAGAAAAATACAATTTTGTTATATAAAATGAACAGCCAAGAAAAAATAAGAAAAAGACACGTCAAGATATTTCTATGGCGTGCTGCAATTCTGTCCGTCTAAATTAGTCCTTGCAAATTGGGACAAATGTATATGGTTTCATCTTCCCGTTTCTCAATCTCCACCGGCCGGCCTTTCCACTGTTCCATTTCTCAGTGACCGGAGATGGCGACCGGTCTCTCTATCTATGTTCCATGCTTCAATACCGGCACTAATTTATCTTCCAAGTGTCAACTGCTGCGCAGAAACGCCAATTGTCAAGTCCGTTTTCGTTATTTTCGGAAAGCGTCGTTCCAGAAGAATCTTACTACTTCTTCCTTGAAGAGTCCGCCGGAAGAACCGAAGTCAACAGCCTCGTCCGAGCAGCTCCGTCGAAACGGACCGGGCAAGAAGTCGTCCAACTCTTTGTTGTCTGCGTCTGTCTCAGTTCCACTTCTAAATCGTTTTAGGTAAGTTTTGATCCTTGAAGGACAGAGCGGCTGGCTGAGTTGGTCCGTCTTTGAAATTTAGACCAGTTTTTTTTAGCGTTATTTTCTTTGATTAGATCATATCCAAAAATGAAAGGCAAAGAAAAAGATCTTTGAATACAGCAACGGTATATATCTTCAATTCTAGAATCTTACCTAGGAATTTGATTTCTTGAATTTCCATAGAGATGCGGATTTTAAGTTTGATCAACTTGCGCTGGACATATTGGCGATTGCATTGCCTGCTGCACTGGCTTTGGCTGCTGATCCAATTGCATCATTGATTGACACGGCTTTTGTTGGTCACATAGGTACAAAACTTCTTCATGTATTAAGTTACGATAATATTTATCTGAATTGTGCAAAAGGAATCGTTTCTTTATTACCTGCTTATCTGGATTCTGGAGTATTGGAGGCAAAAGTTCGTAATTGAACTTTAGATGAGTACTGACTGTGATGGCAGGTGTAATAGTCCAAGCCCACCGCTAGTAGATATTGTCCGCTTTGATCCGTTACATATCACCGTCAATCTTAGGGTTTAAAATGTGTCGGTTAGGGAGATGTTTTTACACCCTTATAAGAAATGTTTCGTTTGTCTCTTGTGGGATCTCACAATCCACCCGCTTGAGGGCCCAGTGTCTTCTTTGGCACACCGCTCGATGTCTGCTAGGGAAAGCCAAACACCGAGCAGTGTGCCAGTAAGGACGCTGGGCCTTCAAGGGGGTGGATTGTGAGATTCCACGTCTGGTGGACAGGAAAAAGAAACATTCATTCTAAGGGGTGAAAATTTCTCCCTAGTAGACACGTTTTAAAACCGTAAGGCTAACGGTGATACATAACGGGTCGAAGCGGACAATATCTGCAAACGATGGGCTTGGACGGTTCGTTCTTGACACTAATTTTAAAAATAATATTTCATCTTATTTGAGGTTATATTGATGACTGCAGCACCATGCCGTATACATTCTCTTTGTAGGATCTACTGAACTGGCTGCAGTTGGGGTATCAGCTTCAGTATTCAATTTGGTGTCGAAGTTATTCAATGTTCCTTTACTCAATATCACTACTTCGTTTGTTGCTGAAGAGCAGGCCTTGATTCATACAAACGAGAAAAACACTGCTCAAATAAATATTGGTAATTCTAGTTTGCAATTTCAGTAATCTTTTCAACTAAGAACTCCACATTGTCTTCTATGAAGTCGTGAACTTTTTTTGGTTTTACCATATAGATGGCATAGAAGAGAATCAAGGGAAAAAGCTCCTTTCCTCTGTATCCACTTCTTTGGCACTTGCTGCTGGTCTTGGAATTGCTGAAGCTGTTATGCTGTCTCTTGGTTCAGGGTCTCTTATGGATATCATGGGTATACCTGTTGTATGTCAAGCTTTACCAATTTATTTTATAATTCTTGGCTTCTAATCCTCCTCGTTGTTTCATTCATGTCTTGAAATGTCTTTGGTTTACGTCTTCTGCATTGTTTGATTATGGTTTTACATGCCATATTTCTATCATACAACATATCTATCTTGAAATCTTGTAGGGTTCATCAATGCGTGCACCTGCGGAGCAATTTTTGTCTCTGAGGGCATTTGGTGCTCCCCCTATTGTAATTGCACTTGCTGCCCAAGGCACCTTTCGTGGATTTAAGGATACAAAAACGCCATTGTATGCTACTGGTAATATCAATAATTGTTCTCGACTATCTTCCTGTGATGTGAATATGGAAACTGTTCAAAATTAATTAAGATCTTTTAATTGATATGAAAGTTGGTTTTGTTGTGTCAGCTGCTGGCAATTTACTTAATGCAGTACTGGATCCATTGTTGATATTTTTTTGTGGTTTTGGCATTGGAGGTGCTGCAATAGCGACAGTGATATCTGAGTACGTCAACAATGTGGTAAACTTATTTATTTAGCTTAAGCGCTTGAGATGAGTTCCTAAGATTAGATTAGGAAATGATGTTCTTGTTCTTTCCTGATGGTCTAATGCTCTTTTTATCAGGTATCTAATCGCATTCGTTCTTCTGTGGAGATTAAACGGAGAAATATCTTTTACTCTTTCCAGCATTGATGGTGGTAGAGTTGCACGCTATCTCAAATCTGGTATTACTTCCACTGACAGACAGATTGATTAAGAAGTTTTGTTAATCAATTTGTTTCAGTCACTCGTTCCTCTTCCCTTACTTGTTCCCGAATGAGTGTGAGAGGAATCTGTAATTCCATAATTTCTTAGTTTCTAGAGATACAAATAATTCATGCCTCCTAATTCTGCGAAAACCCTTCTGATGATTTTTTCTCCTACTTAAATTTCCCATTTAGTTATGATTTCCGTTGTATGTCTCAGGTGGCCTCTTAATGGGCCGGACATTAGCCGTCCTCGTAACCCTGACTCTAGCCACATCCATGGCGGCTAGAGAGGGCACTGTACCCATGGCCGGTTATCAAATTTGTGTACAAATATGGTTGGCCATATCTTTGCTTACTGATGCTTTAGCACTTGCTGGTCAGGTACAGAGATTACCTCAATAATTAGGGTATCATAACTTATATTCAGCAAAACCTTTAGCTTTTTTCTTGGTTGTGTAACTATTTATGAAGCATTCAGTTACATCAAGGTCTACCTCATTGATTACAAAGCTCCACCCATGATCTTCTGCAGAGATAGTTTCTTGGTTTTGCATTCTGCCATTGGTCTCTTCTTGTTTTGGAAACTTGATTTTAGAATTATTAAAGAGCTAGACAGTAAATACGTAATAATTTTCATTTTTCTTAACTATCAGCGTTCAAGCTATTGTACATGCACCGACTAATCCCAGAGGACTGAACTATCCATCTGAATAATTTTTGTTGTGAAACTTCGAGGTTCCAGAGTTTTTATGTATTTCCACGCCCCTCACGAAGGGTCAACCCCTCGGATTAACCTCTTTGAGCTCTTACCGAATCCAACAAAGGATCCCTATCTGGAGATCACAACTTCCTCTTATTTAAGTAATGTAGATAGATTTGTTTTTGTCTTGGGTCGGTGAATCATTTGTTATGCTCCCATGGTGATGAATTGATCATTAGAGGCAGAATATTTGTTGTTGAATGATTATTGTAAATATTCCCATAAGAAAAGAATGTTTTATGCCTATTTATTCTATGTAAAATCTTGTCTGACGTTGACAAGATTTTTAATTGAGTTACATTGCCAGATTTTATCTTCAGGTTACACATTGCCTAAAGAAAATTCATTGTTTTGTTGGTCCTGGTAAATAATTACTGTACTTCTTTTTCAGGCATTATTAGCAAGTAGCTACACCCTACAAGACTACGAACATTCGCGTCAAGTGATTTATAGAACTTTACAGGTCAATAGTAACTCAAACGTCAACATGCCATCTCTTGGCAGTTATTTTTGGTCTTTCTTCTCAAAATAGAAGTGATGAATCTTTTGTTCTTTCAGTCTCATGGTTTTTTTTCTGGTGGGAAGAAATCACAACTGATTCTGGGTACCTCTATGTACAGATTGGTTTGATCTCAGGAATTTCTTTGTCTATTATCTTGTTCCTGGGATTTGGCGCATTTTCTGGTTTATTCAGTGCCGATGCAGAAGTCCTGGAAATTGCACGATCTGGGTTATGGGTAAGAACACGTTATCTGAATAATCGACTTTTGACTTTTTACCTTTCCTGTGACTGCTTAACAATATTTACAATGGAGATGTTTGGATGACCTAATGTGCTTGACCTTTAAATTTGTCATATTTTGGATCAAATTTCTTCATGTAACATATTTGTTCGGGCCATCTAGAAGCCTGCCATGAATTCATTGTTGATGCAATTTGCACTTGTTTGGTACCTACAACATTCTATTGCTGTAGAGATGGAGAGAATTTGGCATCCATCCTGAAATTGGGGGAGTGAATTTTGCTAGCGGCCTGTTCTTTACATTTCTAGGAAGATCCAGTTATCTCTCATGATGCCACGTACACCCACTACAAGGCTATTGTGATCGGTTGTCCTGATATCCTAGCCATGTTTTTGCAGTTTGTTGCTGGATCACAACCAGTGAATGCTCTAGCTTTTGTTGTAGATGGGCTCTACTATGGAGTTTCAGACTTCGGATATGCAGCCTACTCCATGGTATATCCCTAGTGATTTGAGCTTCCTTTTTCTTTTCTTTTCCTTCTTTTTTTGAAGATACATATTAATTTGGCCTGAAACAAGAGCAGGTACTTGTTGGACTGATTTCTTCTCTCTACCTGCTTGTGGTCACTCCCGCATTCGGTCTACCTGGGGTTTGGAGTGGATTGTTTCTGTTCATGATGTTGCGTTTAATAGCCGGAATCTGGAGGTAATAATACATAGAAAAATCACATTAATTTGATTAGAAAACAGAATCAGGCCTACCTAACAAGTAAACATTCGATATTACTAAGAAATAACACAACTTTTAGGCCGAGTTCTGATAGTACGGAACATTTTATATTTCCCTAGTGGCTAACTTATATCCGATTTGTCTCTATTTCACCTACCCCAGATTGGGCACGAAGAGTGGGCCATGGGAGATGGTTTTCAATGAGCTCGACGAAAAAAGTGACTGAAACTTAAAGGCTTCAAACTTCTTGAACTTCGTAAAGCTCCTCATCCCATTTAAAAGTGTTGAATACCACGAGGATTTGGATATGTTCCCTAGCTTTTTTAAAGCTCCTCTTAATCTGCTGCCTGTTACTGACATTGTAGCTTTATATCTATTAACCAGAGCTGGCCCCCCTTCAATGCAACAGCCAACAGTTCCAGAGCATGTCAGACAGTCCGCCGCAATATTCACCGATCTCAATCACCATCAAAATTGAAATGGAGGGGTAATTTCTAAGCAATTTTGAATATTGTATTTGAAGGACCAAAGTTGTAATCAGGAAGATATGAACATTTATACATCATTCTAAATCTCATTTTATTAAAGGTGCACACAAGAACAGGCGTCTGCATATAGGAGAAGAAATGAAACTACTATGTACGTCAAAAAATAGAATACAATTGTAGCCCAACAAAACCAAAAATCTACCCTGCCTATAATCTATCAATCTTCATCCATGGAAGCATGAATCAAGCCATTTCCTTTCCTCCTCCAACCCAAAATCATAATCAGGTCTCAAGAACTCGAAGTTACAATCATCAACTCTCTGATCTCCAACTCCCATGTGTTTTTGCCGATCCAGCAACAAACTCAGATCACGGTTGAAGTCCATACAGTCTACATAGCTCTCCATCTCCGTTCCCTTTCCTTCCATCACCTTCGTCGTCGGCCCGAGACCGCCGACCTCCCATTCCGCTGGAATCCAGTAAGTTCTTCTTGCATATGCATCACTCTGAAGCTTCTGTAGCAAATATTGATTGCAATCGTTGATGTCATTGTAGCCATTTGTATCCATTGCTTCAAATTTGAAACAAAGCTCAGAAGGATCATTCTGATCTTGGCTGTATTTATTAATATCATGGCTTCTTACAACATCAGCTAATCCATCCTTGATATCTCCTTCTGTTGATCTGTTCCCAATGTTGTTAGAATCATAAACAGAATTGGGATTAGCATCTGTATAATTGACTCCATTTCTTGCTGTTTCTTCCACTTTCACTTTCGGTTCCTCCATTGATTCATACTCACAGTTCAGTTTCTCTGCAGATACTCCATTTAAGAAGGAAGAGGAAGAAGATGAAGAAGCAACAGGGGATACCGTGTCCGAATGCTCTGCTGTTACTGGTTTCAAAGAAGAAGAGTCGTCGGGAAAATTGAGACGAGCAAAAGGGCCATACATGGCTTTGGCAGCTTCATCATAAGCAACAGCAGCCTGGTGAGCAGTGGCAAAGGTACCAAGCCATAAACGACTGCCTTTCTTCTTCACACGGGTATTATTGCTAGCAATAGGCTCTCTAATCTCAGCCACCCACTTGCCCCAAGTCCTCTGCCTAACACCTCTGAAATTACAGTCCGAATTCTGCGGACCTCCTTTCCCTCTCATGCAACCCTTCTTGGAGCCCTTGGCTGGAACTCTACGAACTTCCTCTACTCCATCTTTGGCCAAAAACTCCAATTGATTATTCAATTTCTTCCACTTGTTCAAAGTGTCCACTACAGAAACAAACCCATTTCGCCTCTTTCTTGATATCTTTTCTCTGCAATCAAAAAACAGCCCTCTTCAGCCATCTCTCAAACAATCAAAACCCAGAAAAATTTGGCCATGAACAAGAACAATACATCAAATTTAAACAGAAAACTCAACTTACCCATTAGAATTCTCAGACGTCATGCGCTTCAAACTCCTCACTGATTGCAACACTTCGGTGGCCTCTTGTTTCTGTTTGCAACTTACTGATCTTACAAGTAAAATTTTGAGAGTTTCAGGAGAGAAGAGAAGCAAAGGAGAAGGAAAGGGAAGGAGAAGGGGTTTTATAACAAACCTGTATGAAATGAAAAGCCATTATGAAGCTCTGGAAATATCCAAAATTTTGATGACGTGATGGATGAGTTTGGAGGAATGGTGAGGAATTCAAGCAACTCTTTGCTTTCTTAGCCACGAAGTTTTTTTTTAACCGAAATTTCATATTTGGTAATTTTATTTATATTTAATTAACTTTTTCATAAATTTAATAATTACTTAAAAAAATATCAACATTATTTTTAATTTTAAAAGAATATAAAATCAAAAAATTAGAGATTGAATTTGTAATTTTATGTGTTTTTTGGTAAAAAAAAAATAATAAAATGAGAAGAAAAGAATAAAATTAAAGAAAAGAAAATGGAGGTGTGAGGATAAATATGAATAGGATTAAAGGCAAAAGCTACTTGTTCCCCAAGTAATATATCTCTGTCTTTTTCTTTTTTAAAAGAAAATAATAATAATAATAATAATAAATAAATAAATAAATAATAAATAATAAATATCTGTCTGCGTGTGGGCCCCATCCGCACGGATGGTGTGTGTGGGTCAATTTACGTAATTATCCCTACTCGATCTCACCGCGTCTTTGTCAGCAGCAGCAAAGTGCTTTGCTTTCCCCTTCTACTTTTAATTGTTTAAATAATAATCGCATTAATTATAAAAACCTAAACTAATATAGATATCTTTAAAAAATTTAAAAAAATCGACACTTTTAACTCTTTATTAGACACCAATTAAATTAAAAAAATTTAGAGATTCATTAAACCATTTTATAAATTTATTAATTTAAAAAATTCACTATTAAACTTATATAATTTACCTTCAAAATTAGTATTAAATTGAGATCCTCATTGACATTTTCTCGTATTTATCCTATTATCCTATTCCCTTCTAAATCGATAAACGGATAATCCTCGCCCCTATTCCAGCTAAGTTCCCATAAGTTCCTTTTTTATGATACTCTTAATGCATCGATTTTTTATAAGAGGATACATCTTTCACTTTCTAAAATGGCATTTTTATTGCCAAATCAATAGTAAGGACTCATTCTCCATTTTCTAAAATGTTATGAACATTCTTACCATCGAACAAGCTCAACAAAGTCAATATTCTCCACTTTCTAAAATGTTACGAACATTCTTTTTGCCAAATCAATTATAAGGATACATTCTCCACTTTCTAAAATATTACGAATATTCTTACCATCAATCAAGCACAACAAAGTCAACCCTTCAAAATCGAGAGTTACTCCTTTTATTATATTATTTCTATATGGTATATTGAATCACTTGTAACGTTATGATTGTGATTGTGCTTCAAATTCATCCATCACGTGTGCAGCGTCGTATACTACGACAAACACGACAAACAAGTGTTCTAACTCGATGCAATACCTGCCTGATAATTTCACCAATGAAGTTATCCTTCTCGGGAAGGGAGCTCAACTTGTTAAAAATGAGCAAAAAAGGAAGGTTTTTTCTTCCAAATAATCAGTATCCTCCAAATAAATTTCATCACTTACCATTTTATCCATATATTGGTTCTTATCTTATCGTGATTTGAGAGGAACCTTCAAGTACAATGAACACTAGAGATCAATGCGCAAGAACATGTGAACAAATCAGAATTCATTCTCAATCACAAATCTCTGAAAAAAAGAAAGAAAAGACACCAAAAAGTACACCCAAACAGCACCTTAGAGCTGGAAAGTAAGTACATAAAAGCTTTTTCCTGAATGGGATCTTTGAGAATTCATTAAAAAAACACAAGGAAGTAGCCACATTATGATAAGAATCCAATCAAGAACAGAACATTTCGTATGGAATATATGAAATCATATCAAACAGAGTGAATCTTCAAGTGACAAAAGGCAGGGAATGAAATTGTAGAAGGTTGTACCTCATACACACAGCAAAGGTTGTGGGGGCAACTCATTATAGCTTGATATTCCCCAAACAAACTACTGCCTAAACTTAAGATCATTCCTAGGACTTCAAAGGTCTGCTTGGTAGCTCCCTTCAGCTCAGAAAGTCGCCATTTTAATGTCAACGGCATGCAGCATTCGGGTTTTGATGCCAAAAGTTCGTAATTTCGTTACAAGGTCGATGTTCTTGCAGTTCCTGCTTCCAGAATTTAGAAGAAAACAAAGAAATGGGAATTAGATAAAGAATAGAATGTTGTTGCAGATCTTGTTTTCTCTAATTTCACCTTAAATGGACAGTTTTATTTGGTTCCTAATGACTCTCCCCCACATCATGATACAAACAATGGGTTGTTTGGATGACTTTACATTTACCTGGGTGCTTAATTAAACATGAAAGAATTGGCATTGGAAACTAGGAAATAAAAACTAGGAACGCGAAGTCGACTGGTCAAAACTATAAATCAGTGATACCAAATTGAACTCAAACCTGCATGTTCAAGACATAGAATTGATCAGTCCATAACGATTGCGAAACATGGCAGTACCGGAGAACGTTGAGAGTTGGTCGAAAGTGAGAAAATATGGGACGAACTCCCCCATTTCTTTCTTTTGCCATCAGTTTCATGCTGAAAAATGGGGGTAAGTTGTGCTACAAGTGAAAGGGTGGAAAGTGGTGTGCCTACACTTAAAAATGAACCTAGTAACTGTGAACACCGCATTTTGCACCAAACTTGCTATCCCAATATTGAAGCAAAGGGGAAAGCTCAATATTACATTCAGTCAAACTTCAAGAAAGCCTTCTCCTTTCTCCTTTATTAAAAACTTACAGTTCATTAAGTAAAGAGAAAAAGGCAATAGATTCTTCGTGTAGTCGTTAATCGTGACGCAGAAAACTAAGATTTCAACTCTTGCCACGGAATGTATCCTTGTTCTTTTACTAGAAATCAGGATTATATCCAAATCAACTACAAACATTTCTATCATTTCAGAATGAAGCAAAACTTAAGAAACATCACGAATCAAGATTGCATACTATTCGACAGAGCTCCAACGATCGCCTTGATTTTTTTTTCTTTTTGGGTAAGATTAGAATTTTCTTTTGGGGAAGAACACTCATCTCAAAGCTTAATTAAACTAAAAAATTTCGACTCAAAATCCTTTTGCATTACCCAACCGAATGATAAAATAAAATGGTAACCATTAACTGCATAAAAAATGATTGGTACCATCTTCACCTCATTACAAGTATATTATTGAATACAAATTCTGTCACACAGATTAGAAGCAGAGCAAATGTCATGCATCCAATGCGATAGCGAAATGATTAGATAAACAAATGAAAGTAGGATGATGGGAGAGGACGAAATTAGCTTACATGAACAAAAACGCCAGTAGTAAGAACAAATTTCTTACTCAAATCCAGGGTACCTCGCAAGTTTATATCTCAACTTTCTGTTGTGATTTTCCTGCAAAAAGTTGCGAAATATATACGTAAAACCTAGAAGAAATTGAACAATCAACAGGAGCATTAAGCATTGACAAACAATAGACAATTTACTAGTCATTGAAACATAAAAAACAAACCACCTAACGAGCATTGCCTAAATGGTATCTTAGCTGTTAGCCCTCAAGGGTTCATTCATATAGAAGCGATTGAATACCTGATCAAGAACCTGAGCAGAGCTCTTCTCAACGAGCCGTGCCAAGCTCTCAGTCTTGGCAAGCATTTTTTCGTATAAATCCTCCAGCCCAGCAGTATAATTTGCTGCCTCAGAACCCAGTAACCGGGTCAAGTTCCCAATCTCGAATCCTTCAGCACACATATTCAGTTGCTTCTGATCTTTCAAGTTTTGCTTCATCAGATTCAAATTCCCATCAATCTTATCTACATTCATCGGAGAAGCTCTCATCTCGCAAGGCAAATGAGGGAAAGGAGAATTAGGGGTAAACGACCCATAGTGGCCACGAAATGCCGGTCCGATGTTCACAATGTCAATTGATTTCGGCTCAAAGAACTCATTGGAGGACCGAAATTGAAAAGCACGGTACTCGTGTGTGTGGATAATTTGATCAGATATCGGCGAAGTCAGAAGCAGAAACAAACTAGGGATTAGATTGGTAGGTTTCACAGAGTCTTTGACAGGAAACGACAATTGCTTCATCGAAGACAGAGAGGCACTCACTAAGTATTCACGCATGGAAGGTCGAAGCTGAGTTCTCCGGCGGCCGGCAAACCAACCGACCAAAGAATCGTTAGGTTGAGCTTGGCCGTCGGACAGGTTTCGGCCGAGAAGGCGGTTAAGCAATTGTGAATCTACTTGTCCAGAAGAATCGTAAAAACTATTCGTGGTACCAGAGCAGAGAAATCCGGTGACAGTGGCGACACGTACCGATGGTTCGATGTTGGATGAAGAAGATGGATCATCGGAGAGGGATAAGGGCGTAGTTTCGGAGACATGGCCGAAGAGAAGACCATCAACGGCGCCGGAGGAGGAGGAGGAGCAGCGTTGGATCAAAGAGGCTAAGATTGGCCCTGAAATCGCAACCTTCTGCAACGATTCGTCTTCCATGGTCGCCGATTCACATTTATCTTCGTTTCTACAAGGGAAGGGATCCGGCTTTTAAGGTGCTTTGATAGTTTCTGTCAAACGACATGTGGTTTTCCCTAAGTCGACTTGTCGTCCAATATCGAAATTGTACGTACTTGGCCACTAAATTACGAAATCCATCATATTTTTAAATAATTTAAAGTCTTAAGTTTTTATTTTTTATTTTTTTTATTTTTTTTATTTTATTCTTTTTAAACCTTTCTTAACTAAATATTTAAATTACGTAAAATTTCAACTCGCCTTTAATATGAATAATTTAATTTAAATTGGGGTTTTTTTTTTCCGATTATTAAGATTAAATTAAACAATATTGTTTTTTTAGTATAACAAATGCTTCAAGACAAAGAATAATATAGGTTTTGCAAGAAAAAAAAAATAATCTATTTTATAATTAAAATAAACAGTAAATATAACTTGAATTGAGTTGTAAATTATGGTGTAACTTTTAATTTTTAATTTTTATAATCAATTTTCACGTCAATTTATCTTTAATTTTAATTAAAAAAATTAAATTGCATAATTAAAATAAAAAATTTCAAAATTTAGTAGCATATTTAAAATCTAAATTATAAAGATAAGAGTGAAGAGCATCGTCCACGCCATTGATGTTTTAGGTTAATTAGTTATTATAGTTAGTAACTACGTCCACACAATTGATGTTTTGATTTAATTAGTTATTATAGTTAGTAACTACTAAGGTGTGAATAATAATCATGCAAATAATACGTGATAAAATTTTTTTGGAGAACAACTCTAGGGATTTGATTTCGAACGACCCTACAGATTTGATTTCGATTTCACCCTATAAGCTATTATTTTAGTCAATTAACAACCGACCATTACTATAAGTCAAAAAGCTCGAGTTCATAATTCTCTCCTTCAAAGTTAATTATTACTGACCTAAGCCTAAGTTATACTTTTCCAAGCATTAGGTTAGCTAGAAAGTTACGAGCCATGAGAATATAAGAGTATGAATGTGTAACAGTCCAACTCCACCGCTTGCAGATATTGTCCGCTTTGGCTTGTTACGTATCGGGTCAGCGGACAATATATGTTAGCGGTGAACTTGGGCTGTTATAAATAGTATCAAAGCTATGTGCTTTGTGGACGTTGGCCCCAAGGGATTGAATTAGGAAATTTCACGTCTATTAGGGAGAAGAACGAAGTATTCCTTACAAGGGTATGGAAGCCTTTAAACGGTGAGGCTGACAGTGAGAAAAACCTTAAGCAATGTGTATCGTTCTCGATCCTTCAAACCAAAATGGATAAAATTAATGCTAAAATAAGATTAAAACATAGGAAAAAAAAATCTATATTTGTGGTATTAAAAACACGTTTAGCAAAAAAATAAATAGAATTGATGGATCAAACCTAAGTTGATACAAATTTTTAACATGAACAAAACTCTCTTGGCTATAAAAATTGAAACAATTCCCCACCCAAATGGTAACAATCGAACAACAAAAATGTTCAATCAAACAAATAATAAAATGAACAAATCAACACACAGAAGCACATATGGTTTCAATAATCACATCATTTACGCGCCGGAAGGAGCGGCGGAGGCGGCAGCAGAGGGGGCGCCGGCGAATAAACCGAGAAATCCAGTGGAGTTAACTTCCTGTTCATCAAGGAACAGATCATCGGGAGATCGGAGAGCGCCGTGAGCGCAGACGACAGCGGCACCGGCGGTGAGGGACGAAACAAGAACGGATCCGACGCTGGTGAGGAAGATAACACAGGCGGTGAAAACAACAAGGCCAATCAAGATCTCGCTGTCTCTGAACAACCGGCCGAACAGAACAAGCGGCTGATCGGAAGGGCGGAAGAGGTAGAGGAAGATCCAAGAGGAAAGAAGCGCGATCAAGAGGAACAGAGACGAAGGATTTGAGAAAAATGAAAACGCAAGAATTAGGGCTATAATCGCGAAATAATTAACGCGGAAATAGGTGTAGTTCTTGCGGATGCGGAGTGTGGCTTCGGAGAGGGACTCTGGCTTGGAGAAGGCGGAGCGATCTAGGAGCTCCGGCCAAGGGCGGCGACGGGAGAAGGCGTGACGGAGGGAGAGGAAGAGGTGGCTGGCGAATGAGGAAAGGGGGATTTGAGGTTGAGATTCGGAATTGGAAACGGGGAGGATGGCCGGAGAAGAGGACGGCATTGTGGTGGAAGGGAAGGGACGAAGGAATCAGGGGGTTGGAAGGGTAATATAAATGGCCGGAAAGTATGGAGTTAAAAGGGCGGGATGGCCGGAAAATGGGGGAACGGAGGCGCCGATGAAAGTCGCTAGAAAATTCGGTTTCGGGTTTTCTTTTCTCCTCTGCCTATATTCGAGCCAGTGGCCCAATCCTGGCCAAGACCTCTCACGCCCTCTCATTTTTTATTTATTTATTTTTCTTTCTATTTTTATTGACATCTGGAAAAAGCTTTAAATTTATTTATTTATAATTAAATAGTTTCAAATTATTTTTAAAAATAATTTTGTGAATGATGCGAAGCACGAACCAAGTTCATTTGTCGAGGGATTGAAAGTTCAAATAGGTCGATACTGAATTAGAAGGTGTATTAGATCAGTGCCTTCGAAGCAAAGAAGTCGGGTCAGATGAGACATGCACTGACTAAGTGCATGTGCACAACTGTAATAGTCCAAGCTCATCGTTAGTATATATTGTTTGCTTTGACCTAGTGCACTGTAATAGTCCAAGCTCATCGTTAGTATATATTGTTTGTTTTGACCTATTATGTATGGTCATCAGCCTCACAATTGTAAAACGCATTAGTATAGAGAGGGTCTAGCCCTAATTCGACTAGTGTCTCGCACTGTCTGGTGACTGGCTCTGATATCATTTGTAACAGCTCAAGCCCACCGCTAATAGATATTGTCCGCTTTGGTCCGTTGTATATTATTGTCAACCCCACAGTTTTAAAATGTGTATGTTAAGGAAAGGTTTCCACGCCATTATAAGGAATACTTTGCACCTCTCTCCAACTGATGTGAGATCTCACAACAACGGAAGTCCATAGAATGAGTTGCTGAAGTTTAGTGGGGGAGAGCCCAAGAGAATGGGTTGTTCACTCCGAAGAAGTGCTCCAACAAGTGAGCTCCTTGAGCCATCACCTAGTGCTTAAGGAGAATGACTTGACAAGAGTGTTGAGACCAGCATCCGCTTGAGAGCATCAAGTTGGACTTAGACGACACAATGAACGAAGCTACAACAAGATCAGTGAAGTGTCCGTGCACAGTTTGCCACATGAAGTTGGCTAGAGCGTAGTGCCAACACGGGACTGTGTCAAGCTTCTGGGCTCCCAAGTAGGTTGTTTACCAGGTATAATTAATAATTACCATTTTTCCTTCCGGTGTTTGCAAACTGTTAGTCGAAGTAGAGGAGCGTGTGAGAGCTGCATGGTCATAGAATGAGTCGTTCTTAAGCGTCAATACGTTTTTTTGTATTTGAGTCTTTTTCATTTTATTTTGTAATTGTATCCCGATTCTCGATGTCTATTGGTGTACCTAACTCTATAAAAATTCAAATGCTAAAACCTAACTCGTTCTTAGCGTGTGAGTCTTTTTTTTATTGTTACCCAAAATATGATCGTTTAGTTTGAATCGATCCACTTACAATTTTTGGTTGATCCAGTCGTATTCAAAAACATCATTGATTTCAAAGAGAATCTCGAGCAAGTCGAAGAATAATCATACTCAACACGTGGTAACAAGCTTCTTTTTATCTTTTAGACTCAAACGCCGTGAAGAATTAGCTATGAAGAGTGCATTATACTGGTGTCGAACATGATTATACCAACCCCACTAAACATATTTAATCACTAAAACAAGAACAATAATACCAATAATCATGCAATTGAGAACTATATAAAGGAGGCATTATTTTATGTTATATTTATATTTATATTTATATATTAATTATGCAAATTATAAGTCAAAAAATAAAATAATTTTTTAATTTATATTTTAGAGAAAAAACTGAAGAAGAAATATATATATATATATATATATATATATATATATATATATATATATATATATATATATAATGTAATTGCGGCCAACAAAATAAATATATCCAGAGACAACTAATATTGGTCTATTTTTTTGTTAATCAATCCTCTAAATTGATAAAATATTTGTATTTAGTTTTAATTTTTTTTTATAATATTCTTAAATTAATAAAAACTTAAAAAGGATATATTTTTAGCTAATTTTAGTAAAACTATTAATATTTTATTTAAAAAATATACTTTACTTTCGACTCTTTTAAGTGGTCTAAAAATATCTCTATTAAAAAAAAAATTAAAAACATTTAAAAAGTTAAAATATACTTTTGAATTTTTATGTGTATTTTTTAAAATATAGTAATAATCGTAAAAATATTCATCATTTTTTAGAATTAAAATTATTGATATAAAACTTAGAGTACATGTTATATTATTTCCTTAAAGGACCAAATTATTTATAAGTGGATGAAACAATTATTAAACCACAGACATAGAGAATCTCTCTTTCTCTCTCATTATCATAGCTTATGTAACGAATTTCAACGGTATAACTTCCACAGTTTTAACTGTCAATCAACAAAAGGTCAAACTTGGAACAGCTTCATAATTTTGAAACGGGGCGACCCGCCGTCGTGTCGTGGACTTTAAGGAAGAATCTCGCCGGCGGAACTGACAGCTTCTCCTTCAAAATGCTTCCAATCGTGGCGATCAGCCGCCTCTTTACTTCTGAGTTTATTCCTCCCATCGACACCACCTCCGCAAACGCCGCCGGTTCCTTGTTCCCCCCGAACGATATCGCCACCGACCCTTTCAACAACACCATAACATACTGTCCAAAAAAAAACAAAATAAATTAAGAATATTTACTAAAACCAATGCATCGGTAAGCTGTAATGGAAGACAAATATCAATATTATATATATATATAGAGAGAGAGAGTATGGTTTACATTCTCGGGTTTGCCTATAATTGAGGAGACGGCGGAGGTTGTGGCGGCGAAGATGGCGGCGGAGTCGGCTCCGGCGAGATCGACGTTGGTGGAGATGTAAAGGCAAGGCATGGGGATTAATATGGAGAGGAGAGAGAATGGTGGAGTTTAGAGAGGGAAGATTTGAATGAAATTATGGAAATGAAATTAGAAAGGAAGGGTTTTTATAGCAAAGATTTGTCAACTTTTTTTCTTTGAACCAAAACGTGGGTTTTTCTCTCAAATTAAAATACACGTTTTTAATGCTACACGATGAGGTGTTGTGGTTTTGGTCTTACTTCAAATGGTGCCATTTTTTTCCTTTCAAATAATTGACCCGTCCATAATTCAACCAATAACTGAACCCTACCGCTAGCAAATATTGTCCGCTTTGACTCGTTACATATTGCTTTCAGCCTCACAGTTGCATCTCTTAGGAAGAGGTTACAGTATCTTTGTAAGGAATGTTCGTTCCCCTCTCCAACCAATTTGGAATCTCACAACATATAACCGTTTATCTCTTAAACGTTTTGCATAACTTTTAGATAAAGATATTTTTATTAATTTAATTTTAAAAAAATTGATTTTATAATTAAAGTTTTAACATAAAAATAATTATTTTTATCTTAGGCTTCAAATGCTTATTCATGCATATAAAACATTTATTCATCAAATAAATAAACAAAACATATTTTAACTTTGATAATTAACTATGGTTAACTATTTTAGTTTATTAAAATAATTTTAACTAATTTAATTTAACTTTGATGTATTTTGAGTTGTTTATTTTTTTAATAAATATAAATAATTATCTTCAAATAAATCATTCTAATAAAATTATATAAACTTTTCCCGACTTATATTTTAAAAATCAAATGTTATAAGTAATAATGAGATATACTTATAAATCTTATAACATTATAATAATTTATTAATAAAACAATAATAAGTATACTATAATAATATGCATTAAATTTTAGGTCTTTGAGTTCGGTTAGTCATGGGTATCAATAATTTATTCTCAAATAATTTATAAAATTATACAAAAATTATATACGAAACATTCCATATAAGGTTGTGAAAATCTCTCTTTAATAGACGTGTTTTAAAATTGTGAGATTGATGACCATACGTAACTGGCTAAAGCGAACAATATTTGTTAGCGATGAGCTTGGGTTGTTACAAATGTATCAGAGACAGACACCAAGTAGTGTGCCAATAGCCGGAGAGGAGAACAAAACATTCCTTATAAGGCATGTGGAAACCTCTCCCTAGTAGATGCGTTTTAAAATTATGAGGCTAACGACGACACGTAATAGGCAAAAGTGAACAATATCTGCTAACAGTAGACTTGTTGGTTGGGTTGGTGACTTGAGCAACTCGAAGAAGAGAGTTCAACTCAACCCAACTCTCTATTTTCAAGTTGTGATGGGTTAGGTTGTCGGGTTGTTTTTAATTATTTTAACAAATCTTACTCATCTACCATATATATTATATTAATAACTAAAATCACATAAGTCCCGAATATCAAACATTTATAAGTCATAACACATCATTAACCTCGATTACAAACGTTAAATATTCTTAATTTGTATAATAATCTTTAAAACACGGTAAGTTGATCAGGTTGACCAGATAAAAAAGATGTCGACCTGCAAATCCACTTGAAACAGTCACGGACCGTTCGGACGAGCCAACCCAATCCAAACCAAATGAAAAAAAAAATCCTTATAATCAGAGTTGGATAGTCTAGATTAGTCAGATTCTCGAGTCATATAAACACTTTTATTAATTAATTTAAAATGATGGGAATTCGAGATCTATAATATTGACTACCAAATATTTGAGTAGGTCAACGGAATTGGTATTGTTGACTTTTTTGCGGACCAATTATACATGTTGGCATGTTCCATTAAACATTCTAATATCAACTTTTTTTTTGCTTTTTTAATTCATAAAGTTTGAGTTTTGTTCATATTTCATCTTCCAAAATTCTAAAAAAGACACTGAAAATAAAGTATTGGATAATGTTTGAATTTCCTTAATTTCTTCAACATTATTAATTTGATTTTTAAAAAAATGTGCTAAATACAATCCTTTAAACACGTTTGATGATACACATTTTCCCGACCTATTTATGTTGAATTTTTAAAATTTTTATTTTGTGAAATCCCATATTAGTTGGGCAGATAACGAAACATTTTTTATAAGGATGTGGAAACCTCTCCCTAGCAAACACGTTTTAGAACTGTGAAGCTGATAGCGATACGTAACGGGCCAAAGCGGACAATATTGACTAGCGGTGGGCTTGAGTTGTTACAAATAGTATCAAAATTAAGTATCGAGCGGTGTGCTGAGAGAGGTGGATTATGAGATCCCACGTCAGTTGGAGAGGAGAAAACCTCTCCTTAATAGATGCATTTTTAAATTGTGAGACGTAATGGATAATATTTGCCAACTAGAAATTAAAATTAATATTTTAAAATTTAAAATATTATAATGGATGAAAAATAGAAAATGGAATTAAAATAAAATAATATTACAAATGTAAAATGTATTTTGTTTGGGATAAATATGAATAAAGGGAAAGGTTGAAAAACGCAGCTTTAAAAGGCAAACGAAGAGGTTGAATTTGCTAAATAACAAAAAAAGAAAAAAAAAATTAATTAATTAAAAAAAAAAAAAGAGCAAAAAGAAAAAACATTTTTCATAATTAAATCCTCTAATATATATAATAATAATAAATAAAAAAGAGGAGACCAAAAAAGGCAAGCTTTCAAAAATGGCCACCACCGTCAGCCGATCCGAACCAATTAATCGGGGTGTGGGGCCCATGTCTCCATTTGATCGGAGGATGGTGGAATTGGTCCGTCTTAACGGCGTGGCGTGTATTTGTCGGCGCCGTTGTCCCCCTTTGCTTTTACCTCTACAAACATAGAGCATTTTCTTTCTTTTCTTCCGAAAATGACCTTACGACCGTTGTTTCTTTAGTCAAAGATGACGGTGGGCGTTTGAACCAATCATTAAATGGGCCTGCCCAATTTAACCCAACCAACTTCAACTAAATTGACCCATATGTCCCAAATTTAATGCCCCCACCCTAAGACAATCAAACGTGTCAAATCTCACGTCCGGTTGGAGACAAAAACGAAGTATTTCTTACAAGCGTATCAAAACCTCTCCCTAGCAGACACGTTTTAAAATCATGAGGTTCACGACGATACATAACAGACCAAAGCGAACAATATCTACTAACAGTGAATTTAGACTGTTACAATACCGCTGGGTTAAATTATAAATTTTATTCATATGTGAGTTGTATATAGTGTTTAGGCTCAAGTTATTACGATCGTATATAGAGAACGTATTAAAGATCCACTCGATTTGATTTTTATTAAGTAAAATTAAAATAAATTTGACCAATTTAATTTTCATTCACAAATAACATACCT
Organism: Cucurbita moschata; assembly: GCF_002738365.1. Taxonomy (NCBI): domain Eukaryota; kingdom Viridiplantae; phylum Streptophyta; class Magnoliopsida; order Cucurbitales; family Cucurbitaceae; genus Cucurbita; species Cucurbita moschata. Next base: position 3,683,206 of record NW_019268531.1, read on the forward strand.
TAAATTTTAATAATTATCTTTAATAAATGGAAAAATAAAATTGGAGAATTAATTATATAGGTTATATTTTAAAAATTAAATATATTTAATTTATTTCATTCCTTATAACATAAAATACATTAATTTTAATTTATTATTATTTATTCTAATTCTTCTATCAACCTATTTATAAACGATTTGAATAGGATTGATAGATAAAATTAATATTTTATAAAAATAAAAATATAAAAAACAAATATAGAAAAAGAAACCATATATAAAACACAAATAATTAAAGAAAGAGAAACAAACAAAAATTATATAAATAAATAAAAGAAAAAGAAAAAATAATAAAAAATAGAAAATAGTTAGAGAAAACTTGGACCGACCCATCCCCAGGATTCGTAATCCAGATTAGACATTTGTGTGCCCCGACATTCCCTTGCATCACCTGCGACATGGTTACGTTACCTACTCCTTACTTCTTAAGAGCGAAAATTATCACTGTAGACTAACACAAGTTCTTCCAACATGTTTTGTCACCATTCACATACATCCCAAGAAAATTGTTAGGACGTCATCCACCATAGAATTGCTCCAAGTAAAATACACCTACCTACTGTAATTGGGCCTATTGGGCCTAGAGTCGAGTCGGCTTAATTTAGCAAAGCCCAAACAAACTTTGGATCAGATGAAGCCCAAAAAGAGCGGCCCAAATTCATGTACAATTTATTTTGACTAAAATGGATGAAAAACATTAATAAAAGCTTAGGGGAGGTGTCCGTTTTTTCGTGGAAGTTTCCACCTTGTTAACTATGACAAGAGTCGCTACTATAAACAGACTCGCGACTATGGCATGTCGGCTCTCTCGGGACCCCTACTTTTTGGAGGGCACATAATTGCTTCAACCACAAGGGAAAGGGATATCTCTTTCACATTACCCTTAAATCACCCGACCCATTTCCGTCTAAGTTTACCCCTAGTTGATACTGTTTTGATCTGCTACATATCGTTATTAGTCTCACAGTTTTAAAACGTGTCTACTAGGGAGAAGTTTCTACACCTTTTAAAGAATACTTTGTTTCCCTCTTTAACTAATGTGGGATATGACAATTGATCTCAAAGAAATAATAAGAACGAACTAATGTTTGAGTAATGTCGTTCTCGATTATCTTTTGATAGCTGGGTAATTTACGAGTATTATAAGATCTTACATCGATCGGAGACAGAAACGAGTGCCAACGAAGATAATAGACCTCAAATTAGTAGATTGTGAGATCCCATATCTATGTGCGGTCGAACCAATTGTATAGGTTCTTAGAAAATTGTGTACATCAACCTTTATTTCAGTTTGTCAAAAAGCAAGAGACAACAACATTAAGGTTGCTTGCTTTTCTTATCTTCTTTGTTTGTTCAATACTTTAAAATGCCACCTCAACTATCTTTCTAACCTACCTTCCCCGCTGTAATCTTTTTAGGTCGGTGGGTTTTAAAGATTCTATAGTCTATCTCGAGTAGATATTGTCTTTTTTATGTTTTTTTTTTTCGGACTTTCCCTCAAAATTTTTAAAACCCATCTGCTAAGAAGAGGTTTCCATACCCTTGTAAAAAACGTTTCGTTCCCTTATCACCCAACGTGGGATCTCACAATCCACTCCCTTTTAGGGTCCACCGTCCTCATTGATACTCGTTTCTCTCTCTCCAATCAATGTGAGATCTTACAATCTATTTCAATGTCCACACCCCTCCAGGGCTTACTGTCTTCACTAGCACATCGTCTGGTGTTTGACTCTAATACCATTTATAACGGTCCAAGCCCACTGCTAACAGATATAATGTAAAATCGTATAATGTTTCATGTCCAAGATTCAAATCAAGATCTCGCATTATCCATTCAGTCATAGAAAATGGTAAAATTAAACGTACTTAAAATAAGTAAGTAACATGATTATGTGGCAAAAACGAAAATAAAATTAAAAAAAGAGTGCGAGAATTTAGGGAGGAGAAGGAGTTAATTAGGAGACTAATAATTTTTTTTTTATATTTTTTTAAATTTGAATGTGTTATGATTAAAGTGGATAATTAATGAAGTAAGGTTTAGTGCACAAAGTCAAAAGGTAATGTTTTGTATTGAAACCAACAAAAGCAAAAGAAATCATTTTTAAAATTAATTTAATTGGGGAAAATACTTTTTAGAAAATGTAGATTTTTTACATACTTTTTGCCAATACCAATGTAACATCTTACCCCTACTTTAAATTATTACCGCAATGTACTTTCAATATTAACCGTTTCTAGATGTCAATTATTTTCACAAAACCTTAATTCTCTCCGACCAATGTGGGATCTCGCAATCCACCTCCCTTAAAGACTCAGCATCCTCTCTAGCACACCACCTAATATCGTTCTCCTCTCCAACCGATGTGGGATCTCACAACTCTTGAAGACCCAACGTCCTCATTTGTACAACACTCGGTGTATGACTCTGATACCATTTGTAATAGCCCCATGTCCACCACTAGCAGATATTGTCCATTTTGGCTCGTAAGCTTCACGGTTTTAAAATGCGTCTACTAGAAAAAGATTTCCACATACTTATCAGGAATGTTTCGTTTCCGTCTCCTATCAATGTAAGATTTCACATGTTTTATGCTAAATACGTGCCATTTTAGATATGAAATATCTTTAACTTCAATAGAGACAAAAAAAAAAAAAAAAAAAAAAAAAAAAAAAAAAAAAAAAAAAAAAAAAAA
>NW_019268531.1:3686318-3728976 GCF_002738365.1 Cucurbita moschata
AAAAAAAAAAAAAAAAAAAAAAAAAAAAAAAAAAAAAAAAATTATTATATTTGAATGGAATTAAATTTTTTTTAAAAAAATGTGAAAAATGTAATGAGAATAAGGCGAAGGGTAAGTGGGTAAAATGATTAAAATTGGGTCTTAATATAATAATTAATTAATTAATTAATTAATTAATTAAAAGAAGCATGCAATATAGGGTGCCAATTTTAACTTTGGTTTAAACTAAGTTTGTGATCCCTAAATATTCTCTCATTTATCAAATTTCAATTTTTTAATTTTTAATTTTTTTAATTCTTTAATTTTTTAATTTTTTTAATTTTAAGAATCCAATGTTTAACTTTTGCTAAAAGTGGCTGTCTAATACCAAACTCAAATGTCTTAAAAATGTGTTAAATTCATTATTTTTATTAATAAAACCTTTTTTAACTCTCCAAAAAAAAAAAAATTAATCATTTAAATTTTCATAACCTTCGCTAATTTCATAAATAAATACCAAAAAAATATGTATACGAACCACAAGTGAATAAAAAATGTTCATCGAGTAGATAAATTTAAGAGTAGAACAAATCATTTCTTATAAAAGTAAGTAAACTTCTTTCTAGTAGACGTGTTTTGTCCAAAAAAAACACAATTTTTTACTGTGATATTATTATTTAATACGTGGATTTTTATATTATTATTTAAAAATAGAAAAAAAAATAAAAGAAGAAATAACATAAAAGATTTCGTATATCCTCTTAATGGGTATGACAAAAAAAGAAAAAAAAGAAAAAAAAAACAATTAAATGTAACTAATATGAATATAATAATTGTAATAAATATGAATTTAATTATATTTTTATTTTCTGAAAATATCGATTATTCAAGCCATGATCCTATCCAGTTCCCAGGATCTGTTACGTGGATATGGGACCCACACTGTTATTATTATTATTATTTTTTTCTTTTTTCTTTTCTCCTTTTTTGAATTAAAGAAAAAAAAAAAAGTAAGAGAGAGAAAAAAGAAGTAGAGTTTGTCTGGTTGGAGCTGGTGGGCCCCACTACATTCACCCTTTTTTTTTTACCACCTCAGTAATTTTCTCCCCTCTCTTCCTCCAATTATTACCATCGCTACAGATGTTAAGTTTTTGTCTCTTATTTCAATCTTCATGTTTATAATTTATTTTTATTATAATTAGTAAAAATTAAATAATTTACAATAATCTTTAAAATATAATTTAAAGGAGGGGACACAAAGATGTTGAGGTCTCTATGAGTTAAATTGACATCTTTAAAATTTTAATTTAATTTAATTATTGTTATTAAAATTTTAAAATATTTATTTTAATATCTAAATTTAAAAATACTTTTTAATGAATGGAATTATTAGACATAATATTTAAAATTTAGAATTTAGTCTCCTTGACCGTACAAACACATCGGTCCAGGCTCAGAGGTCGGCTTCGCGGCGGCTCAGCTAGCCGTAGAAGAAAAGAGAGAAGAATCTCACAGGATCCCTCACCGGTGGGTGATTTTATTCTTTCTCCATTTTTGTCCTTTTCTTCCCTTAACCTGCTTTTCAAACTTCAAATCAGAACCCCTCTCCTTCTCCATTAGCTCTGAAATTCCGACCAGTGAGCTCCATAGCCGCCGTCAAAACCCCACTCTCTTCACTTTTTGACCAAAATCCCATCTCCGATCTCTGGTTTTTCCTCAAAAACCCCTCCAATGGAAGCCACAGCACCACCCAAATCCCCATTCCCAGACCCTTCTCAGCCGCCCACCGCCTCCCCCAACCCACATTCCAAGAAAACCTTCGTCTCCTCTCTAATGGAGGCCGCCACTCTCCGCTCCCCTTCTTTCAAAGAAGACACCTATTTCATTTCCCATCTCAAATCCTCCGAGAGAAAAGCCCTCCAAGACCTTAAAGACAAACTCTCCGCCGCTACCTCCGCCGACGATCGTCTCTCCATGTGGGGTATACCCCTCTTGGCTAACGACGACCGTGCCGATGTCATCCTACTCAAGTTCCTCCGTGCCCGTGACTTCAAAGTCCTTGATGCCCTCCACATGCTCCAAAAATGCCTCCAATGGCGCTCGGAGTTCGGCGCCGACAGCATCCTCGATGAAGACCTGGGCTATAAAGAACTCGAGGGCCTTGTCGCGTATATGCAGGGCTACGACAGAGAAGGACACCCTGTTTGTTATAACGCTTATGGGGTTTTCAAAGACAAAGAAATGTACGAAAGGATCTTCGGCGACGACGAGAAACTCAAAAAGTTCCTCAAATGGAGAGTTCAAGTCTTGGAACGAGGGATTCACCTCCTCCATTTCAAGCCCGGCGGTGTTAATTCCTTGATTCAAGTCACCGATCTTAAAGACATGCCCAAACGAGAGCTTCGTGTCGCTTCCAACAAAATCCTCTCGCTATTTCAAGACAATTACCCTGAAATGGTTGCCCGTAAGGTACATTTTAACTTCCTAGATATGAATTTCTCGCACCCATTTGTTCATCTTTTCGTGTTCTGATTCCAAATCTGAATCCAACCCATTTTTTCTTTTCAGATTTTCATCAATGTGCCATGGTATTTCAGTATGTTGTACTCCATGTTTAGCCCCTTTTTAACTCAACGAACCAAGAGCAAATTCGTCATCGCTAAAGAAGGCAACGTCGCCGAGACCCTTTACAAGTCAGTCAATTCACTCCAACCCTCTCTGTTTCTTTGAATCTTTTCCTTAAAATGGGGTTTTCATTTCAACTTTTCCGATCAGGTTCATCAGACCAGAGGACGTGCCAGTCCAGTACGGCGGCCTGAGTCGGCCGAGCGACTTACAGGATGGACCTCCCAAGCCAGCGTCGGAGTTCGCCGTCAAAGGAGGGGAGAAAGTGAACATTCAAATAGAAGGCATTGAGGTTGTTAATCATCTTCCTCTTCAAAAACCCCATCAAATTTAGCTCACTAAGTACAGATTTAACGAAATTTCATGAAACAGGGAGGTGCCACAATCACATGGGACATTGTGGTGGGAGGTTGGGAATTAGAGTACAGCGCCGAGTTCATTCCGATCGCCGATGGCAGCTACACCATTGCAGTGGAGAAAACAAGGAAAATTTCAGCTAATGAAGAAGCAATTCACAACTCATTCACTACAAGAGAAGCTGGAAAAATGGTTCTCTCTGTCGACAACACCGCCTCTCGAAGGAAAAAGGTCGCTGCCTACCGTTACATCGTCCGAAAATCAACAGCGATCTAACAATAAACATAACAAAAGAACAAGAACAAGAACAAGAACAAGACGATCCAAATCTCCTAATGTTTGACAAGTAAAGTTAGTATTTTGATATTGATTTTGATTATGTAATGTGTTTATCTGTATTGGGTTTAGTTATAAAATTCAGTTGCTTGTGGTTATGAAGTGTTTGTTAATATAAGTAAAAGGGAAGAACAGCTTTGATGAGGTGCAGAGCTTTGTTGTTTGTTTGTGCACAGAGGTTAAGAGGAGGGGCATGGCGGTGGGGCGTGGGGTATCGCTTTTGGAAGTGTCAGAACAGAGAAGGGAAAGCGTCTAGAAATGGGTTTTTGATTCGATTTGATTTGAATTTATGAAGGATTTTGTGTTTGTTAGGAAGAGAAAGACAAGAGGGAGAGAGTGACAGAGCTCTGAAACTTTTGCTAACAACACATCACAAGAACAAGAGATGGATGGGTTTGGTTTGTGGTCATAAATTAAGAAAAGGATGGTTTGGTTTCATTTTAACCTTAAATATCATGTCCTGTTTCTCAAGGACAAGCTGAATGAATTTATGACTACTTAATGATTTATGTTGGTAAATGAGGGAGCCAACATTTGAATTCAAAATCCCTCAATCTTTAGCTCATATTGTGTAATGGGTCGTCTCGCTCGTCTCATTAAGTAGTTCGATAGTCACTCGAGTGAAGATCGAATCTTTGATTCTTTAGGTAGACGTGATCTGGGCATTGGCCTATGGGCTCCCCACTCGACCTATCTTGAAACATGGCCCAAGGAGTTTGAGACGTGTGCGAGTTAACAGGTGAGGAAACTCGTAAGGCGCGAAGAAGTTGGCTGGTGGGATCCCTTTGTGGGTTGCATCACTGACCGACTTTGATCTTTTGAGAAGGGTTCGAGTGTGAGCATGTCTGTTAGGGCTCGAAAGATGGTTTACTATGCCTAAGTGGGGTGATAATCTATTGAGTTAGTTGTCTTTTGATTGAAAGGTTTTTATCTTGAATGTAAGATCTCACATCAATTAGAGAGTGAACGAAGCATTCTATTCTATAAGAGTACGAAAACCTCTCCCTTGTAAATATATGTTTTAAAACTGTGAGGTTAGCAGTGTTAAGTAATGGGCTAAAACGAACAATATCCGCTAGTGGTGGCCTTATATTGTTACATTGATACTCATACTCTCACCTGTTTAGATTCGTTGATGCCTCGATTTACACATTAACAATCCAATTGATTTTCATGGGTCAATAATGGAAGACGATGGATCATTTTGATTTAACTTAAAATCTATGTAAGATTATTTGATGTTGGAAGGGAGGATGCTCCTCCATAAAAACACACAACAAAAAAACAAAACAAAAACAAAAAAAAAGAGATTCTTCATTGAGAGGCAAATAAGACAAAAGAGAATGGACAATAGTTTATTCATTACTCCACCCAATCAAAATAAGCCAAATAAGAATATATATATATATTTAATTCATTTGTAGGGTTAGAAAAGTAATGTCACCATGGGAATAGACATAATTTTAATTTTGAAACCAAGTTAGTTATTATTGTTATATCCCCGTTTTATTAGTTAAACCATATTTTAAAAATATTTTCTTTTAACTTAAAAATAATATATTTTTTAAATTACCTTTATTATTTATTTATTATTATTATTGGGTGGATTGGTGACACGAACAACCCAAATAAAATTTACAATCAAATACAAACCCTTTCAAGTTAACCCAATTCTCTATTATCAAGTTAACCCAATTCTCTATTATCAGATTAACCCAACCGAACACTTTATTTTCAAGTTGGGTTTCCACGATACTAACATTCTCGCGGTGTCAAAAATATCATTTGTAACAACTGAAGTTCACTCCTAGCTAATATTGCCTGTTTTAGGCTTTCTCTTTCGAGCTTCGAACTTCACTGTGGAGATGCTAATATTGACTGTTTTAGGCTTTCTCTTTCGAGCTTCGAACTTCACTGGGGAGATTTTAAAACGCATCTGCTAGAGAGAGATTTCCTCAACTTTATAAACAATGTTTCGTTCCCCTCTCTAACCGGACAAGGGAATGTGGAGAGGACAATATCGGACAATATCGGCTGAGCTATTATATACTTATTACATAACTTCATATCCATGCTACTCCTGTTCTTATGTTCATGGTGCAATTCTTCTCAAGATATATATAACTTGTGGTTGAAATTTACATTGATACAACCCAAAAGAAGAAAATAATATATACTATAAGGAGATTACAACAACATCACCACGTTGCTCTAAACATTTTGATATAAACAAAACAGAACAAAACAAAACCAACCAACAAACAAACAAACAAAATAACATAAAAAAACCTGTTCTTCGTTCTTCCTTGTTCTGGGTCCGGTGTGCAGGGGTAGCGGACACTCATCGAACGCTCAACATGCTTCAACTTCACGACAAGACTTACCCATTTTCAGATTATGGCTCAAAGCCCTCGAAAATGGCGGACCTCTCGTCAGTGAATTGCTTCTGCAAATTCCCTGCTCTTCCTTGGAAGAATCTCTGTTCACAGACCCACCTGCTTCTTCTCTTGTTCTATCATTCCCCATTGATTTACAGCTTCTTGAAACTGCAAATTCTGGGTGGCTTCTCACGTTCCGCCGCCCCACGCTCGTCATTGATTTCATCAACATTGGTGGGTTCTTGAAGAACACGCAAATCACTGCACAATCGTCGATCATCGACCCTGGAAATCGCCGTTTCCATTCTCGAACTGCTAGTTTCACTACCAATTTCGCTGCCGTGGATCGGTTCTTTGCTGATGCAACTATGTTGATTACTTGCTTGTTCGTCAACACATCCCATACCTGCAATTTTGTGATACGAATTGAGAATTAACAATGGCGAAAGGATGAACAACTTGTTATGTTTTAACTGACCCACCCCATCTGTTGCTAGAACGATGAACTCGTCTTTTCTTGTGAGATTTCTGTAGGAGATTTGAGGGTTTGAGATAACGCCATAATCTTTTAGGCAAAAATCGCCTAAGGATCTTGACATGGCCAGGCCTGGGTAATCTGCATCTGGTACCCATACTCTGTGTATATCTGGGTCTTCTTTTTCTGCTGTGATTCTGCCATGGCTGTTGTGTATTCTTTCTGCCTCGCCTGATTCACATTCAAAACATAAGAACGTCACGATTCTTGGAAGGGAGTCCCACGTTTGATGAGACCAAAGTCATGAGAGCTTAGGCTAGAGATTCGTGATTCCTAAGATGGTATTAGAGTTATGTCATATCAATAGAATCCTCAAATGTAGAACTAAGAAGTTGTGAGCCTCGAAGGCTGTTCGAGGGCTCTGTAGGCCTCAAGAGAGACTCTATGGTATATTTATCTCTATTGGTATGAGCCATTTTGGGGAAACTCAAAATAAAGCTACTAGAACGTAAGCTCGATCGGTGATTCCTAACGAACAAACCGTGAAAAGGGTTGATAGATAGATTGAATGAATAGATACCCACATGGAATATTTGGTTTGTGATCGACTGTTAATTGGATGGGAATATGTTGATGTTTATCTCCTCTGGTGCAGAGAACCGCCCGGGAGTCACCCAAGTTAGCCACCACCAAATGCTCTCCCTGATCATCAAGAACACATCAAGAACTGAAGGGTTTTTGATTTAAATCTTCCAGGAAAGGATTATTCACCTGTTTGATAATGGTCACGGCTGTTGCTCCACTACAGAAACAATCAATAGAAGAATCATAGCCGAGTTCTTGATCAAATTCTTTGAAAGATTCTTCAAAAGCAGCTTCCCAAATAGAAACCAATCCATCTTCGGGTTTCGATGGGTGTTTTTTGATTGCTTTAGAGAGCTTCGTGGGTAGCACATCTCGTGCATAACGAGCAACCCTATGACCAGAAGGACCATGACCATCAAAAACTCCACAAAACACCAAATCTTTCTCCCCTGAGAAATCCTGTAAGTTTTCATCCAAATTTCATGAAACATTTTGCAGATCATCCATAACATTCATCAAATTAGGGGCAACAAACAAAACATTGATTGATTCATCTCGTTTACCTCCCAAATCGTCATTGAATCTTGATTGACTCCTTTTCTTCCTCGTTGAGTGAACATTGATGTGAAGGCAGAGGATCCACGGAGTCTAACAGTCTCGCCGTCGTCACCGCGTCGGACCTCTTCTCCGTCGTCGCCGGCATTGGAATCCCTCTCATCTCTATCATAGGTCATGTAGCCTCCTCCATGGATGTGATCTTTTGTGCAGCAGGCTCCCATTTGTGAGACAACCCCTCCACTAGGGCGATCTCAAAAGGGAAGATGACCCACCAGAAGAGATCAAATACCCACAAATTTTCTGGGAAAGAAAATGCATGAAAGCAAAGAAACAGAGAAGGGGAGAAGGAGAGAGGATGATATTAACGACAAACACAATGGAAAGAGAGAGAGGGAGAGATAATAAATTGAAAAATGTTGTTGGGATGAGAATGTGGAGTTTCAACAAACAGAATTATATTTAGAAAATGAAGGGTGGTGTTGACATTTGAGGTTTAGTGGGTTTGTTCTTCTTTCATTTCTTCATCTTTTTAAGGTTTGATCCCATAAATTTTTGGTGGATGGTTTGTCAACTGTTTGTTACAAACCAATAGACATGAAATGGTTTATATCTTCCACTAAATTATTCCAGTTTCTGACCGACCAATGGTGCTTAAATAACAATATTGGTTTCTTTGTCACTTGGAATTGTTTTAAACTATGATGTGACTTTGATATAATCACTAAATTGTCATCTTATTCACCTCGCAAGATCGACCTCATCGACACAAACCCAATCTAGAAATAATTGTAGCAATGATGAAACGTGATGGGTTTTCATACATTTTTTTAACGAATATTCAATAGAGTTGTTCGAAGAGTCGGAGTTAGGATTGTCGAAGAACACTCCAAAATATTAGATCATTGTTCAACTCAAAAACTCACTAATCTCTCCACCAACAGTGTCATAAATTTATACTCTCGTTCATAAGAACACTACCTATAATGTGAGATTTCACATTGATTAGAGAGGAGAACGAGTATCAGTGAAAACGTTCGACCTCGAAAGGGGTGAGATTGTGAGATCCACATCGATTAGAGAAGGGAACTAAACATTTTTTATAAGGGTGTGAAAAACTCTCCAAACCTTGATGGTTCCTCGAGTGAAAATTCAAAGAGGACAATATACACTAACGGCAGATAGATTTGGCCATTGGAAATCAATAGAAAAGGGCAATAGATGCAGGCGAAGCACTATCTATCTGTCATTTCTGGCTGGAGTTGGACTAAACCAAGCTGTTGATACTCAGTCATAACACAGTTGTACAACCGACTAAACCAAGCTGTTCCAGATACACTTCCATGGCTACAACCGAAGGAAAAGACAATGGCAGAAAAAGACATGATTTTCAGTTTCACAGAAGACACAGAGAATGTTATATGACACCAACAGGGGGATGGATGTATAAAATCAGCACAACTTATACATTTGCAGCTTAATCTGTAGCGAAAACAATATGAAAGCTTTCTTTTGTGGGAAGAAAAATATGTAAAATCAGATACAATTTCAAAAGAATGTTTATCCAAAAGAATGTATAGTGTTTGTTGTTACCACCATTGATGAACCAGAACTCCACTCTGTCTGAGAGATGCAAACAAATCTATGCATTCAGAATATGTTTTCTCATACTTTCTACTCCTTTCCCCAGGGCAACACCTCTGCCATCTATTGTAATGACACTCGAGAAACATCTCATCTATCAGACAAATCGCTCCCGTCTCAAACAGTCTCGGAATCAATTCGAATTCGGTTCCTTCCACGTCCATCTTCAACACCACGAAATCCTTCTCTGATACTGTGTTCTTCAACCAGGTAGCAAAATCAAACCCCTGAATTTGATTCACCTCGCCGTTGAAATGGCCCGACGATTTGACGGGTTGGATCCTGCCCATCCCTCGGCCGCCTTTATCTTCCATTTCCTGACCTGGGTCTTTGTTGATCTCAAAAGCCAATGTCTCATTCCTCACCCAAGCAGCATAAGGCAATAGTGTCACCCTTTTCTTTGATCTATACTGTTCGTGAAATGTTTGATCAGCTTCAATGGCATAAACTTCAAAGGTTTTGTTCTGCTTTGGATATTGCTTTTTGAACCAACTCCCAATGCTGGAGCCATAACTCCTGGCTCCAACATCCACATAGACATACCTGTTTTTGAAGCTAATTTCAGCCATTGATGGCAAATACTTGATGTTTTGTATGTTTCTCTTTAAGGTTAACCATGGCTTCAATGGCTCCTCCAATATCAGAGGCTCAGCATTTCGGACTAGAGCTAGCTTATACCCAGGAACAGAGCAATTCTTCTTGTAAGAATCTCCATCCAGTTTCTGCAACCTATTTTCCAGAATTCTAAACTCTTTCTTCAATACATATTCACGAGTAAAAGGCATCGATGGCAGAAAATTATCTATATCTTTTGATTTAAGAATCTTGCAGCAATTGAATAAATCAACGAATGAATTGAAACTATATGTGTCTTTTGCACTTACATGGACCACCGCAAACCCTTCGGGTTTCAGTATCCGAGCAATCTCCGAAGCAAAATCATAGGGCCGATGGGAAATATCCAATCGGCCTCCGCCGGAGAACACGAAGTCAAAGGTTTTATCCTCGAACGGAATCCGATGCGCCTCACCCTTAATCACGTGAGGCTTCAACGCCTTCTTGAAAATCCCAACCGAATCCGAAACGCCGATCTCCTTCAACGCCGATACGTCGGCTCCGGCAGGGGTTTCAATGCACAACACTTTCGAATTCGACGATAAGTAGCCCTCGGTAACTAGATCTTGGAAAACGGAAGAGTAAAACTGGACCGTCTTGATCCAATCTTCACTCGAATACAGATCCGGACGAGGAGGCCCGATGACACGAGAGTCAGTATTGTCCGTAATCAAAGCGGCACTTCCGACGCGGCCGCCTCCAGCGATCATGAAATTGAAATTTTCGGGCAAAGAGAAGAAACAGAAGTCGCCAATGCTACAGGATTCTCCGGCAATAGTCACAATATAAGCAAATCGACCGAGAATCACAAGAATAGAGAACAGAAGCACTCGAACCAGAAGGTTCCTCAGGGAGGCGAACTTCCCCGACACAGATCCCATTAAATCCCCCTTAAGCTCTTACTGTACACAACAAAGAAAACATGAAAACAAAACAAGAATTGGAGAAGATAAGGCAGCGTAACGATTCTAATGAATTGAAGAAGGTTTAGCGTGAGCAGAATCGGGAAGAGGTGTGGTTGGCTCCGATTAGGGTTCCGGCACAAGTGCCGGCGGCGGCTGCGATGAAAAAATGGGAAATCATGGTGGGCGGGAAGATATTTAAAGGAATTGCAGTGGCAATGAGGCGGTGGTGGTGCTGGTAGTGGTTCTGTTCGCTGTGGGGGAAAGGAGGTGAAAATGGAATCAGAGGATCGACGGTGAAGATAATGGAGAACGGGCAACCGGTTCAGCCGGTCACCATGTGGATAGGATGCTGATGGAATGGGAATGGAACATGAAAGCGAAGATGCTTTTGGCTTTTAATAATGGAAAATTCCAAAATTGTATTAAAAAATGATTAAATTATAATTAAAAAATCTGATTATAACAAATATATATATAATTTTTTTTAATAAATATAATTTTATTAAATATTCTATATTTAGTTAAATTTAAAATTGATTCTATATATGTTAAATTACTATAAAAGAATTTTAAAGTAATTCTCCATTAATCACTTTGGAATAACTTTTTGATAATCAAATTATTCTAAAATAAATTATTCATTTTTCCAAATATATTTTTAATTGTCACCGAACCTTCTAGATTGGAAGGAATATTTATGACCCAATCAACAAATAATTTGAATTTTTTAAAAATAATTGTTTTGACTATTAATCATCTAAATATTTCTTTTAATTTTTAATCTTATCTAAAATAATTATTATATTCATCTTTCATTTAGCATATAACTTAACAGCATAGAGTACATTTTGAGACATTTTCAGTCTAAAATACATGAATTTACCAAAACAATAGAGTACATTTTGAGACATTTTCAGTCTAAAATACATGAATTTACCAAAACATTATATACTCAGTGAATAAAATGGATAAGGTATTACAATGACCTATATGATCGTGACAAAAATTAGGTCGTAGAGAAGGATGATAATTTTATAATTAGGTAACAAAATTATGAAATTAGTTGTAATCGATCCAAACTTTGGAACCCACAATTGATTTGTATTGAAGTAAACACCTTGAGTGGATCCCACAATGCTTTATTCTTGTTCTTTGATGAGGACTTAATAGAAATGGGCCTAAATGGATAATTTTGTCAAAAAAAAAAAAAAAAAAAAAACCGGAGTTTCCATTACCAATAAAGCGGTCCCATTACCAATAAAGCGGTCTTAAAAATACATGAAAATTGTACACGTATGGTAAGAACTCCATGGTTAAGTATATTTGTAAAACGTCTTCCATACATATTCTATAATGTCTCTATCGAACGAATTACATGGTTAAGTGTATTTAAAAAACGTCGAATTAAGCACATGGGTTTGATTGAAATAGAGATGGGTTTCCATTTGCAATAATAATAACACATCAAAATCAAACACAGCTCATTTTGATGAGGAAATGCCAAATTGGGAACTCTACAACAACGAACGTGATGGGGGATTGGTTGTTGGCCCACTTGGAAGTGGACAAAACCTTAATAAAACATAAGTGAAATTGAAAGTCAAATTGAAACATAAGTGGAATTGAAAGTCCAATTTCGTTTAAAGGGTTCGATTCTTTGGACGCATTCTCCTAATATATTACAAGAAAACAAGGAACTACCTATCCTATCCTATCCTGTGCCGCTAACTCCAAGGTCTTGTTTTTTGTCATCCTTGCCGGCGCCGAACACCGGCCCGCCTTTCCCGGCGGCGTCTTCAACTTTGTCCTGAAGTTTATCGATCTGGATCATTCCGGCGTCCTCCCGGGAACGGAGATCGGTCCTGGTGCGGTTCTCGCCCCCGGGCACGGACTCGTACGTGGTGGCCGTGAACGAGTCCTTCGGCTGCGCGCCCTGAGCTCCTGACATTGCGAATCACGGAATCAGAATGGGTGTGGGAAAGGGATGAGTTGATTAGGGAATTGGGAACTGGAAATGGTGTTTATTTATGGGTTGGTTGGGATTTGAAGAAGAGGAGTCGTGGCGGTCATGCAATCGGTGAGAGGGCGGTTGAAGGGCACCACCTGCTCTCAGCTGCACCCCCTTCTGCCACCTCCTCTCTGTCGGTCTCTTTCTTGTCTTTTTCAGTTTTGGCTGATGGATAAAGTTTTGTTTTATTAGATTATAAGTTTTGTTTAAATAGATTTAAAAAAAAAAAAATTTAATCTTTATTCCATTTTGTGATGGATGTAGTGAAATTCTGGATCGGAAAGGGTAATGAAACATTCTAACACATGGTGTGGAGATCTCGGTTGGAAAGAGTAATGAAACATTCTAATAAATGGTGTGGAGATCTCTTTTGATAGAAGCGTTTTAAAACTATGAAGTTAACAGCGATATATAATAGACAATTGATGTGAAAATCTCTTTTGGTAGAAGCGTTTTAAAATTATAAGGGTAAGAGCAATATATAACGAACCAAACCCGACCATCTTTGTTAAAGGTGGACTTGGACTATTATAAATGGTATTAAAACCAGACGCATGCAATATGCCAACAAGGATGCTCGACCCTCAAAGGTGGATTGTGAGATCCCACGTTGGAAGAGTGTTTTAGGCAGACGGTGATACATAATAGGTCAGGTAGACAGTGATATATAACAGGCCAAAGCAAATAATGTTTGTTAGCAGTGGACTTGGACGATTAGAAATAGTATTAGAACCAGACATCGAGTGGTGTACCAACGAGGACGTTAGACCCTTAAAGAGGCAGATGCGTTTTAAAACAGTGAAGCTGACGACGACACATAACGGATCAAAACAGCCAATATCTTCCCGCAGTGAAGTTAGCGATTCCAAATTTATTGACTAACATAAAAATTTGAACCGAACATGATCCGTTTCTTCTCATAGAATGTTACACAAACAATTTACACAGCAGAAAGAAACTATATTCTTGTTCACTTTCATTAGAAAGAGTGATTAAAATTGAAGCTTGGTGACCATCTCGAGCAGCAGGAAGCCAACTTCTCCAGGTGAAACAGATGCTTTCGGACACGGTAGAGGTGGACGGTATAGAGCAGCGCCGCCAAAGTCACCACCGTGAACGATATCAGAATCAGCTTCCAGAAATCCTGCAAAAAAAATGGCCACCATAACCAACAGTCATACACAAATACAAAATAACTACTTCATCATAGACTGTTCTTCAATGATGATGAGGATGGTATCACCTGAGGATTTGAGACGACAATTCCCATAACGTACCCCATCAGGTCCATGGTCGATTGGAGAGCGTTTTGTGCACCCCCGACGACGCAACGATCGGATTCAGGGACTTGATCCTAATGATATGAAACGCAAGCAAACAAAAGAACTCCCCATTCATTACATCAAACTACATTATAGATAATATGAAGCAAATTCTATTGTGATTTGAATGCTGTGTTTCGTACCTGCATTTGTTGGATGACTGCCAAATCGAACATCCAGAGTCCGAGCCGAGACACTGCCACTCCGATCATTAGCATGTATGCTGACAAGAGGCTGTTTTGCATCCATATTGAAGCAACGCACACTAGTAAGCAGGACCACTGCAATGTCATTGACAATCAATATTAATGACCGTTTTGGTCGGTTGATAAAGAGAGATTTTCATTTCGATGTCAACGGTCTCTTGTTAGCCAATGGCTACAACGACGCTTAAACGTACCTGAGACCAAATAGACCAGAGGCCTGTTCGAAGCGTCGAAATTCGAGACTGTATAATAGGGTAAACAAGTGTTGCTGCAATGCCAATGGTAGCGCTTATTCCACGTGCAATTCCAATGATATAGGCGGGTATCCCTTCCCATTCTAAGGTTGCAGTCATTAAAGTTCCAAAGCTGGAAGAGAAAAAAGTTTGAGAATGGGAGACTTGAGTATCAATGTAACACCTAAGTCCACCGCTAGTAGATATTGTCCGCTTTGGCCCGTTACGTATCACCATCAGCCTCACCGTTTTAAAACGCATCTACCATGAAAAGGGTTTAGCCCTATTTCAACCAGTATCTCGCATTGTCGGGTGACTTGACTCTGATACCATTTGTGACAGTCTGAGACCACCGCTAGCAGATATTATCCTCTTTGGTCTGTTACGTATCGCCGTCAACCTCATAGTTTTATCAGTGAAAACATCGAGTAACCTTTACCTTGATATCCTACCTCGATTGGAGAAGAGAACAAAACATATCTTATAAGGGTGTGGAAACTTCTCCCTAACCGTGAGGCTAACGATAATACGTAACAAGCTAAAGCGAACAATATCTCCTAGCAGAGGGCTTGGACTGTTACAGTAGTATCAGAGTCGGTCATCAGGCGGTGTGCCAGTGAGGACGTTGTGCCCCAACGGAGTGGATTATAAGATCCCACATCGATAAGAGAGGAGAACGAAATATATCTTACAAGGGTGTGGAAACTTCTCCCTTGCAGTCACGTTCTAATGAGTGCATTGGTAAAGCAAGTGGATTCAGACATTACCTAAGGACTGTGAAGAATAACACAGCGAGAGCGATCCCCGGGAGTACGGTGTCTTGCTCTAGATACATCTTCCATGCACTAACAAATGGGAACTTTGAGAACCAGTTGAACATTTTCACTTTCCAGCTCGTTTCAGCCGAATGTCCATCTTCGTAATCCGGAAATCGAGAGACAGAACTACTCCCTTCCACATCTCTTAGAACAAGTCTTGAGACCCTTCTATGGCTGCTTTCTTCCAAAGCCGGAATCCCATCATACACAGAAGTGAACAACCAATACTCGAACCAAACCGATACGATATTCCAAACTGCCAAAGTCACAGCAGATGCCTTCAAAGAAACGAAACTAATAATGAAACCAGATATTACAGGACTAAACAGCTTGCAGACCAGATCGATCCGCCTCATCGTAGAGTTTATATTTGTCAGCATTTCAGGAGGATGGCGTTCTGATATCACTACCACCCTGTGCAAAAACCAAACTGGCAACTTAAACATCACTTGGATAGAACTTTCTTCTCAAATGCTATTCAAAACTAAACAGCAATCAATTACCATTCTCTTTCAATTAAGATAGTACCCGCAAGAGACGAAAGCGCGCCAACAGCTCCAGCAATATTTGTCAATATCACAAGCAAAATGAACCCTGTGAAATAGGTGGATATCAAATCTGAGTAGAACAGTAACGCGACCACCGTCGCTCCAGCAATAATATACGAAAGATTTTGTGTCACCAGCCAAATTTTGAGAACCTGATAACATAGAACCAAAAATATACGACTACTTCAATCAGGCAAACAGCAACTGTTTCATCCAGAGGATATTTGAAGACTACCTTGATCATTTCATTGATTCATGGTTGTTTAGTTTCATTCAAGTAGATGATCATGATAAACCCATATAACCTGGCTTGTGCTTATATCTAGGATGGATGAGCATATTGTGTTGAGGATTGTTGGGAGGGAGTCCCACGTTGGCTAATTTAGGGAATGATCATGGGTTTATAAGTAAGGAATACATCTCTATTCGTATGAGGCCCTTTGGAGAAGCCCAAAGCAAAACCATGAGATCTTATGCTCATAGTAGACAATATCATACCATTGTGGAGAGTCGTTATTCCTAACATGGTACCAGAGCCATGTCCTTAACTTAGTTATGTCAATAAAATCTTCAAATGTAAATTAAAAAAGTTGTGAGCCTCGAAGGTGTGGTCAAAAGTGACACAAGTGTCGAACAAAGGGTGTACTTTGTTCGACGACTCTAGAAGAGTCGAGCCTCGATTAAGGGGAGGTTGTTCGAGGGCTCCATAAGCCTTAAGGGAGGCTTTATGGTGTACTTTGTTCGAGGCGAGGATTGTTGGGAGGGGGTAAGGAATGATCATGAGTTTATAAGTAAGAAATACATCTCCATTCATACGAGGCCTTTTAGGGAAACTAAAAGTAAAACTAAAGTTGACAATACCATACCATTGTGGAGATCATAAGTTATCATTTCTTCTTTTGAAAATGTAAGCAAAAAGAGAGCAAAACCTTGACGTATGCTAACTTATCAACCCAATCACCAACAATTGGACCAAAGAAAGCAGTGGAAGCAGATTCCACAACACCATAAATCGCTGCAAAGAGTAGAGAATTGGGCCACACACTGATCATATATAAACCAACGGAGAATTCCCACATTCTGTCACAAAATCAAAGGCAGTAAGAACAAATCCAAATCCAATCAAAAGGGTTGGAACAGAACTCGAGTTTTAAAAAACAAAACCAAAATCTGCTCTAAGAGACATAAATACAAACACTTAGTGTGCAATCTGTGCAACAATGGAAGAAAACGTTCGAAACAAAACAAAACAAATCCCAAGTTTCTTTTACACTGTTTTCAATCCTGATATAATGAAATCAAATCCTAAAACATGATAAGATCAAACCAAAAACAGGGATTCAAATCATTCTATCAAACAAACAACTAGGTTCATCTAAAATCTATGAAATGACGGGAATAATCGGAATGGAAACCAAAATAGCGAGAAGAAAGGGGGAAAACCTAGCGCCCCATCTGGCCAAGAAGTGTCCGGCGTACAGACTCCGAAGAAGAGAAGAAGAAGCAGGGGATTGCAGAGGGGACAGAAGCGGCTCATTCTCCATTACTGTTTTCTTCAATCACAGCTCCTCTGGATCAAAATCAATCTGAGATTAACGAAATATGAACTGAATCGATCAAAGAAAAGGGTAAACAGAACGAAATCAGTGGGAGTTTGACTTCCGAATTCCCAGACGGGGAATTCTTCCTTTTTTAACTTGGGAAATTGCTTGCTGCTCTTCGATCGATGATTAGAAAAAGGTGGGTCTCTTTTATGCGTCTCTGAGGGAATGGATATTCAGGGAAGCGACAATTTTTTCTTATGGGTCTTTGTAAATATGGAGGTTCTTATATGAGCTGGGGAAGAACTGACACAGAATCATGATTAAATTAGCAACTTTCTGTCATGCAGATATGGAAAAAAAAAGAATTATTTAAAAGGGCTCATGACTCATGCTCATCATCACTGTCATGCATGCATGCAACCAAGAGGTGGTATTGAGGTTGAAATTTGACCTTACCAAATAGTTTCAAATTTAATGGTTTTAAACATTTTTTTTTAAAATACCTATGTAAGTTTTATTAATATTCAAACTTTTTTAATTTTTAAAAAATAATTTTTAATTTTTTTTAAATACGTATATAACTAGTACCCCATTTAAAAAATACTCATAAACTTTCGTTTAAAAATAATTTATGAGATGTCGATAGGCAGTTTTCGTCCATGTATTGATAGTAAGAATTCTTTAGAATTTTTTTAGAAAGGTAAAGGGTGTCGATGCTACTTTTAAAATTTCGTGTGTGTTTTTTAAACATAGTACTAACCGTAAATGTATTTTTGAACTTTTAAAAAAAGTTAGAGGGTATTAAAGAATTTTTTTTAAGTTCAAGTGTATTTTTGAAACACTATTAAAAATTCAAGGGTATTTTTGAAATAAAGTGCTAATCATTTGTCATCTAAAATGAACCGTAATGTATTTTTTTTAGAGTTTAAGTGTATTATTAAAACTTTTAAAATAATCCCACAACCCGAGTATCGTACTAAGAAATTCCACTTGTTGTACTAAGAAAACCCTTTAAATTGAGTCATCTTCCATCTACATAAATTTGTTTATATATTGAAACCATAAATAGATAAATCACAAGATTTATCCTTAAAAACAAATTGATTAGAAAAACATAATTGTCGGACAAGGACGAGGGACACATAATTATTTAAAAATCTAAGATCAAGACATAACAAGGACGCATTTGTTAAAATATGCATTTTAAAACATATCTTTTTATATAAGAAGAAAATTCAAAGTCAACACGTTTATGCATTTATATGCTTAAAAAATACGTTTGATTAACATATATATGTGTGTTTTTAATATACTTGATGAACATTGCATACAACTTTTGGACCTATTCTGACTTTAAACAATTAGTGTCTAACACATCTACACGCTAAGAAGTGTGCGATACGAGTCTAGCAAACATACGCTAGCCACACCAAAGTATCCGTGCTTCTTACCATTAGACAAAGCTAGACCTATATAACATGAATATATATTGGTATAAAACGTGAAGAGTAGCAAAGAATTTCACTGTACTAAGAAAGGTGGCCATTATAATATAGGAGGCCAGAACAGAACAGAAGTATGAGGGTGAGACAAAAATATGCATGAGACGGTACTACAATTACAAAAATTACATCAAAAGTATGTTACATACCAAAATTTAATCCATTCCAATACCATTTACAATTGCCAAGATTATACCAAATACCCAGGAGCACTGATTGTGTTTGGTCCAGCTCTTGTTGAATAATAATATTCTACCTCGTATCGTATGTTATTCTCGACGTTGTATACCGTTCGGTTGACGGGTGGTACTGCTTTGTTCATGAACCCAGAGCAAGGGACCAAAAGATAAACAAAAATAGAGACAACCCAGAGGACATGTGACGTATGCTTTATACATATATGAAGAAGCTTAGAGATGAAGTGGAATGCTAAACTACAGAAATTACCATTTAAGGGAGAACGAGAAATCTCAACCCAGATCATGGCGAAGCAGCGATGGAGTATTTATGGATTGAAGGAGGTGAAGTTTATTCAGAATCACTCCAACTATCAGAATCGTCATCTTCATCACTTCCAGCAAATGCCTGTTTTTTAATAGTTTCCAAGTAAGTTCCATTTCTAAGATAAAGATACGGGTTGGGTTGGGTTGGGTTGAGTTAGGTTCGAGGGAGCTAGAGAGATACCTGGCGAATCGCATTTGCTCTCTCCAAGATAGCAGCGACCCTCAAATTGGTTTTTGGACCCTGCACACTGGGTCTCGTTACGGCTGCGGGCTTCAAACTAAAGGACTGAAAATTACAATCAGAATAATTCGTTAGCAAACCAACTGCACCACGAAATTCGTGTCAATGTATTAATAAGAGCAATGTTCAGCTTCAACCTTGGTTCGAATCTGTGCAAGCAGTGAATCTCTTTCATCTACCTTGGGTCCAATTTCAGGTAGTATCCGATCAGAAACTTTTCTCAACTGCAAATTGGTCAAGAAAGTTAATTCCAAGTATTTTATAAGCTTATCACCGAATAAGTTCTCAAAATAGTTAATGAAATATTATAGAACCTTGCTTTTATCGTGGGCAGCGACAGCATCAATGAGAGGACTTCGTGGACGAAGTAGCTTACTACTAGTAGGTGGTTTTCCATTAGGCATACCGACCCCAGAGGTCGATGGCATAAGAGCTGTTTTAGAGGATGAAGCTACTTCTTCCTCAGTAGATGGCAAATCATCCCGAGATTGTTCGTTCTTCATGAATGATAGAGGCGCTATCATAGCATGGGAATTCCTTTTCTCCCCTTCAGAATCTTGTGATACATGTTGAGGTATATCAGGCTTCAAGTCTATTTGTGATGCTGAGTTGCTAAACGATTGGAATGACTGCCCATATGAAGATCCACTATCACTTTTACAATTTACGTCGTCGTTTGTCAGTCCTAGTGAAGGCAGTTTCAAATCAGCTTGTACTTCTTCTCCAGCAGACTTAAGAGAATAAAGCTCTGGGGTTTCCTTGGGCATTGGCGGTAACGTAAAAAATGGGTTATTGTATTGTTTCTCCATGGTGGCAGAACTATATTCGAAAACTTCGTTTGTAATCATGTGCAGTTGCCCTGTGAATGGAGGAGGCTGCATTGTGTTATGTACCATGTGACCAGATATATGTGTAAGCTTGTTATCTTGAAAGCATGTGTAGGGGTTCTCGGATTCCAAACATATGCCCTTCTCTTCAGCTTTCGATGGTAATATCGAGTGAAGTGGATCCTCACATCTTGGTGGAGCAGGAAAAGCTTGATGAACCTTCCCTAACCTCCACTGCATTGGAGGTAGAGGGGGTAATGGTGGCATCTCATTCAAATCGACTCGAGGTACCTCAGGCAGCAGGATGTCGCTAGGTAGGACAGGCTGTAATGTATCCATTGTACGACCTGTCATATCGAGTTCACCGATTGAATGTTGTATATATAACTCTGATAGAGAATGTCCAGCTTGAATGGTTGCCTCAATAGTTGTGCATTTAGAACTTTGATCCTGTTGGACTGCTGGATATGAAGGCTGTACCGGTTGAACTTTTTCCTCATCTAATTGTCCTGGAGATGGTTGTTCAAGGCGTGAAGAATTGGAAACATCAACATCTGCCCCTACAGGCCCCATATCCTCGTGTTTAGCTTGCAAACCTGGCAATGGCTCACTGGAAGTCTCAACGGCAGAGGAGAAACTTAGAGAGGGAGGAGATATACATTCAATGCCTTCATTAAGATCACACTGATGGGAAGAATTGAGCTCAGATTCCAGATCTCTTAGTTCCAAAGATTCTGGACCAAAAGAAAGATTATCGATAACTGAAGTGCATTGCGACTGCGTATGAACAGGTAAATTATGAATGCCATCAATCAGCCCTGAATCCGGATAGTCTGAAATCAATTCATTCTGATTTTGATATGGATTCTCAAAGCCAGGATGGTTTTCTAGCAAATCACTCTTCATATTCTCCGATGTAGATAAAAGACCAAGCAAGGATGTGCTCACAACTCCATTCACATCATTTCTGGTCATGGGATCAGCATCAAAATCAAATCCATCTGCTTGAAATGCTCCAGTGTGAAGTTTATCTGTGCTTACATTTTCTTCTTCGCTGAAACTATTTAAATTCTTGGGTGTGACTTCAGCGATGGTAGCAATCTTGGCTACGACTGAAGTAGACGCAACCACACCATCCCCTTGAACCTCTGCAGACACATCACTACAGTCTACAGACTCAACCATCTCATCTGACCGAACCTTGTCAGTCACAACGTCACTACAGGTTACAGAATCAACCACCTTGTCTGCTTGAACCTTTTCAGCCACAATTTCACTACAGTTTAGAGAATTGACCACCTCATCTGCTTGAACCTCTTCAGTCACAACGTCACTAAAGTTTACAGAATCAACAAACTCATCTGCTTGAACCTTTCCAGTTGCAAAATTACTATAATTTACGGAGTCCTCATGATCCAGATCACCTGATGAAATAATTACATCACAGGAGGAAACAGAAGTGCTAGGCAAAGTCACACCTTCTGGATTAACTGTTTCCACAAAGTCTCGTGAGCTTAAATGCATTTCATGAACTGTATCATTTGGATAACAAAGTTGCAGTTCTTCCGAGGTATCATCAGCATGGGTGAATGTGGTTACTTTTCCATCATCAGCTGGCCTTCTTATATCTACAATATTTGCATCCCTTTCAGAATATGTTACATCAATTTCTGTCGTACCATCTTCAACTTGAACTGCTACATTTTCCACTCGATCCTTGAAATCATGCGTCTGTGAGCAATCGGCTGCAAGAGGTAAGTCGTCATATTTTGCTTCAGCTACTAAAATGTTGTCATCCTTCAAAGCCTGAGTCTGCGATAAATCTACTGCAAGAGGTAAATATTTTGCTTCAGCGGCCACAATGCTATCATCACCTTTCAGGGAAATTAAATTATATTTGTTATCTGAAGAATCATTTGTAGAAGCACGCGAAGTCTCAGCGGGCAATAAAGAACTAGGAGACGGGTCAATTTCTGGCAAGGCTTGCTTGTCAATAGTTCTATCATCTTGGTACTCTTTTTGCAGCATTGTATCCCCTACCTTTTCTACCGCTTCAATCTCAACAGCTTGCCCCAAGACATTTGAAAGATGCAATGAATTTTCAGATGTGGCATCTACATCCTCACCCTCCCTGTCTCTAATACGACAACTTTCAAATGGAATTGTGTGGTCAGCGCTACTAGTAGTCTTGGAGGGAACATCAACGTGAACATCTTTATGACAACCTGGGTCTGTCTCTGTACTTGATATCTGCGAACCAGAATTAATAAGGTTGGTAGATGATTTCTTATTCAACTTCGGTTCGTCCTGTAGAGATAGAGATGGGAATGATTCTGTGTCTAACAGTGGTTGAGGAGAAATTGAATCCAAAAAACTTGGACCTCCGGGTACTTCAGGTTTTGAGATTCTTTCTTCATCAACACTAGTATTATCAAGCACTCCATGTTCATCAGCATTGCTTTCATGAGAATGAGAGGTATAATCCGTATTACATGGCATGTTTTCAATATCCGCCATACATGCTTTAGGACTTGAAGGTAATACTTTAGCTGTTTCTTCAGAATCATATTGAATGTTGTCAGGCAAACTACTTACTGTATCAGAGCACGAAAAACTTGATCTCTCTCTCTTGAATGAACTGTTACCATCATCTGATCCTGAGGAGTTTACGAAGGATTGTGAATCTGATAGTTGTGCTTGGGCTTCTATGTGTTCAGCATTTGCATCAGATTCACTTCTCTGTTTTCCAAGGTTAACATTTTTAGATCTAGGTTCATTATCTGTTTCTATTTCTGACTCCATAGTAGCAAGAGCATCCACATAATTGTCTACTTCACTGATGACCTCATCAGAACGATATCCATCTATACTGCTCCCTGTTTTCCCTTCTCCATATTCTAAGTGGTTTTCAACCACCACCATTTGAAGATTGGGAGTCGTCTCAATCTCATCATCTGCAGTTGATTCAGGCATCTTCAAAATCTCCTCACCAGAAACACCACCGTTGATTGGTCTTTTTAATTCTTCGTCTTCAGCGATACATGAAGAGCACGTACTTACTCTTCCAGGAGACTTGCTTGCAGGACTCACCATAGTGATATCAAGTATTCTAAGCCCCAGTTCAATGGTATTATCTGACATTGAACGCAAGGTTGGTTCAGCAACTGATGCTTCATAAACCATCTTATGCTCTGGAGAAGGAGTCTCCAAAAATTTCTCCATGTAGCTTTTTCCATTTTTGGAGTCAACACATCTATTGAATTGCCTTTTCTTCAATTTTACAAGCCGTGAAGGGTCATTAAAACAACTGTCAATGCGCTCCTCCAAGAACAATTGATGTAGTCTGCACAAATGGTTGGGTTGACGTGATCAATCAAGTATCTATAAGTGAACTTATGCAGTTGGACAAGTTAGAAATAAGGAATTAGACACCCTACTTGGCATGGGATGTTGGTCCAATTTCTGGTGTTCCTCCATTCCTCCTGCGTGGTCCTTTCTTCTGCTAGGAATCAAGACAGCCATATTTTAAAACTAAATAGGTCACAATCATGCACGGATAAGTTTCACTGAGTAGTAAGAAGAGTGCGTGTATAGCATCCATAAATGACAGTCCTAGAACTGATGGGTAAAATGTGCCCAAATGAACATATTTTCTCTAAGAAATTAAGAAACCCATTATTGTAACGGGTAAATAAACTTGATTAACTTTTTAAGTGATCCAACATACGCAAGTCGCACATGCAAAGGCAAAAATAAAGCACCCATATGCAAATTTAGATTTCAAATGCAAATATTTTGTAGGTAAATAATGAATATTCAACTAAGGTTATCTTTAGAGAAGCCAGAAAGATACAAGCTAATGACTAATGCACGATTGGACAGCCTTTCCATGTATCGCGTTGACAATACTAATCTGTTGAGCAAACAATCATCCACCACATGGATAAACAAATAATTTAACTGAAAAAAAAAAGGTGCCCAAAAGCATATGCATCGTATGCATGAATATTTACATAAGAACAGTAGCCAATACATGAAGTAAAAGATACATGTATTGTGATTTAAAAAAAAAAATAACAAAAAATAATTTTAAAAAAACTTAGAAATATGTTCACATAGAAGAAACTACAGAAAGAAAACTACCAAGTAATTCGAGATCCTTGGAAACTTCCCTCTCTAGAGTATTCATACTCAAGCCAATATTCACTAAGAAATTGTCTACCTCCATCCATTCCCATCCCACTTGCTCTATTTATAACAAGTCCCCACTAACAAATTACCTGACTAATGACTAGTATACTCTTAATACTTTAATAATATTCACAAGTACTCTTAAAGGCATTCCTAATCACATTGACCACTTCCCAGAATGGATGAAGTGAGTTTCATAGAACTTCTCAAAATGTTTAATCTCTGAAGGTCATATGAATCTACTAGAGCAATATGTGACTAGAACTAGTCATTTAATATCACGGGAAACAAAAGAAGCAGAAAGAAGGAAGACAACAAATGAACTAACTAACCAGTCAAATTTGTGAGAGGTAAAGAATCGAAGTGCTTTAAGAAATGGATAAGCAGTATTGAATTGACTACAATATTGAGCATACCTTCACTTTACGGTTTTTCTTCTCCCTTAGAGGCTCAATATTTGATCTCTCAGAAGCTTTGGATTCCACTTTAAATACTGAAGGGTCAGTGTATCGCTTCAAACATGCCCCAGCCCCGGCAACATCAAACCTATTCGAAGGCAGACAGTCAAAGGATTTCTTGTTAAATCCTATAAACACAATGTTTTTACATTTATACAGAAGTATAACATACTTGTCTAAAAGGAATAGACGTGGGGGACCCCTGCATTCTTCATAGGAATCCATGACAAACCGAGGTAAGTCTCCACGAGCAACAAGACCTTGCTCCAACTGCAAATTAGGATGCCAGTCAAGTCCTGCAATATAGCTCATGATTGTGATTTAAAAGTTTATCCTTCAGATGTTAGAACCCTCTAAATACAAACCTCATTTCATTTTAGATGAACTTGAGTCGTTTGAAACATACACAAAAAGTACAAAACAGATTTTTTGGTGGTCTAATCTAATGGTACTAGCCCTATATCTAAATGAAACAACGGCATTTGAGCCATTCCTACGATGCAGGATCAAAATGATTCAATATGAAAATGATTCGATAAGATAAATAATCACATAAACCACATAAATAATTAAATGCCTAGAAGCATGTTACCTTCTATGTATAACAAGCCAACATTAAATACACAGGTTAATTGGATCTTGCAATATCCACTCCAACCTTCCTACCAAACTGTATTCTTTCATAATCAATATCTTATTTAAAGAAAATGATTTGAATTATTCTATGAAACTTGAAAAATACATTTAATTTACTAGTCATGATCAGGATACATGCAGTTCTCAAGAAACAAAAAACAATATGTTAATCTGTACTTTTTTAACACCATAAACTAGTACTCCGATCAAATATGCATTTAAACTACCGAAATCAATAACAAGGTAGCAAGACTAGTTTAAAAAAAATGAACATGACAATTCTGTGCTGCATTTGCGTAATTTTCTAAGTCCTTACATCACATTCTGTAAAATTCTCAAAAAATAAAGAGGAAAATTACAACATTGAATCAGTTCATGATCCCAAATAAACTGTTCAAATCCATCAACAAAATCAATGTGGTGGCCGTCATTTTTGGTAGAAGTATAACAATATATACGGTAGACTAACCTGCACCAGTGAAGAAAGATGTATGATTTGTTTGGGACAGAAATGCTTTCTCAATTGAAGGAACTTCTGCCTCAAGTTGCTGCACACGAATCATAAGACTATGACCTCTTGCAGCCGTTGAAATGACCTCTTCGTGTAAGTCGTGGAATACCTCAGCAGCAAACCTTTCAACAAATAAAAAGAAACAAAGATGAAGGCAGATTTCTGGGAACAGCAAATCTTCTTTAAATATTATGAACGTAAAAACGGGTCTTAGAGCAGTTAAATATCTAAAACAAGTCTTCAAATTTTCAGTCTTTCCAAGTCCCCAGTAAGATAACTGACGTATTACCAGATATTTATCAGACTCTCCAACAGAAGTACTATAATCATATATTTAAAAAAGTACAACAAATGCATCAATGGAACCGAATCCAAATATGGTGTGGTGAAATATCATTCAGAAATTTAGAATCCTTGTATACGGTTAACTTTGTGCCTATTACCAGAACAGGAAAGAATATTAAGAAGCTCAGCTGCTGAAGTACCAAAATTACAAGTGGAAGTACATAAAACTTAAGAAAGTTAGGATTAGAATACAAACGGCCAATCCAAGATTTCCATAAACTCCTACCAATTGCCGAGTACTCAATCAGTTATGAATCAACTCGCGTAGAGTAACAACGCAAATCACAAGTCATCAACAAGCAGTTTAAAGAACGTAATTTAGAAAGCAAAGAAACTGAAAGAGCTAAAACGATTGAGGAGCCAGTAGAGAAGATGAATCTTCTAATTGAAGGGGAGAATTCAAGCCGATAATTCCATGAACTATTATAAATCCCTCGTTTCCAGCATTTCAGTCACCGCATTAACTTAAATCCAAAACCTAATGAAGAACGGTCTACTGATTATACAATCTACTCCAAAATCTCTGATTCAAACACAAACTTCTCAATTCAACGCTCATTCCAATCACTCAACTCAAAAACCATCTCCCGCAGCTCCCAACTCCAAGCACAAACACTCATCCATTACTAAGCATCCACAATTTAGATGAATCAGAACTATCCACTCCAAAAATATATATATATACACATCAGTAAAAGAAACAGAACAAAAAAAAAAAAAACAAACAAAATCTCACTCAGCAAGGTCACCGAGCTGGCGCAAGACTCCGACAAGGCCCGCCATGGCAACGCCTTCAAGAAGAGCTTCAGGATCATCTTTATCAGCGGCCTTGTACAGCTCCGGATCCGCCAAGCCGTACTCGTTCCTAATTTGGTACCGAGTCAGCGGCATTTCTTCTTCTTCTTCTTCTTCCTCCTCAAGCTCGAAACTGCAATTCCACTGGTTCTCAAATTCACCGCCGTACTCCGATTGTCCTTCCTTCTACATTTCTCATCGGCCAATTTGTTGCAGCATGAGTATCTTCAGTTGAAAATTTTTGGTTTGGGAAAAAGCTGAGTTAATTGAGAATCGATGAAAAGATGTGAACGGATGAATTAATATACGGTCGTCTGAGTCCCCGTTAGGAACGGTATATTTAATGTGACCTCAACTCTCTATTCAATTATACAACATTTTCACAAATATATATTTTTATTAATTATTATAATATTTTTCATATGAACATAGTCAAATCAGTAAAATACTAATTATCGTGAACGGTTAGTTGACCTAAGCCACACGAGTGGGGCTCGGCCTCCTAACCTTCCATGAGACGAGTTTCTATCTCATACAACTCAAGTCGAACACTAAAAAAAAAGTTTAGAATAGATGTAAAATTCAACCGATATCAATTCGAGCAGGAATAAGCTTGTGAAGAGACTTTTTGTTTCTACTTTTAGTTCAACAACCTAATATAAAACTGGACAGACTTTTTGTACCCAGTAGATATTGTCATCTTTGAGTTTTTTCGTTTGAGCTTCCTTTTTTAAAACGTGTCTCCTTGGGAGAGATTTTCACACTCTTATAAAAAAATGTTTTGTGCTCCTCCCCAACCGATGTGGGATCTTACAATGATTGTGAGATCCCTTATCGATTAGAGAGAGAAACGAGTGTCAGCGAGGACATTGGACCCTGAAGGGAGTAGATTGTGAAATCTCACATCGGCTGAGAAGGAGAACGAAATGTTTCTTATAAGGGTGTGGAAATCACTCCCTAGCAAACATGTTTCACTCGATTTGAGAGAGGAACGAGTACTAGTGAGGACGTTAGACCCCGAAGGCTGAGAAGGAGAACGAAACATTTCTTATAAGAGTATGGAAATCTCTCCCTAAGAGACATGTTTTAAAAAATTCGAGAGAAAGTCTGAAAATAAAAGTCTAAAGAAGACAATATCTACTGGCAGTGGACTTGAATTGTTACCTGTTTAATCGAGAATATATAAATCATTTGAGTTATAGTCAAATGGGTAGTTTTGAGTTAAAATAGACACCGAAACATTTAATTTGGAATTTTTATTTTTTTAAAAAATCCAATTTAAAAAATAATAATAAATAAATAAATAAAGTAGAGAATTAAGAAAGAAGGGAGGCGGAGCACATCATGGCGCTTATTTTGTGCTGGATGTTGTATGTATCGGATCATGGTATTTATTATTTATTTATTTTTTCGGTTAGTTATCCGCTGTTCCCGACCCCACTGTAATTTTCTGTTCCTATTTCATCCCCACCGTCCTTTCTATTGACTTTTTAATCATGTCAACTTTCCTTTTTCTTGCATTCTAAATTAAGAAAACAAATTGATTAAGGAGATTTTATTTAGAAAAAAAAGGACAACCATTATGCTTAACAAGTAATTCTCTTTTTTTTTTAAAAAAAAAAGGTCTGAAATTCCATTTATACCCCTCTCGTCTCCCCTATTTTATTAGAAAATTAGTTATTTTAAGTCTTTATTAGTCATCTTTATCTTTATAATTGCTTTCATCTGGACGTTTCATGGTTCATTAAGGTATTTTTCTTTTTTAAAGTTTTAATTTCTATATTAAAAAATTAGAAACAAACTTGAAGAAGAAAGAAGATTATAGTAATAGACAGTTAGTTATAAAACAATAAAAGTAATTATGATTATTTATTTATTAAGCGAATGCCAATAAAGAATAATATTATTATTAATTATTATTTTGGGGGCCATCATACTGTTGTGCTCTCCCACACTCCCATGTAACAATTTATTATTCTATACCCATCTTTCTACACGTGGCGTTATTTGGTACGTACAACTACTCGAGGTCATAAATGTAATTTAGCTCCCTGTAGAAACGGAAACCCGTGAACCATCACAAAAACCGCGTCTACTCTGGCGACGTGGACGGCCGTGGGCCCAAATTATTTTCTTTTCTAAATTAAATTAATAAAAATATCTTCCAATTTTACCGTTAAAAAAAATAATTAAAATTTTTAAAAATTTCAATAATATCTTTAAAAAAATAATTTTAATAATGTCAATAATTTATTTAAAAAATAATAAAAAAACATTCAAAAATATTGAAAATCACTTTTAAATTTTTTTATAAAAATAATTAAAAAAAAATCTTAACAAATATTAGCAACACATGAATATATATATATATATATATATATATATATAAATAAACTTTTAAAAATAATATTAATATTTTTAAACTAAGCTCTTTTAAAATTTTATAGGTATTTTTATAAATGTGGTATTTCCAAACCGAGTACTAATAAAACTTTTTAAAATTTAAGGTTATTTTTTAACACGAGATTGAAGGGCATTTTAGTAATAAAGTACTAACAATAAAAAAATATAGAAAAAAAAAAAGGAAAATGGTGAAAGGCATCATATAAACGTAGCTTTAAAGAGTTGGGTTAGAAAGGTTGGAAGAAAGGCATCAGCTTTTAAGATTTAGTTGTAGCAAATTCCAAACCCTTTCCACTTCCCCATTCTAGGGACTATACCCACCAAATAGCCCATGACTTTAAACGGAAAATTGCTTTATATTCATCTATCTCGTGACCCGAAAAGCTACTTTTGAGAGCGTATGTTCGTGGGGTGGGTTGAGATATTATTTTAGACCACCCGATTGTTCATATGGTAAATCTTTTCAACTCAAACAGCTTCATCTACGTAAAGAAGTGAACGCTAGTAACATGAAACTTGTTGAGCGCTCTCGAATACTGCAATCAAGATCGTAACGATGGTATAGTAAACCTGAACATTCTGGAATTTTACGTCTTTTAATAATGGTCTTTGTTTATAGAAAAGGTCGTTTGTGGTGGTCAGTCAATCTATTACGTCATCACTTGATACCTAGTATAGATGTCACCAACATTAAGCCAAAATAGTTCACTTATATATCGGTTAAGATGAGTAAATATTAGAAGCATATCTTCTAAGTTGCACCACATTCTAACCGTTTCAGTTCTTCTGCTACTGTAAATCCTAGTTAGATTCAGACATAATACACGTTTTAGTTATTGAGATAACCTAATTACTATCTTTCCGATCTAGAAAACCGCTCTTAGAGAGATTTTTTTCTTACTTACCTTGTTAGGTATGTATGTTATCGTACTTTGTGTTAGTTAGAAGAGTTAGGTATACACAACCTACTTTACTTTAAAAACTAATTTTAATTAATGAATGAATTAATTATTATTGTTATTATAATAATGATTAAATTTGGGACAAACCCCGTCTTTGTGGGAGTGGACGTAGGTATAAGAAGAAGTCTCAAACAAAACATGACATAATAACAGTCCAAGTTCACCGCTAGCAGATTTTATATTCTTTAGAATTTTCTTTCCGGGTTTTCCCTCAAGGTTTTAAGATGTGCTAGACAGAGATTTCCATACTCCTATAAAAAAAATGCTTCATTCTCTTCTCCAACCGATGTGGGATCGACGAGCTTCCTCACTGGCATCGATGTGACATCTCACAATTTGCGACCTCTCTGACGTATAAATTAAACATAATTTGGACTTTGGACCCATGAGAACTAAAAAGCCCATTCTTGAGTCAATAATTGGGCCAAAAGAGAGCTTACTCTTGGGCCTCCATATTCCATTGGGCCTAACCCACCTAAATTCAATATTAAAAATAATAATAAGTTAAATATTTTCATATAATTTTGGTCCACGTGTCCTTGTGTATGTCTTGTCACAAACATGAAGCAACTGAATTTCATAAAGATTTTATTTTATTATTAAATTTTTTGGAGGCCCTTAGACCAGTCAGCAGATGAGCTGGCTGACCAAATCATTCATTAATGATTTCTGTCTTCTGAACTTGAATGGATAGATACCCACCACCAAACACACCTCCTCTCTCTAAACCATAACCATGCAAAAATTAGTATTTTTCTAATTTGTAAAATATCTGTAATATCCACGTAAGAAATTAATCATTTTAAAAATAATAATAATCTACATGCACATCTGAGTTAATATTTTATCGATGATACAAAATAGTATCTAATTATATATACAATCATAGAAGCCATATTTTTTTTTATTTTTTTTATAGCAAAGTTATTAATATGATAATCAATTATGTTGTATTAAAATTTTTCATTGGTTTAAATATTTTGATATGTATTAGAACGACTAGACGATTGAATTAGGTGATCATGTGAAAAAAAATATGTTACGAGTAAGTATGAATCTAATGAATAAGTCTAAAAAGAAAAAAAATTGAGGATAAAACCAAGTCGGAATGAGTTAATGAAAATTGGGCTCGAGAACAATAGAAATTTAAGCTTCGAGAAATACCTTAGGACTAGATTGGACATGGGAAATGACGTAATTGGGTGATTCCTCACCTCGGTGTCGACCTTGTGATGAATTTATTTCAAGCGGCATGCATGGTACCCTAGTTAGCTCGTTTCCCTTATCCATTCCAAATCCAGGAGGTGAATGGAAAATATTAGGTCAACGCTCGTAAAAATACCTTATTTTCACTTCTTTCTCGTTCTCTAGTTTCTTTTTACAGTCTTAAAATTTTGGTTTGACTTAAGTATTAGAGTTTTTGTTGTAAACGCTTTCTCTTTTGTAAGTCATTGATTGTCCATCACCTCATTTCGAGTCATCTCGTCTAGGTTGCTTCTTTTCATCACTCTATTTTCTCAAATTACAAATTTACCCTTTGAAAATCTATTTCTATTATCAAATTATTCTATTATTGCACTTTGAAAATACTAAATTTACAAACTTGAAAAATAAATAAGATCAAATAATTTAGGCTTTTATATGAATAAATAATAATAAAAAGAATTTATATGAAAAGGAAATAATTAAAATATAATAAATAAATAATAAAAGTCTGATGCACACGAGTGGGTTTCAGCTGGGCTGGATCCAACTGGTGCTCTTTAATTTCAAGGTCCGTACATGTAAATCATTGTCCTATTATTATTATTATTATTATTTTCATTTTTTTTTCTATATTATTAATAAAAATAATTTGATTTTGATCAAATTTAGCTGTGGTTAAACTCACGATTTTAAAACGCATCTACTAGGAGGAGGTTTCTACATCTTATAAGAAATGTTTCGTTCCTCTCTCCAACCGACGTGGGATCTCACAATCTCCTTGGGGGCTAACGTCGTCGTCGGCACACCACCTGATGTCTGGCTCAGAATACCATTTGTAACAGTCTAAGTCTACCATTAGCAGATATTGTCAACTTTGACCCATTACGTATCATTGTCAGCCTCACTGTTTTAAAACACAGTCTACTATGGAGAGGGAGTCTAGCCCCACTCTAATCAGTGTCTCACATTGTTTGGTGATTGACTCTGATACCATTATAAATCCTATGTCCATAGTAGATGCGTTTTAAAACCGTGAGGCTAATGACGATACGTAACAGGCCAAAGCGACAATGTCTGCAAACGATGGACTTGAGCTGTTACATAATCCATCTATACATTTATTTGTATTTTTTTTTTAAATGGATGTTTTCTTTCAATTTCTGATCCTTCCATTTGTCTACAACGACTATTTCATTATTTATCATACCTTTATCCTTTTGTTAGTTTCTCCTCAATCAACCTACGCTCGGGTTTTCGTAATACAAAAGATAAATGTCAACATGCGTTAGCTCAAACGACTTGCTTTTTTTTTTTTTTTTAAATTAATCTATTTTTTATTTTGTTAAAATGTGTGATACATGTTTATATAACCACCGTAACATAATTTTGTCAATCTCAACATAATTTAATTGGTTTAGATACAAGGTCGAATTAAATATTCAAATCTTTTTGTCATAAATGTTGTTTAATTAAAAAAAAAAAAAAAAGTCAACCATAGTGATAAAAATGTCCACCTAAGCATAATTTAACCATTTTAGACACATATCTTCAACCAAAATAATAAACATGCCAATTTGAGCATAACTCAACTGCATATATTTTAACCAAATATTTAATGAACTAAATAAACAAGTCAACTAATAATATAAAAATGCCAACGTGAGAATAACTCAATTAATTTAGACACGTACCTTAAATTAAGATATTAGAGGTCTAAATATTTTCCTAATTTTAAAATAATAATACATAAATAAACAATCAACAAGTAGTTTTAATATATATATATATATGAAGGAGTTTTGTTATATTAATTAGTCTATATAAAATTAATAATCCAATTAATTGGGAAGGCTTTCTAAGATCACTAATTTATGTTTTATTAATATTATTAAAAGCTTAATTTCTTGTGTGAGGGAAAAAAGAGTTTGGTAATATTAATAATTGTTTTTATAAAATTAATAACCCAATTTATTAAACTAGAGTTATAGAACATTAATAGTGCTTTAACATATTTATTATGTGAGAGAAAGAAGAGTTGAAACGTTTCTATAGAGGTCTACTTACCCTACGCTATTAGGGTCAATGAAGACACGTCCCGAATAGATTAAAAAATCTGTATTAAATGAAAAATGAAGAGAGAATGAAGAGAGATTTCTCCCACTTAGATAAACGAGGACGGGGACATAAATTGTATTTCTCATCCCGTCTTTGTTTTTGTCTCCGCCCAATTCCGTGCCCCATAAATTTCTACAAATGAGTTATTATTTTACCCTACGGTATTAGGGCTAGTGAAAAAATCTGTGTTAAATGGGAAATGGAGAGGGAGAGGGGAGAAATTTCTCTCCGTTAGATAAATGAGGACGGAAACAGGGATTGTATTTCTCATCCCGTACTTGTCCTTGTCTCTGCTCAATTCCCTGCCCCGCCCCACCCATCTCCTGTTTTTATTTTCATGGGAAACCCGATTCCTGTGTATTCTCTTTGGAAAATTTCCGTCCCAATCTCCCCAAAATTATAGAGATATTTCCTAAGGATAAAAAATGAGAAAAAAGATGGAGAAAGCTTTCTCGAGTCCAGGTCGAGGAGACATCTCTATTTATAACATTAATTATTGTTTTTGTAAAATTAATTACACCATTTATCCATAGAAAGTTATTTTGTATCTCATTGCTCTTATATTATTTACGTATATACATAATTTTTAATATTATTGACGTATATACATAATTTTTAATATTTTATTTTAATTTAATGAAAATATTTAAAAATTTACCATGGGTGGGGTGAAAAGAAAAATGAACACTAATTAGGAAAAAAAGGAAAAAAAAAAGGGTTAAATGGTAAAAAGTAAAAAGAGTTAATGTGAAGTAGAGAGGTACAAGATGGGGTGAAAAAGA
Source organism: Cucurbita moschata (assembly GCF_002738365.1). Lineage (NCBI taxonomy): Eukaryota > Viridiplantae > Streptophyta > Magnoliopsida > Cucurbitales > Cucurbitaceae > Cucurbita > Cucurbita moschata. The sequence continues at coordinate 3,720,929 of NW_019268531.1, forward strand.
GTACATCAATATGATTTGAGGCTTTAAAAATATATTAATGCAATTTTAAATATAGACTATTATTAAATTATATTATAAATGAATTTTGAATTTGATATATAATTAAAATTTGTATAATTAAAAAGGCGAAATTATTATTATTGTTTTAAAAAGAAATTTTCTAAAATTAAGGAACTAAAAAGTCTTTTTTTTTTTTTAAGTTTATATATAACTAAAAATATATTTTATCCTAATATTTATTAGTTTGGATTTAAAATTAAAAAATTAAAAAATTTCTAATAAACTTGTATTTAAAAAATAATATATTTATTTTTAAGAAAATACATGTGCGGGTATTTTAAAATTAAATTAAATTAAATTAAATTATTAAATTAGGTAAGGAAAATTGTTTGGAGAGTCCAGGAACTGTGCATCTGCTCAAGGACAACTGGTAGCTTTTGAATGGTACATGCAGCCGAAAACGACGTCGTGTCCCTACCGCCGGTTGGCCAAAAAAACGACGTGGAGGATCAGTCAAACAGTCAACTCATCGTCCACGTCATCTTTTCTCCATTTCCCAATTGAACCTTTAGATTAAAATATTAAAAAATGCCTTTTCAAAAATTAGAATATTAAATAAATAAATAATTGGGATTTATTTTTTAAAAATAAATAATTAAAAAAATCTTTTCCATTTATTTTGTATCTTTGTGGTACCCATTTATTTTTGTAGGTTCAGCTATCAACGTTTTCCCATAAAAAAATTAATAATAATAATAATAATTTCATTATCGATCCTTAAATTTTCGAGTTATTTTAATTTAGCCTAAAATCTTATAAATAACTTTTAACCTATTGTTCCAATTCTACCCTCAACGTTAACTCCGGATGTAATTAAACTAACACGGTTAACCTAATAAAAAAAAATTACGTATATTATTATGCAAATAGAAAATGTGGCATGTATTGTTAGTTTGAGCGTATCTCACCTGGTTAAGATATATAGTCTGAGATCTGAGGTTAGAAATAGAGATACTCATGAAACAGAGTGGAGACGGGACGACTGTATTTCATTCTACATCCCGTAAAAATCTTCATTTATTTTTGTGGAATTAGGGTAGTATCTTTATTTACGTGGGTCGGGATGGAATCAGTTAGGTTCGAAGGTGAGAAGAGGAAATATGATCTTCGTTCTTGTTTAGAGAGAAATCTCTCCTGCTCCCTCTACATTATTGGTTTAAACGGGGATTTCCCACCACATTTGAGGTAGGTCCCTTACGCTCGAGCTTCTTCGCACCTTAAATGGGTATGTTTAATTAGAAATTTGAATCTTCGATCGCGAACATGCTCGGCTATAAATAACACCCTTCCATGCACAAATCAATTCCACAGCTTTCAGCTCAAATTCCCTATTCCAAAACACGACCCTTTTGCTCAAACAAACATGGATTCCACTTCCACGTCAACCCATATCCTTAAACATTCCGAAATCACCCACTCCACTGAGTCAGAGCATCAAAACAGAGCAACCGCCGATGCCCTCTATAAATCCCTCGCCGCCGGCCGGACCGACGCGGTGGCGAAGTTCCTGGCCACCGACCTCGAGTGGTGGTTCCATGGCCCACCTCATTGCCAGTACATGATGCGGGTCCTGACCGGCGAGTCCAGCCACGCCGAGTTTCGGTTCGAGCCGAGGAGCATAACAGAGATTGGCGACTCTGTTATTGTGGCGGAAGGCTGGGAAGGGGCTCAGGTCTATTGGGTTCATGTTTGGACGTTGAAAGATGGGGTGATTACGCAGTTTAGAGAGTATTTCAATACGTGGCTTGTTGTGGCGGATCTCCGGCAGCCGGCTTGGGAGGAGGTCCGTCATGATGGGCTGACGGTGTGGCAGAGCCACCCTCGGGATCTGTTTCACCGCTCGCTGCCCGTGATTATGTTTGCTCTGTAGTTTGTCAAAAGCCTCTGAAATGTGTGTTTCTAAAACTTAATTATCTGTCACGTAATGTCATCCAATTCGAGCATAGTTCTTCTGATATAACTATTTTATTAACTAAATCAAGTCGATATATTAAATTTCGTAAACTTTAATGTTTGACGAACCGATTGTCGAAACATCTTCAAAAGATTCTTTCAACTCGATCCTCGACCAAACATCGATCTCCTAAACTTTTAGATTAATGATTAGATTTCCAATTCAAGTGCTCTCTTCTTTTAAGACTTTTTTTTTTTTTTTGGTTTCCATCACATCGTACCTCTCTAGGTCTTTTTCTTGTTATTTCCTCGTCACATTCAAAATCAAACGTAAACCCAATTAATCTAAGCAAAATCCTATTAAAAATTGACGTATGGAAGAGAATATAACCGCCCATTACAGATATTATTCGCTATTGGACTTTGGAGTGGGTTGTGAGATACCACGTTGATTGGAGTGGAGAATGCAACATTCTTTATACAGGTGTGGAAATCTCTCCCTAACAGACACGTTTTAAAACCGTGAGGCTGACAGTGATACATAACGGTCTAAAGTGGACAATATTTACTGGCGATGAGTTTAAAATTGTGTAGTGTCGTTTCATTGGTGGGAAGTGTGGGAGGTTGGCCTTAGATTCCTTTTCCAGTCTGCCACGATTGCAACGTGAAGTAATTAAGGCTAATGTTCATAACCTTCAGAAATAGATGGAAAGCTTCCCTGTCCAATGCCTCTAATTTTCTTTTCTTGTACCCAAAATCACACTCATATCGGGATTGTGGAACTGTGACACTCGAACGAATGATGGGTAAATGAATGAACTGGGACCATATTTGGATGAGAGCGATCTTGAGAATAAAATGAAAGTTACTATCTGTACTAATGAGGTGCATCTTTATTTTCGATGGCTTAATCATATGAACTCCAAACTATTTAAAAGGACCCGTGTTGGTCTGTGGGGATAACATTCACTCTTAAAAGCGATGAGTAAGTAACATGATCATGTTGCAGGAGTGCATGAAAATATCAGGGCCATCAGGTCCTGAATCTAAATTCTGGGCATCGATCGTTACAGAAAGATCACGTTATGCATGTATTTTACTTTCTCGTTTTAGTATATAGCACGAATGTGTATGCCATGTCGCAAGGGATGTAAGAGAATACCGAGACTATCAAGTGCTGAATCTAAATTCTGAATTTTGATCCGGATCTTGGACATGGGTCATTACAGAAATATCTTGTCATGCGTGTGCTTTGCATTCTCGTTTTCGTATATAGCACGAACGGAGATGCTTTTGATGGTCTTTTGCAACGTATAAACAAGCGAAAATGAACATATATATCTATGAATTCACATGATAATACACACAAGACTATGTATTAGTTCAATTCAAACATGGCTAAAGTACAAGAAAACATCACAGAATTTATAATAAAATTCCTCAGAGACTCAATGACCGTTCTCCTGCAAGATTTTTGGTCATTTTCAGCGCAAAATCATCTCTTTGCATTGATGATGGAGTAGGGGGCTTCAAAAGCTGGTTTACTCCATCAGTTTCATCTAAAAACCTGTTTGAATCCAGGTTTGATCTATCCTCATGAACTGTTCCACCTTCACGAGGTAATGGCGACAGGATTTCGATCTTGTCTCTGCCGTTCGTTCGGTTTTTTCCGAGGTTGTCTTCCATTAATTCATAGTAATCAGCTGTCCTAACCTCCTGAGCAAGAGAGCAGCAGCAGCAGAACAACCATTGTGCACAGTCTCCAGCATTTGGTTTCCCCCAACACGACTCGTTCTTCGTTATATCGAACCGTTTCCTCATTTGAATCCTCCAGTATCCACCATAGAACAGCCCAAACACAGAAACAAGAATGCCAATTAAACTGAGAGCTACTTTAGCATACAAAGGTTCCACAATATTAGCTGCCAAACCAAACAAACAAAGCGGGGCAGTGCAAAAGATTACGAACGTCGCAGCATGAACGTACATGTTCCCGAATCCTAACCGTTCCATGTTCCATCCAAATAAGCAGAAGCTGCAGAAGAGGGAAAGGCAAGCTGTTCTAACGTCATCAAGGAAATGGAACAGTCCACCTCTCCATTGAGGCTTGTCAACAATTCTTGACACAAACAAATCGCCATCCTTGATCCGGTTTGGACTTTCCTCATCGTCGCCGTGGTCGTACTCCTTCCCAAGTGGACTGAAAATGGCGTATAAACTAGCAGCAGCAGCAGTCAAGAGTGCAACAGTAAGGCAGATCGAAACTCCGAAAACTGATCTTTGAGGCTTCTTATGGCTCAAATTAAGGACAGATAAAGCATATTGGGCAAAGCAGTTCATATGAAGCAACACAAGCAATACCGTCATGTGTTTCCTCTCATGTGGCTTATAAGTTCCATTTTTGCAATATATTTCTCTAAGAATAAGGACATCACCTGGTTTCCATCTACATAAAAGTATCATATGATGAATCCTCTTAGGATGATGATACAAACACATCAGAGTGAAGAGAGCAGTCAAGATTTGGTTATTAACTTCAAACCAAATCTCTCTTTGTGATTTAGTTGGCAGGAGATTGTTCAACATTCCAGTCATTACAAGAAAGACGACCGATCCCGAAACCGTGACGCCGATCGTCCAGAAAAGAAGGGCAATGTTCAAAGGGTCTTTGATCCACTCTTTACAAAATCCTATGAACTTGATTTTCTGGAACTTAAAAGATGGGGAGGGCAAGTTTTCTGAGACAATCTTTGAATCAGCACCCCTAAGTAGAATCCTTCGGGATATCGACATTGAACCGTGAAGCTCGTCGTCGTACTTGGCCTTGTGTTCACAATATGCAGCACTTAAAGAGTTGAAGGTTGTCTTGAATCCATTCACAGGGCCTAGGATGCTCAACAAGCTGAGTCCCAAAAATTACTGCCAATATTAACTAGATCGATTCTAATCATCTTTCAACAATGGATTCTAATCATTGATATCACATATTTTATGAACAGATACTCGAAAGCATGAACAAACAAGCAATTATTGAGTTGGGCATTAACACAAACACCTAACAGTCACAAATAACAATGAACTTAATCTTTCAAATTTGATCAAAATGGCAGTATGAAACATGATAAAACACAAAATTACAGATTCAAAACTCGATTTCGGCCAGAAACCCATATAGAAAAAACTCCATTGAAAGGGAACTTAGAAATGTACCTGGGTTGAAGTTCCAGCGGCTCATCAAAGCAAAGAAAGTTCAAAAATCAGAAATGTTTTACGTTTCTTTCCTAACGCACCTTTTTCCTTTTACCAGTAAGAGTCGATCGACCTTCACAATGCCCTGCTATGGTGGGAAACTTTTTTAGAACTTTCCTCTTTTTGAATCTTCCGTGTGGACTGCAATGAGGCCCATGATGGGAATTGGTTGAGTTCATCATGGGCTAAGATGATGGGTTCTTGATTTGGACTGGATTTTCCTTACAGTTCATCAAGCCTGGCCCAGATTTTCAAAGAAATTCTCTGTTTAAAACAAGGGGGAAAAAGAAGAAGCATTAAGCATTTCCCAAATGTAGCGTTATCAAGTTCATGATTCAAATGAAGTAATAAATAATCATGATATTTGTTCATCAAAATCTTTGAATTTCAAAGAGGCTTTGAAAGGGTAGACAACAAAAAGTAAGATCAGAGACGATCTTTCCTACTTTATCTGCTTTGATTAGACATAAAAATTGGTTCTCATGTCTCCCACTCACCTAAATTTGTCCCAACTTTAATGAACTTGCTCATCTTAAATTTTACATTCTATTTTATGTTTTTTTTAAATTATTATTTTGCCATAAAGTCGTTGGTCCGATTTGATTCCGTCAATCGCCTTGAACTGTCGGTTTGGCTTGGTTTGATCACCTCACCTATAAGTCTAATCGAGTTCTACTTAAGCTAACTCAAACGTATAAATAACAAGGGACAAAAATGAGAAATGTGATATCAGAAATTAATGGTTGGTGAGATCCCACATCGGTTGGGAAGGAAAACAACGTATTTTTTATAAGGGTGTAGAAATCTCATGTTTTAAAAACCTTGGGGGTAAACACGAAAGAGAAAGCCCAAAGAGGTGTGGAAACTCGTCCTATAAAACACGTTTTAAAAACCTTGAGAGAAAGCCGGGGAAAGCCTAAAAATGATTATGTTTGCCGGTAGTGGGTCCAAAGAAACAATATCTGCTAGCGATGGGGTTGGACTGTCTTATCTTGACAACACTTGTAATGGCTACAAATGATTTTATCTAAATCATTCATATAGTAAGTATTTGATCGTAAAATATTTAATTTCTTTTTATAAATATGTCAATCGAGAAGATTATATACAACTCGATTATACTCCCGAATAAGTTATGAACTTCAATCAGTGAGGGCTTGTCTTTTCATTTTCACGGTTAACTTGATTCAACAAGCATACCATTACGACAACCTGACCAATTTCCTTGAGTGTTTATTTCAAGACTTTAACAATAGAGTCTCACGTTTTCACGAGAAGAGGTTAAGATATGGCCAAACCATAAACAAATTGTTCATTAGAATATCAGTGGTGACGATAAGAGTGGTTGGAATCGGTTGTCATTTTTGGTGGTTGAAGTGGAATTACAGGTCAATAGACTTGCATCCAAACAATATTGTCCAGCTAAAAAGTAAAAAAAACAGGGTTGGGCCAAAAATGCTAAATAATAATATTCTTCCCTTTTTTATTTCTTATTTTTTTAATTTTTAATTTTTGAATTAAATGCAATTTTGTCAACCTTCCAAAATTACCTTTTATTGGATTCACATGTCAATAAATAATATTAAAAAAATAAATAAAAAAAAAAGGGGAATGATTTATTTCATTTACCTCTTTTAAATATTTCTTATTTTGCTTTATGGCCCATTAATTAATTAATTTCGCATTTTTCTCCACCTTTCAAAATTACACTTCCCTTAAAAATATTTATAAAAATTAAAAAAAGGACAATTTGTAGAATGATGAAGGGCTTTTTTTGTAAATAAATAAATAAATAATATAATATAATATAATATAAAAGGCACAACCACCATTCTTGTTTGTGCTCTCTCTGTGTTACCCCACAGCTTTCCATTTTGTGCCACAAATTTATGCCTCTATTTATTTCTTCCCCCACTTTTTATTTTCTAAATTCTCTTTTTATTTAGATTCCTTCTTTCTTTTCTTCTAAAATATTTATTTAAATATATATATATATATATATATATATATATACACACACATTTACCCATTTTATGAAAGTACATGTAAAATAGAATTTTTTTTTAAAAAAAATAAAATTAATTAAACTCTGCCAGCTGTAATATTTGTCTATTTTCAAAATTTTCACCCATTTATGTAATTTTTTTTTTAATTATTTTTGACTGTATAATATATGAGATCTCACGTGAATTGAAAAAATAAAAGTGTAACAGTCACGTGAAAATTACTTTAATAATTTTGAACGGTCTCCAAGGAAAAGCCTTTCGTAATCCAATTTTTTTTTTCTTTTGGGTCTAATTTCCTTTGTCTTTTTTCTTTTTTTTTTATTATTATTTTTATTTTTTAATTATACTTTATGTGCCCCACTATGCAACATAAGTCTATAGGAGAGGACCAAAATTAATTCCATTTTTATTTTATTATTATTATTATTATAAAGTTGGTGTGACACCATCAAATCCCATTGCAAAAAGACATAGAAAATATTAAAAAAAAAAACAAAAATTGTCAAATTTAACTTTTTTTTTATACATAGAAAGAGAGGGAGAAAAACAAAGCATAATTGATGCAATTATAGACTTTTTAGGTAAATAATGAAATTAATATAACGCCACAAACTTTGATAATCAAACGAGAATTTTAAAGTCCAATACAATATTTGATGATCTCGATATTTCCATATATTTCATAAAATAACACGGGTTCTTTAAATCTCACTCACATATTTTCTAGAAAAATGTTCGGTAAGTCAACTAATATAAGATTATTTCAAACAAAACACGCTTAAATTCAAAAAAAAAAAAAAAAAAAAAAAAAAAAAAAAAAAAAAAAAAAAAAAAAAAAAA
>NW_019268531.1:3729508-3769755 GCF_002738365.1 Cucurbita moschata
AAAAAAAAAAAAAAAAAAAAAAAAAAAAGAAGGTTATATGATATTTATTTTTAATGTAAAGAAAATAGAATCGAGGTACACAAGATTTGAGACAGCAACATTTCATAGGATTAAGACATAAACAGGTGCATGTTTTGTGGTGTGAAACAGCCCATAAAACATGGGTAATGTTAGCAAAACCCCATCTAACCTTTGAAAATAACCCATCATATATAATAATAATATTATAATAATTTTTCCATATATTTTAGTATATAAAACAATAAAATATTAAATTTGTAAATATTTATTGTAGCCCCTAAATTAAAAATATATATATTAGATTATTAAGGTGGGAAAATTATTGGAGTAAATTGTACATAAATATATAAATAATAATGGTGCTATAAATTAATTCAAGTGTGTGATAAGGTAGTTAGACAGGTGTTACATTTGAGGTCCCAACCCGCCTTTAATTTTTAGGGTGTCCCACGAAATTTTATCTACAGACTCTTGATAAATGTTTCAAAACTACTTTTAAAGTAAGACTCGAGACGTAGAACAGTGTGATGGTAACCTTGAACAAAAATTAGGATATAAATTATTGTTGCAAGTGATCGTCACACTGATTTTAAATCTTAATTTTCATCCAAAATTTTAATGGGTTTTTTTTTACTTTAATGATTTTTTTGAAAAAACTTACGGAAAAAAATGACAAAATTTAGGTTTAATAACACATTTCTTATAAGGGTGTGAAAATCAAAACTAGGATATGAACGTTGGAGAGGGGGAACGAAACATTCCTTATAAGGGTATGAAAATCTCTTCCTAGTAGACGCGTTTTAAGACCGTGAGGCTGACAACAATATGTAACGAGCTAAAGCATACAATATCGGCTAGCGGTGGACTTGGGTTTGGGCTGTTATAAGACCACTGTTCTAAGTCATAGTCACACTTGTTCCAAGTCCTAATTTCCATTCAAAATTATAACAGCCAAAACTCACTAGTAGTAGATATTGTCCTCTCTCGGTTTTTCCTTTCGGGCTTTTTTTCAATATTTTTAAAACGTATCAATACTTCGTACATCTCTCTAACCGACATGAGATCTCACAATCTAACTCCTTCAAGGCCCAACGTCCTCGCTAATTGTAGTTTCTCTCTCAAATCGACGTGGGATCTCATAAAAATTGTAATGGGTAGGTCGGATAATTTAAGGTTAGAAATAAACGCACGGAGTCTTGTTAGTATAAAGCGAAAGTAGAGACACCCAATTTTGTTATAAAGGAGGAAGGAAAGAAGAGATGAAATGTGTGTGTGTGAGAGAGAGAGAGAGAGAGAGAGAGAGAGAGAGAGAAGGTGCATGAAGAGCAAGATGGAGAAGCAGGGCACGTGCTGTGCTAACTCAATTCAGTTCAATTCAGATCTGTTGGGGTTTTTGAGTTAGTTCTTCATGTGCCCCTCTTCGCCATCGTGACCACTGCGCCTTAATTAATCAACCCTCTGCTGCTTCTGCTTCTTCATTGTTCAGGTCACCTTTCCCTTCTTTTTTTTTGTTTTAATCATTGAATCTCTGAAAGTACTAGGTAAACAACAGGAACCCTTTCGGTTTTTAAGCATACTCATGTATAGATTGTAAATATAAGCCATATTTGAGACACTATTTTTGACAATTGGGCGAATTTATGCTATGGTTTGATGGTTTTGTTTTGTAGAGAGCTACAAATGTGCAATGTGGGTTCAAAAAGGCAGCTGAAATTGAAGTTCCAACATCATCTTTATGTCGATTCTAGTTTCCTTGTCCTGTTTTGTTTTTTTTTTTTTTTTTTTTTTTAAGGATATCGAAGCTCAACTCTCCTTTGGGAACTTGCTAATCAAAATGAATTTGTACGGTTCGAGAGAGGCGCTTTTACATCTTCTTGACTCGAAATGACAAAAAGTCGAATTCTATTTATCTATCAATTTGTGAAGTTTCTTTGTCTTTGAATTGAAGTGGTAGCTGAGCCAAGTTGAGGGGAGAAAGAAAAAGGAAAAATCAACCACAAGAATGTGGATCTACCCAGGGTACTCACTTGAAAAGGATCATTTCAATGATTTATAAGTGAAGATTGAGGTTTTTTAACGGAGTTAATAGGAACAGCGTTGTCCCAACATCAGCGTTAATAGGAATAATGTTGTCCCAATCTTAAACTTTGCTTGTTCATATTCTATCTAGAAAGTTTAAGCTATGCAATGCTATGCAATTGTAGAAATAGAGACACATATTTGACATAGTTTGTTGTACTAACTAGGAACGATATTACGATGAATAAACATGTTTTTACCTAATTAGCTGATCTTAAATACCTCTTGTGAATGTGAAATATACTCATCAAATCGTATTAATCTTTCGTATCTCTTGTGAATATGAAATATACCTCCACTTCTGAACGATTGAATGTATTTATCATAGAGTCGACCTTATTTACCTCATGATGTGAAAAAACACCTACGAGTTTAAAGCGACCAAATGCAATCAACATACTTTTTCAAATTGTGTCATGCCAATTGGATCCAAGCCAATAACTTCCCATAAACATTGTCTTCAATAGATCATCTAAATTCATGTCTCGTATAAAAGTGATACAAGCCACTGCAAAGACTTGTTTTTTTCTCCAAAGAAGTCGAAAACTCATCAAGAGATATTTGAAAGAATGTGAAGAAAAAAAAGAAAAAAGCTCAAGCTTATAGATCTTAAGTCATCAAGCTTGAACTTTGAAATGACATTGACCATGGCTTGACCAATTCTCCAATCAGAAATATTCTTGCTTATTCGTAATGAAATGGATGGCCCTCACACCTTGAATTGGTATTTTCAATACACAAGCATTGAATTTGTTGATGAAACTCACAGGGAAAATGACATAAAATCAAGCATTATATATTCACAAAATGAACAAGAAAATCAGGTCAAGCTATGCGACATAATTACAAGTTACATAATGGTTAATGCGGGGGGAAAAGTAAAACCAATAAAATTCAACACTGATAGGATATGGGCGCATCGAATCTCCAGAATTTCAGGACAACCAACACGCCCATATACACTGGCTTAGATGACGAACGTGAGTTAAAAAAAAAAAAAAAAAAAAAAAAAAAAAATGTTGATAGCCTTTTACAAATTGAACGATGAACACACAAGAAGAGAGGATGAACAATGGAAATATTTACAGCCACCTAAACTATACAACAGATTTATTTGCCAAAGCCCCAATAAATATGACGGATTTTTTTTTGTCTTCCTGATCAGCTGTGAACCTGTACACCAGAGGCCAATAAATTTATAGCTTACACTGTTGATGACGAAGGGAGGTTTCGATGCAAAGAATAGGGCAGCTCAGCATATCATCGAATCGCACTTGGCGATAACAATCAATATGAGCTCTGCACAGACAAACTCGTTATAAAATCGATGCGCACACGCAACTTTGATGTCCAACCAGGAACTCAGGGAAATCAATCTCATCTTCCTCGAGAGTTGTCATCTGCATAAATAGATACACAAGCATCTACAGCTCCGGCAGCAAGCAGCCCCTCGTATGGGTGAAAGGTGAGGCAGCTTACAGAGCCAATCTTCTGGGGCATGAAGGTAGGGTGGTATCTAATGGTGCCCAGTTGATCGCCATCTAGGCTGAAAACCTTAATTAGCTGTTTAGCTGAGCCACTAGCTAAGATAGGAGCATGTCTATGAACGGCTAATGCTGTAAGTGAACCTCTGTGGGCATCGATGGTTAGATATCTATCTCTGAGATTTCTGATATCCAGAAACTGAATATCACCAGCCTGAGACGCACTGACAATCTGGAGTAGAGTACATGGTAAGAAGCATTAACAAATACACTTCATCGATAGGATACTGATATTGTAGTAGCAACAGCCAAGAAAATTTATCACCTTTGACGAATCAAGCCCAGGTTGAAAGCCAATCCCGACAACTTTTTCTACTTTTTGAACATGTGGGCGCATTGTGCAGACAGGCCTACGAATCGAGAAAAAAAAAAGGTTGTAGAAGGCATGAACAAAGGCAAATATGCATTAAATATAAAACGAGAAAATAAAAATTTCAGAAACATTCTAAGTATATTTCTTGGGCTTCTGACGGAAAAACTTCACGATGAAACAATAAAGAGATACGAGAGAAAATGAAGGCAGCTTACAGAAAGGGTGCTCCCTTGGACTTACAAAATAATACAATACACAACGCTGGGTTCGGGGTTCTATGTAACGATTTCACAAGTACAGATCTTATTGTGACAACTTCACAGCATATTCAGTTAAACATCATAAACATAAACGATACGGAAAATTAGGTTCACTACATTTAGAATAACGAATCATTCAATTTGTTTCGAACATCTATTTGTTTCATGAGGTTTCTTATAATTTGTATTCCCGATGCTCAGTGAATGGTAGAAAATCACAAAGCCCACTGAGTTCTTTATTTGACCCCTAAAGCACAACACTAATTAATGTTTCATGTATTGTTGGAGGAAATTAGTCTGCAAGCAGATCATGAGAAGCTTAACCAACATTGCTTTATTCAAACAAAGGCATCAAGAGAAAATATGCATATGCTTACGTTTCAGAAGTGCGAACATCATAAAGCTTAACAGAACCATCTAAGAAACCAGCTGCAAGCTGACCCCCATGAACTTGAGAAGCAGACTGCAAAGACAAAGAGTTCTTTAAATATATATATATATATAGGCCATCTCATTCTACCAATTGTTAGTTCATGGGACTAAGAATTCAAAACTAGAACTAACAATCTCAAAACCTAAAGCAAAATATATCAAGAGGCGAAGAAAATCACCCAGAAAAAAACTGAATTTATCTTTTTTAAATGTTCTGTGTTCCCATTAATAAGGTAAAGGCAACAATATCTAACACTTGCTCCAATCATTTTTCAGATGGGCACCTCAACTTGCCTCTGATAACATTATTAGGATACTAGAATAAACGCAAAAAATCCATACAATTGGGAATTCTTTTGAGACTGGCAACAACTCTCAAAAGAATTCCCAATCTATTTCTAAAACATATGGGATTGGGGCTTCAAACCTCTTGATCGATGATATTGGTTTAACTTGTTGAGTTATACTCAAGTTGGCCCAATCAATCACAAAGTGGTGCAGAAGAAATAGGATGATAAACTATGTTTATAAGCAGCTGACTCAAAATAGGAGTAACCTGCTACTTCCTATATTATTGGGAAGAGGTGAAACTCACCAATGCTGAGATGCTGCAATCTGATGATGATGGAATAGATTTAACAAGCTGCTCCTTATCTAGGTCCCAAAGCATAATAGACGATACCTCACCAGAAGCATACTGCAAATCACGTAACAAAAGACAAAGACCTTCAGTATTATACAAGCAAGAAACAATAAATATTTTCTTCTCTTCTCGCTTCTCTGAGTTTTCAGGGAAGATGGGGAGGATATAACCAGACTAAATACATACCAGATATCCAGACTGTTGTTGCCAGTCCACAACAGCATTTATACTACGAACACCAGGTTTGTGCCCCTGGATTGCAGAGAATGCAGTTACAAGCTTCTGTTTGCCCTTCACAGTGTAATCTTTCCAAATACGAATACTTCCATCACCTAAAGGATAAGGGAAAAATTGAAGTAAGGCACACTAATGAGTGTTAAATGAACACAGCCACCACAAAAATTAATTAAAAAAAAATGCAGTAAGAAGAAAGCTTACATGAAGCAGCCAAAAGCAAGCTGTCATCAAGCTCATTCACAAGACAGAGTTTCGAAATTCCTTTGTCAGGAAAATCATGGTTATCAAAACTGTTGAGAAGAGCAGGCTCTTCATAATTCCAGACCCTGGAGAGACGAGCCAAGAAAGTTACAGGGTAATAACCAATGGAACAAGGTTAGCTTTGAACAACAAATGAACCATACTTGTTTCAATATGTGCACAGTAGTGTGACCTAAAACTAACTTCCAAATCAACAATAGTCTCCAAAAACATAATTGTAACAACAGACGGATGCTAGAGCTAGGCACTAAAGGTTTTACGACAACAGACTTGGAAATTTCCCATGAGTCGCAACACAATCTACTGGAAATATACAGCAAGAAATAAATACAAGAAAGCACCCATACCTAATTCGTTCATTCTCATCAGCAGCAACAACGATGGGAGAGAATGGTTGCAGCAATAATGTTTTTGTACCCATTTCAAACTTTGTATCCCAGCTAGCAATTGGATTATCGTTCAGCTTACTAACAGCTGATGAAAAAAGAATAGCGAAGACAAAATAGAGATCTATCAAATTCAATGATGAGAAGACTAAATATCATGAATAAAAATAAAATTGAAGAGGTTTACGAGAATGTTGGCATTTGGCAATGCGTTCGAGGACAAATTTCTCCCTCTCCTCTCTTCTAGTAAATATTTCTTCTCCATCATCAGCAGGAGTGAGAAGAGGCTTTGAGAAATGCCCACAGCTCCAGTTATAGATTGTTGATTGTGGAAGAAAACTGCGTTCAGATGTTCCTGAAGTTCCGCCTGAGCCCCATAATGGATCTGCTAACCCAGAATCAGGAGAATTCATTAGCTGAGGCCGGAACTCTAACGAGCAAACTCTTCGCATGCCTGTCAAGTAACTTGGTCTGGGAGGGCTGACTGGAGGAGTTCGGAAAGTTAAAGGCAAATGACCTGACATAGAAGAAAATGGAGACAAAGTTACGATATAAGCACCATGCACTAAGTTCAGTAGAGAGAGAGCAGCAACACAGGAGAAATAATGAACATTCAAAGTAATCAAAGCACTGATGACAGAGTTTCTGAAAATTGCACTGCAATGGTAATAATGCACAGCCAAAAATAATAAACATACCTCCATTCATATCAAACCATGAAGATGAACGAGCTAGTCCAGCAAAACTAGGAGGCTGAGATGCTGCTGTCCCATCAGTAGGTTTGATACTGCTACTACTGGGCTTTACAGGTTTTGTTACCACTTGTTCAATACCAATAATAGACAACACCCGCCTACCAAGGCTCGCAATGCGAGGAGATGGGTCATTGGCTAAAGTACACATAGTCAAAACACATTGTGAATACAATGCATTATTTAGAGGTTTGGGCCTCGAATGATGAACGGCTCCATTGCTAACTGTATCTTCATGTAAAACTCCCGAATCTGAATGCTGTGATGAATCATCTGAAAGTGGTGATCCATGCATCATTCCGGTGTTAGCAAGAGGACTACTGGTGGAAACCCTTCCTTCTCTAACTAAAGTGGAGTTCTCATTTCCAAATCTCAACAATGGACCAATTTGAGAGGAAACAATGCTTGCATGAGGCATGTGCTGATTTGAATTGGTATAGGCAGTGCCCGAACTTCTTATATGAGCCAAAGAGGGTAGAGAACTTAATAAAGAATTACAATGGGGCTTCCAATATGCTGCAGCAATGGACTTAAGGTGCTTGTTGTGGCCAAAAGCAAAGCGAGCAAGCGCTATAAAAACATAACATTTAATCAGGAGAAAGAAAACCTATGGTGAAGGAATAAAACAAAGAGACGCAGCCTTAATCCCACAATTTGGACGTTGCAGTGTGTGTACTCTAAGACAGTATACATTCTCAATTAAAGTTCAAACCAGAAACCCATAGGTTAGAGCATACAATATATGCCCACTAAATACATACAGTAAAGATGTAAGCATCAAAGTCAGTTTGTATTATAATCTATATCATAAATAAGCTATACAAATCGTATCTGACTCGCACCAAAAGAAAAAGAAGGATATATATATATACACACACCAATCATTCAACAAGTGCAAACTACAAAGGTACAAAAATCTATAACGGGTAGTGGCTGATTGCTACAATTGGTTCAACCCAATTCTCTTAATTTTAAAAAAGAAATAAAATTCAATCAAGATACATTTACAAAACAGAAGGGAAAAAAATCAGTGTCTTCCAAAATTTTCAACCTAATTCTCATGCGAACAGCACTAGCAATAGAATTCCAATTAACCACCCAGAGGCAGCAAAGTATACGCAGAAAATAAGGGGAATTAACTCATACCAACAGCAACCTCAGCCCTAACAAGTGGGCTTCCATCTGAAACAACACTCAAGAGACTTCCAACAATACTGGTTTCAGCCCTAGACTTTTCATCATCATCAACAACACCATCTCTAGACGAGTCACTCCCTACATCAAGTAGAGTACCAAGTGCAAAAACTGCTGAAGCCCTAACCTGAAACGGAAATCTACATTGAGATATACACTTAAAGCCGAAGTGTACATATTACACATCCAAGATTATGCAGAGTGAAGAAGGTAAATTATGAACCTCTGGTTGGGGCTCGGTTAATAAAGAATTAAAGACAGCAGGGGCATCAGCCTGTAATCCTATGATTTGAGCATCTATATAGTCTTCCCACAGTTTTCCAAGACAAAGACAAAGCCATTGAAGAAATAGCGGCTCAATTTGTCCATCATTTGGTGTTGAACTCCGGAGATGCTTCAAACAGACATGGATTAAATTAGCTTCTAAATTAGCTTCGATGCATGCTTCCTGGCCTCGCCTGTGTCCATCAACAATTACAGCTAAAACAAAAGCAGCCATTGCACGCTGTTCTGGGTAAGCTTCCAAGCTATCAAGAAAGCGGATGAAATACGTATGGCCACCATCCTTTACTAAATCAACCTGGCAAGACTGCCATTCCAGAAGAGTCATAGTTACCACACAAAGGTAAAACATTTGCCCACAAGAAAGGTGGAGAACAATTAAAAAAAAGAACATCTAGAAAGAGAGATTTGAGGGGAGAAAACAGCATGAAAGAACTTTCTGAATGAAGTAACAGCTAAAAGTCACCAATAGACCAACTTCTCACTAAATAACAGAGATAGTCAGAAAAGCAATACTTACATAAGCTTCAAAGAAAGATCAAGGCTAAGAGTATTAAGAAACTAAAAATCAACAACCTGAACAACGTATACTTATATCAAGAACTACCATATATGCCCTCTAAAAAGAGTTGATTTTCAAAAGAGCCATGTCGTATGTTGTTGTTTCAAAAGTACCCCTGTTGATTGTGATCTTTGAAACCATAATGACTATTCTATAAATAACTTTAGTCATAAATGTTTTGAAACTCCTATTACTCCAATCTATATGCTTAACTGTTTGGTATTTGTCAACAACTATGATGATGAAAATTAGGCAAGTGTTGGACTTCTGACATATTTATGAGTAGCTTCGAAAGTTTTACAAGGGAGGATATGGTTGGGTGGGTTTGACTATGAAGAAAACCGCAATCAAATGGGTCTACATACTAAGATGTTGATAACGAATCTTTAAAGACAATTTCAAAAGAAAAGAAACTCTATACATCAGCATTAACCAAGACACATTGGCATTGTGATTACAGTAAGAACAAGAAAAAAATAAAAAGAGAGAATATTTAGATATTAGTAATTCTACCCAGAAACAAAAACATTAGACAGGAGAACTAATAAGATAAAAAAAGAAAGTAAAGATACCATTGACACGAAACAAAACTCCCATCACAACATTACAGGAAAGGGAAAGTGAAAAACATGGATATGCACAAGAAATGCATTATGACATACATGCATGCATGCATACGTACATACAAACATAATTGATAGGCCAATTTTTTTTTGTATCTTATGTTTCCGAAACTATTTAAGTGAAACAAAATCAATATTAGTAAAGATAGATTATATACAAAATCACAAGGGGAAGATAATATTAGGGTACCCTCCCAAGAAAGAAAACAACAATTGCATATATGCATGCGGTATATGAAAATATTATCGGTAATAAAATATGCAATTGAAAACTACTTAAGTGAGAAAGAAAATATTATCAGTAAAGAAAGATTATATATAAAATCACGTGGCAAAGATACCTCCCAAGAAAAAACAACAACAATTGCACATACGCATGCAGTATGCCACCAAAAAAGAGAAGAATTACAAAACTCCGTAAGGAGCTCCAAGACAAAGCAATAAAAGAAACAACCTTGAATGATAAAGAGATCCTAGTTAGCCCATCAAAAGCCAGCCATCTTTCAAGCCACAGTTGCAAAAGAATGACTTAACTATATTATATACCTTATCTAGGGCCAGAATCTTTGTCCATATAAAAACCAGAATTTGTCGCAGCTCGGGTGTTGTTGTCTGCAGAAGCTTTAGAACATATGGGAATATTCCAACGGACAAGGCCTAGAGAATGAATTTATCCTATTAGCAACCAACAACAATTGCCCCTGAGAGGGAAAGTAAGAAAAAGGAGAAGACACAAATGACGCAGTAATGATAGACAAAGTCCCGAGTAAGGCTACCAGATCAACAGCCCAAGGCCCCATATCAAGGAATCTACCAAGAAGAACCAGCGCCCTGAATCGATGTCCTTGGCTGAGTAAAACCTATGACAAAGGTCACTCTGCTGTAATTAATTATACACAATTAAAAAGAAAGAAAAAATGTTCTCTATGGAAGACGAGGTTACTCAATGGAGACAGATGAAATCGATAGCTACTGCATACATTGAAAAGGGGATCTAATTAAGGAAAACAAGTGAACAATGAAAAAGAAATTGGTCAGGGAAAAACTTTGCATTGGTTCCACACAATATTGATGGCAGCATTAGCACAGCAGAAAAAGCTTAACATAAGAAGGAAAATATTTAGATATGGATGAATCCTTAAACATGAAGCATTACTTTGGCAATCACTCTCTTGTGCTAAAATCAAGTACTCAACATAGGCAGTCAAAATAAAGCATGGAAAAGTACGGTGAGACAACATTTTCGGTACAAGTGCAAACAAGATGAGAGCAAGAGAAGGAAACTTTAAGGCACTGTTCAAATACAAGCTCCAAGACAGTATCCATTCACATTGACAGGTTGTATCACTGTTCATCAACCCACTCCCAACTATGCGGTCGAGCAAGACAGATGCGTTACAGTGATGGAATAGAGAACAGGACAATGTACAGCAGCTATCCAGACAAAATGCCAACATTCAGAAGTAAAGGCAGCTCAGAAACTAAAAGAAAGCATGCAAATAATAAAAAGGTACAGCAAAATCCACAATCATAATCAATAAAAGATAAGTATCCAAAAGAGAAAGAGAGACTTTTTGTACCTGAAGGACAATGGGCAGCTGTTCTGGAGGTTTCTTATTTTCAGATCCATGATCAAGCCATACCTCAAAAGCTGTCAACTGTTCGGTGAAAAATGGACTTGGCTGGAACATTACACAGAAGAAACTTTTAATTCAATATCTAACAGATATTTTTTTAACCATAAAATTTTGAAATGAATAAAAAAATTAAAAACATGTAAGAATAGTTTTAAATAATATCCCTTCAGCGTTGAAAACACAGGACCTATTTTGGGTCCATTTCCCAACTACTACAAAAAATGTAGCTCAGTGAATTGGATTGTCCAAACTTGATTGAAAGTAAGTGGAGGGGACATTTGGTCGATGAGGTTGTAGCTTTTAAGTTGATGGGTTTAATGACTTATTTAATATTAAGGCTGCTAGAAGATAAACATAGCAGACTAAGAAAGGCTAAGAGGAATGAGGATATGGAACTTGCATCCGTTGTGATACTCTCGAGCCTTCACCCAAAACCAAACAATGGTTGGGAGAAGCTTAGCAGAAAGAACTTAGCAAATAAATTTGGAAGCAAAAGTGCACCTGGAAAATATTAAATTTTCATTCGGCCAGCTCGCCTTCGTGAACTAATTACAACATAAAAGTCACAGAATAGATGCCCCAAGTTGACCTTGAATCCTTCTCGTTGCTCCCATTATTTGTTGGGATGGGCCATCTTTTGGAAGAAAACTGGAAGCTCGCTATGGGAAATTTTCAACTCTTATGGGTTACTTTTTTTATGGCAATTTACTTTAGTTGCTATATGGCCACCCTTTTAAGGTAATATCTAAGGAGCTTAGAATGATTGCTATCAACGATACTTTGGATAAGGAGATTAGAATGATTGCTCTCAAATCAATACTATGGAACATGTAGAAAGAAATTTTTCAAAAAAACATCATTTCCACAGGAAGTAAGAAGATCGGAGAGGTGTATGAATCAGAAAAATTTTATGTTTCCCTTTGAATTTGTACTATGTAGCAATATAGGTATATAATTTAGCATCTACACGCCCTCCCATTATGATTAACTAAAATTGGGGTAGAATTTTGTGAGTTCCATTGAAAAGCTTGACCTTGTTTGTAATTTACTGTAAATTAGTTCTTACCGAGTAACTTTCAGGGGTAAATAAAAATAGGTTTCTTGCTTTAAGACCAACATTTTTGTGTTACAAGGAACCGTTAATATAATAAAAACACCTGTCAAGAAAAACTAACCTGAAACTCCAAGTTAGGGTCTTCAACCAATGCTGGAAGTTGAGAGAGACAAATCTCGGCAGCCATGTCCCACGCATCCCTGAAAGAAGCAGGCACATCCACAATAGAGTCAATACACCAATTGAACACTGAAAGACCTAACTATCAAGGTTGCTCAAACTCTACCACATATGATGCTGATGGGTTGAAGGTAACATTGGATGTGAAATTGGCGAACAATTTGCAGACCGCATGATCCGCTCAGCAAGCAAAAAATTTCTAAATAAACTGGCAACTAACAAATCCTGTCTGAACAACCTTTGAAATAGATCTGCACCAAAATAACATAGAAGCAATGACAAGAAAGAAAAAGGACAGCATTGGTAAAGTAAATCTGAAAGCTACCATGTGGAAGAACATTCCAGGCAATTGTATCAGTGACAGCTGTGAAAATCCAATTCAATTCCCCAAGAAGTGTCTTTCGATCAGTTTGCCGGCCAGGTATTTTATCTATCAGTGAATCATCAAGAGACTCACGAAGCAATGAACGTTTGCAAAACCTAAGGGATAAGATCCCATGATAAGAGAATGTTCAGAAAACAGTCAACGTCCAATACTCCATAAACAAACCAAAAATATAGAAATTTGATTAAAAACAGAAAATAAATTTTTTATGCAGGGGAGGGATGGAGACTATGGATCAAAGATAGATTTCATGTCCATAGAATTAAATTAAACGATTAAAGCCCAAAATAAAATTTATTATCAGAATATAGGAGCTCATAAGTGGCTTTGATAAACATAGTACATTCTAAACTACTAGATATTCAAACAATTTTATAACTTAACATGTATTAGATGAAATTTTCAATATTTACATAGTAATCAAAAAATAGTTGATTGTCTAGATCAAGTTCATTACTAAATATTAAAGTTCTCCAATATGAGAATAAAAGAAATGAACACATTTTTTTTTTATAAAGAAAGAATGAAAGAATATAACACACGGGAATCCAACAAAATAAGCCCAAAAAAAAAAGGAAGAAGTCCCACTATAGCAAGGGACTTCAATCAAGTACAATGAGACCTGACGTATAATAACAAAAATATTTTTTTTGTCAACGCTTTAAGAGAAACATAGAACCTAATGAGGACCAAACACACCAAGGACCCGACTCCAAAGCTCTAACGTTTTATTGTTTCTTACCCCCCAAAGACCAAATAATAAAGCACAAGCTCCAACTTACCTAAGAAACCTCCCTTAATCATAAAAAGGAGAGTGACAGAGGAACTCCTCGATCATCACTCTGTCATCTCTGTGTCTAGCAAGTTGGACATCAAACGGAGCACAAAAGTAATTCTAAAAACTCCGAGTAAATTTGCCACTCCAACGGATATGATCCATGTCTTCCTTCGCTTTCCAACAAAGGATACAACAAAACGGTCCTATCGAGGAGGACAACATCCTCAAAAGCCTATCATGAATAAAAACTCTTCCTTGGATAGCGTGTCCAGTAAAAACCTAACCTTTCTTTGGAATTTTCACCTTCCAACGAGAAGAAAAAAAGCTCACTACATGGAGAAGGGTTCAGCAAGAAATGATAAAAAGAGCTACAATAAAATTCACTAGAATGGCCAAGACTCCAAAGACGAAACTCCCTTCTCCACAATCTAAACTCAGCCTCTCCAATAAAATAAAAGAGTCATGATATCCATTATTTCTCTATCGAACAAATAACGAAAAAAACTCAAGTGATAATGAGTGAGAGCTTTCAAGATGACGAACTTCAGCCACTAAACGGTTTTTCACAGAACTCAGGTGGCACGAACATAATAGAATATAGAAACATAGATGAAAAACCATCCAATCCTTAATATCCTTCAACTGTTATACATTTGAATTTGAACTCAAACTTCTTGTGTACATTTTATCTTTAGCTATTTTCCATTGTAATATATCAAATTCTAGAATACCCAACTGGTCGAGATAGGTCATGTAGTTGAATCAGAACCTAATAATTCTCAAATTTGTGAATTTTAAACCTAATCTTCAACAATTAAGTCATAAAGAACTTTTTCTGAGTTTCATAAACAAAGTGACGAAACCAGTCTACAGCTAAAATTCAAAGACACTTGTGTATATAAAGGTGCATTGGTCAAGATAAATGAATGAGAATAAGTTCACCATCTCAAGGCCATCTTGATTGGTGTTGTAAGGCAAGAGGTAAAAACATCGGCAGGAAATTCAGCTCTTTGCGGAAGAGTTTCATGCGATTCACATGCTGCAAGCAAAATGCAATCCCTTGTTGATCCAGAGGGATCGTGAAGCTATAAAAAAAAAACGATACTTATGTAATTAAGAGTATGAACATCATTTATCATCTTATAAAAAAAATTGAAAATAGTGCTCCTGATTTAGTACCGACAAAATAAATAAAAATGAAAACGTAGTTGACAGTAAGTACCTCAGTGAAGGCATTGACTATCATCCCAGCAGCAGAACAGTCAAACACGTAAATGGAAGGTGTCTTCAACCACGAGTCCAGATCACTAATAGGTAAGGGGATATACTGGGTATAACTCTGCACCACAAAAAACTGTGAGAATAAGACAATAACAGGCATTAACAGAAAAGTATAATATTCATTACAGACCTTGTTGAAAAGCCATATTTCACCACTAGCAGTTGGCTTTGGAACACCATGTCCATTATAATGAAAGAGAACCCTTTCAGTTTTTGCATACTTGCGACATGTACTACAGAGCTTTTTTACCTCTTCTACAGTGGGATCCAGCTGAACTTTATAGCGAGCCTACACACACATCATCAAGTAAGGATATAGACCAGAAATACAACAAATCATACAAAGTTCTGGGCACAATGGTCTTCACCCTTGGTTGCCACCTCTCATACTGTACACTCAATGTTTTTCCAATAGATTCAAGTGCTTTTTGGGGTGCCATAGAAAATGGATCTGCAACAAGATAAAACATTTTAACAGACCTAAAAGATAACTTTAAAGATGATAAAGAGCATAAGTTTAACTGGAACCAGAACTGAAATGTGAATCCCAATTCCCATCACAAACAATTTATATCCTCTACTTTCTAAGTAATCAAATGCATTGATATGGAACTAACACATCAACAGCAGTCAGAAAGATGGTGCAAAGTCAGACCTAAGAGCGTTAGTAAAAATGAGACATAAAAGAGCTGAGTTGAAATTGGGGAAGACAATCGCACATGGAGACGCCATGCCTAATAATAAGGCAAGGTCCACCCACTGAAGGTCTGATTTCAGGAAACAGTGTTAGTTTTAAACTCCAAAGTATTTACCATCTCCATCACAAGCTCTAGTATTGGATTGTGCAGATTTCAAACAAAACTGCTATCAACATTTACTACTTCAGTGAAAATAAATTTAAGAGAAAACCAAAATATAACAAATATCAAATAGACAAAAGAAATTGAATTTGCAGTTATATGAAGATATGATGCAGAATTACATGGTGTAATGCAATAAGTACAGAATAAATAAATAAATATGTATCTATGTTTGTATGGTTTATATACGCCAATATTCAGCTTCAAGAATACAAATTTATATTTGGTACCATACTATTGTCACAATAAAAAGATATTTCTGCATCTTCATCGTGTTTATATTCAACATTTCATGCCTACAAGATAAACCTCATAAATGCCAGAGAAAAAATGTGCAACAAAAACAATTAATGAACATTTATAACATCCTTGGGAGCCTGGAAAAAATTTTAACCCGATTGGACTTATTTATTGATAAGATCCACGTCTTTGACCGAACTTCTGAGCATAACAATTGGAAAGATATATGTAATTGGTTTGTTAAACAAAATTATCATTAAAATGAAGTAAAATATGAGAATCACAGGAAACTCAAACAGAAGAACTAGTCAAAGAGAAACAGTAATGATGTAAAATACGCACCTATCCAGCACTCCATTCTGGCGCAAGGAGATATCTTAATAACATCGGGTGGATCAACACTAATGTTTAAACATAATACTAGAGCTACACATCCCGTCTTCATCTGCATAAAAAGGTATCAGTTAAAATATCTAGATAATTTCATAATTGTACAAGTACTTCAAAGGATAAAAAGGAAAATAAAAATGAAGGAACTATCAAACATGTACTGCAAAGAGTCGAGCAATACTTCCAAGTTCCTAAAGAGATAAACGCTTCGATGTTACAATTGTTGATAATGGTTTCAAACTAAATTGCTAGAACAGAAAGACCAGAAAGAAACTAGCCTATAAACCTACATTGTCCAGCATCAGCGTGGAGAAAGAAAAAAAGCCACCTCAAAGACGTTGCTCCATACATCAAAAGATGCAAGAAAAAAAGACGCACCAATAAAATTTAATTCCACTACATGGTTGGCAGTCAGATACTTCTGGTTCATAAATCCAGATAAAATCTATATTTCCTGTGTATTACATCCAAAAAGATCCATCTATACGTCCATACCATACTAATAAACATTTAGTACATATTCAACTATGTCCACGTATCGTTCTTCAAGAGGTTATCCCAAAAATGTAAAACAGAGTATCGCTCTCTTTTCTTTTATACTTCTTTGTTGAATCAGCACTGCCTCCCTGGCAATTAAGTAATGTGTTACCTTCCAAATTAATTTGATCAAGCTTTTAAATATTGAGCTTCCAAATTTGGTTTCATCCTATTAATAAACAATCAAATCTTTGCAGACAGTGTTATAAAGCTTAATGTTTTGGACCAAGGTTAAAAATAAGAATTAACAGACCCCTGAAGCAGAAGTAAGGACATGTCATGTGCATAAACTTCATTTCACAAAGACTTCACTGTCCAAAAGCTCAAAATGTGTGTGGGGCAAGTGTATGTGTGCGTGTGTGGCGGTGGTGGTGGACTGTTCCACCTCAGTTCTCCAAGAGAATTTGACTCAATTCTGGACTAATATGGTATAGAGGATTCAGTTGACACTCTAGCGCTTAAAAGAAAAATGATCATTCTGGAGTCTCTGTGGTAATAATGAAATAAAAACTATATTGGAATTTTCGAACAAAAAACCCACTTCACAGCAAAAAAAAATTAAAAAATTGAAAAAAGTTATGTTTCTATGAGGATTGGTGTTGTATTAGAGATGATAATCTTCATTTCATGTTAGTTATACTAACCGTATCCATATGCATTATCTACCCACTGTGCATAACTCGATCAAGCTCATATTCCGTTTATACCTAGATAAATCCCCTTTTCCCTGACACGTAATTGGGTGCAAGGATATATAGGGAGTTCCGTAAGAAATTTAGATAGCTCTATAGACCGCAACAATCGTATCTACGAAAGCTAGCAGAAGTGAACAATGGAGCACGAATTCTAACATAATAAGCTAGTGACATCCCAATAAAGAAAATGGAAACGGTCGACCGTGCATCCAGTCATTACAGACTTAGAAAACGGAAAGAGCAAAAATGTTTCATGATACGGAAACAATAAATGGCTTACTCGGTCTTTAGGTCTCCATTTAGAGACCAATCCGCTATCAGATGGGCCGGCAGGCAGACAAGCCTCAAACGCATCGTGTCGAAGCTCACAAAACACTATAGTCTGCGGCAAGTAAACCATGGTTGTGGCAGTACTGATGGCAGCATTGCCATAACTACTACTCGCAGCATCGGAATCTCTTCTGAGCGAAACTAAATCCCCATCGTCATCGTGGTTGGAAGTACAGTCATCCACGTGATTAGAGGAGACCACGGCCAACGAAGATTGCGAAATCCGAGAGGCCATCAAATCCCCCAATGCCATCCAAATCCAAAACCCTCGAAACACGAAAACCAATCTGGAAACACCCAATCAATCAACGTTGCCCTAATCGTACTACGACCACACCCCGTCCTCCTCCCAAACGGATAACGAAAACCATAAGGTTGCTGAAGACGCCTTTTCTGGATCGGCTGCAAATCCAAGTAGCGAGAGAACGAGAGAGAGAGAGAGAGCGCGCGAGAAGAGAGAAAACACGGGAATCGGAAACTAATCGACGAAGCCGCTTAACCAGCGGCGCGTGGGGATTCGGCGGAGAAATGAGAGAGAATCCAGCTCGTAAAACCCTAGGAAACCCAGAGATGAGGCCTGTGGTAGTTCTGGTTTTTGATAACCCTAGGTGCGGTGAAGAAGAGAAGAGGATGGAGGCGCATAAAACAGTGGCGGCACCAACGGAAATAAAAAACTCACCTCTTTTGCATTACGATTTTGTCAAACTCAAGTGAGAGAAACCGAAACAAAGAGGGAGTCTTTTTCTGCTCAGTTTGTTTTTTTTTTTTTTTTTTTTTTTTTTTTTTTACCTCACAAAAATAATTTTAAATATGGAAATATAATAAAATAGAATAAAATAGAAGTAGGTTCAATGTTTTCTCCTTGATTAATTTCTTTTAAGGATGTTTTAAATATTTAATATATAGTAACTTGTGATCTTAAAAAAAAAAATGTGGTAACAAGCATGCCCTAAAAATCCCAATAGTCGCTCTAAGCCCACACATAAGACCAACCGTCTGGATCCCAGCCATTATGTGTGTCATGGCTCAAGATCGACCATTTGAACCCTAGTCATCCACACGCCCTCGAGCCTAACCCCCTAGGCCAAAGCCTGTTCATGTGTGCCTCAACTGTTATCTAACTGAATCATTCCTACTCTCGATTCATGTGTGTCTCGACCTTACTCACGCTTAGTTCGTACGGTTCGGTCTTACCTTTAATATTGAGTTAGTCCGTTTTCGATCGATTCATTTCTCCTTTGATCGATTAAGCCACTTCTTCAACCAGTTAGGTCATTTCTAGTCGGTTCAGTTCATATTTCGATCAATTTCTACTAGTGATAGACATTTATGTGTATTCTGTGAGCTATTTTGACATTCAAAATTCAAATAGCTTCTAACACGTTTTTATCTAATTTACTTTGAATAGTAGTAAGTAAACTAACGGTTGGATGTTATAAACTAGGTCGGACAATTTGTATGCATTTTAGTGTGTGGCCAATGTATATGAAGACGATACTATTTAAGTACAAAAGTGGTGCATACCCAACGAGGCCCAAGAATTGTGAAAGTAGTACGAGCCTAGTAGATCATGTGTATGAAAGTGGTACACATCTCGAACATGAAAAACATAAAGTCCGAGACCACAGTATTAGGTCCTATTAAGAAGAAATATCATATTTTATCTTGCATGTGATTGCATTTTTCGACCTAAGTATTTTATAAATACTCTTTTTTTTTTCCTAACGTTTTTTCTTACGATAAGAACACGAAGTCTCACCCTCTCCTATTCACTCGACCTTAATCTAATATACACTACAACAACATCCTGCATTTCTTCGAAAACCCCGAACCCAGATCATGATATACCTTTCTCCCCAAATCCAAAAAATTATAAAGCATCCCAAGTAGTTCTTTGAGCACGAGTTAACCACCTCGATCGGGATGGAAAGCAAGTCAAAGTCAATAGTGGGGCATCTAGTCAAATACCCACGTTCCGATTCAAGAAATAATATCTTCCACGAAGATATTCACAACCAACGATATCGAATCGGGTAAGTTAGTATATTATAGTAGATTATTTATTTATTTGGGCATTTTCAAACATAGGTAGGTTAGGATTTGGGCAGAACTAGAAGTTTGGTGTCAGCTTTGGAAAGCTGTATTTATTTGTTTTATTACTCCCATTTATATAATTTGGACTCTTTTATCTGTCTTCTTATATTTGTACCTATTTTCTTTAATTTATTAATTTAAAAAATGCCACTAATTTTAATTTGGGTACTTTTAATTCAACATTAGTTGGCTTATTAGTGTATATTAATTATCAATATCATGTTGAATCAAAATAATTAATTAAAGTTCATCATTTTCTGTCTATTTTTGTAACGCACTTAATTTTTCTATCTAAATTAGAGACGTGATCATATGCATTATTTAACGAAATTAATTATTATTAAAAAAAAAAAACATACCTGGCAGTGATGGTATGTCTATTGGAGGATCGTGGAAGTATGTTAAGTATAGGGCTTTGATATCAACTGTAACGCCCGTAATTTTATTACCTAAGTTAGAGACGCACTACATGCATGTCTTAAATAATTTATATGCATAAAATTTAAAAGAAGACATTTTCAAATGAAGATATGGAATTACACGTTTAGTTTAAAACAAAAAATTTGTAATAACATAGTTTTTGTACACGAAAAAAAAAAATATATATATATATATAATACTTACCCATCAACTACTAAATGAAATTCAGTGCACACTACTGACTTATCTTGTAACAACTCAAACCCATCATTAGTAGATATTGTACGCTTTGACCTGTTACTTATCGTTATTAGCATGATGATGTTAAATCACGTTTATTAGGGAGATGTTTCTACACTCTTACAAAGGATGTTTCGTCACCCTCTCCAACCAATATGAGATCTAGTAACGTCCATGTTTTCTAGTTTAAAATGACGTGAACATGCATATTGATAACACGTCCGAATAAGTCTGAGATTTTAGAAAGTTAGGACGTTATATTGTTGATTAATGGGGTGTGGTGTCAATATAATGGTGGGATTGTGGGTCACAAAGTCATCCACTTTGGGTTAGAAGAATGAGGTCAGTTTTGGTGCGTAAGCATTAGCCAATGAGAATTTAAATAAAAGGTGGCATTATAATAGCCACGTGGGTCTATAAAATAAAACAATATAAACCCTCAATTTAAATGTGTTTATTTCCACCATATATTCTTTTCCATTTTTTAATAGCATTATTTGAAATTTGATAAAGATAAATGTCCGAAAGTTTCTGTTGTCCGCTTTAGCTTTACTATTTTAGAACGGGTATGTTAGAGAGAGGTTTTTACCCTTTATAGTAAATGTTTTGTTCTTCTCTTCAACCAACGTGAGATCTCACAATCCACTCTATTGGAGGCTCAATGTTTTTGTTGGCACACTGTATGGTGTCTGACTCTGATATCAATTGTAACAGTCTAAGTCACCGCTCGCTAGCAGATATTATTCGTTTTGACCCATTATGTATCGTCGTTCCTCCTTTCAACTAATATAAGACTTGATAATTCTCGGTCACTCGCTTTTTGGAAGAGTTTTCGTGTTTTCTTGGGCATGAGATTGAAGCCAAGGCTACCCTTTTGAGTGCTTTTGGCAAGCAACCTCACAAGCCTTTAAACTAGAGACGTTCATGGGACAAGACAGGAATGAGGAAGCCTTTTCCATCTCCATTTCCGTCACTTATTTCATTCTCCATCCATGCGAAATTTCTCATTTATTTTTCGAGAATCAGGACGGGAATTCCTACCAATAATTTTTCCCTATTTTTATTATTTAGAAAAAAATAGTTATTTTATAGTTTTCATTTTTTCAATATAATTATTATTATAAATTATAAAAAAGAATCCTAATAAATCAATATATTTCATATTTTAATATTATAATCTAATTTTTATAAATACTACGATTAAATTCTTAAAATAAATAAATTAATTAATCTCTGTTAAAGGGTACGATATACATTAAAAATATATTTATATTAAGCATGGCTGAGACGGAGGATATAATCCCGTTCGGGGTGAGCACTCACAGAGTTCCAGCTCCACGAGTAAGACGAACATCTCTACACATAACTAGTTTTAAAAATAAAAATTAAAAAAACTGAAAAATAATTAAAAGAATAAAAGCATATTGAGCATAAAAATAAAAGATGGGAAGAGTGATAGTGAATGTTTTTTAATTGTATAGTTAATTATTGTTTCTTAAAATAATTAATAAAAAATCAGTCAATTCAAAGCCTTAATTTAGAAACTAAAATTGATGGTAAATTCGCTGTGGGACTGTGCGTGGGTAGACATGCACGTGACGCAACTCCATAGGTCACGAGGGAAAGGTAATATTCGAGTGCTTTCAATATTACAGCTAACGCTAACCAATCAAACCTTATGATTTGATTGGTATCCTATGATCTTTCTACTCTCATCTTTGACTTTCTTTTCCCCCAAAATTTCTATATTTATTTCAATATTTCATTCTCCTTTACTGTTAATGATTGTTCGAGTCTTGTATGAGTTAATTAAGAGGAAGATCATGAGTATATATATGAGAAGATCTCGTATCGATTGTTGAGATAAACGAATGTCAGCGAAAACGTTGGGCCTCGAAGGGGTGGATTGCGAGATCTCACATTGGCTGGGGATGAGAACGAAACAATATTTATAAGGGTGTAGAAACTTCTCCTTGCTAGATGCATTTTAAAAACTTCGAAGGAAAGCGCGAAAGGAAAAGTCCAAAAAGGACAATATCTGTTAGTGGTGAGCTTGGGCCGTTACAGTTGGTATCAAAGCCATACACCGAGTAGCATGTTAGTAAGAACGTTGGGTTTCAAAGAGGGTGGATTGTGAGATCCCATATGGATTGGAAAAAGAAATGAATGTCAGCGAGTACGTTAGCCCTGAAAGGAGGTGGATTGTTAGATTCCACATTAATCTGGGAGGAGAACGAATCATTATTTATAAGGGTATAGAAACCTCTCCCCTAACATACACGTTTTTTAAAGAAAGCTTTAAAAAAGGACAATATCTGCTAGTTGTGAGCTTGAGCCGGGTGAGCGATACAATCTCCATTAGTAGAGACATTTTGAAAAACTAAAAGCAAAATCGTGAGAGGTTATATTCAAAGGGTAAAATATACGTAAATATTTATATTTTAAAAAAATTAGTGTGAATTAATATATCACTTCTACCATAACAATAATTATAACGATTCTAAGACAATCAATTTCAGTTAATTGTCGTAATTAGAACAATTATGGATGGGCCGAAATAAATAGCATTCCAGCCCATACTGACAACGGGCTTGGCCGACATGTCGGCGAGATCAAACAGTTGGGGTTGGTTATTGGTGGATTACCAACCACTGTACATCATTTGATGGGTCCCATCTCATTTCGTCAGCTAATTTCCAGGTCATTAATGCTTCTTTCTAATTAAAAAAAAAAAAAAAAAAGTCCGTGCGAGGCTGTGAGCAAGAGCTCCAGAAATCACGTGGGTTTATGCGTGACAGCCAACCAATAGCTGTCGATGGGGGTCGGTGTATTGGGAACGTGAAGCTTAATGATTGGTCTGTCTTCTTTACTCATGCTGGCATGGAGGGATTTTAATGGGCCTGTGATATTTCTAATAAACTAAATGGGCCCCACCAACTAATTTTGATGGGCCTAATGGGCCGATAAATGATTAATATGGGCCACTCTTGGCGGCCTTGTCCAAACGGAATGTCTTAGCAGTACCCAACGAACTCCGCCCGCAAGAAAAACCCGAAATGGGAAAGACCGCTGAACCGGAAGACCGAGTCCGTACGGTTGGTTTAAGCCATGCTTGATTTTGGGTTTTTTTTGGTAGTCGATTGGGTCGGTTTGGTTTTGGAAGAGTTTGGGTTTTTTTTGGGTACTTTATCCTTTCATGACACGTGCATTAATCTTCCCATAATACTGATAATTATTTATTTAATTTTTAATAGCTACTTTAATTATTTTTATTTATAATATTTATTGTAAAAAAAAATCAAGGTTATTAATGTAATTTTGAATAATATGTGATTGCTACACGGGAGAAGTTTCTATTATATATGAATAAGTTTGAGTGTTTTATCTCGATAATTGTTATAAACGATTTGATCCAAATAATTAATGCAAAAATATGTTAGCCAATGTATCATATACGATAAGTTTATATAAGACTAAACCATATACTATTTAATCTCTACATATAAATCTGCACGACACACATTGAGAATCAACTTGAAAGTGCAACATGCTAAATGACAACGTGGGTCGACACGAACAAGCTAGGACTGCAATCTGAGATAAGGAGAGACTTGGGTCATGCAGGAAGAGATTGGGTTGCACAAGCTCGCATGGTACTCTAAAAAATAGGCTCTAAATTCAATATTGATCGACGGAAAAAAAATCCGATCGAAGGAATTGGGTGAACCAAAAGTAGGTGATTAGGATTGCGTGAATCCTGACATTCCAACAACTTGTCGGGATTCACAAATTTTTTAACGACTACAGATTTTATAAAACTATTACATACTCAAACCAACTCTCACCCTTTTGAACGTCGAGTGTCACATATCCATCCAAATCATACGACTCTTCACCGTCATCAACTTTGCTTTAAGATTGTATCATAATTATTTTGAGATCGGATATTCAAATTTCTCGTGTGACGTTGAATCAATTTAAATCATCGATAAATTTTATTTAAAAAAAAAAAAACATATAATAATGGAGAAGGGTAGCGTAGTAATTAAACAATGGTTCAGTTTCTTGTGATTGACGCGGAGTTGAATGAAAACTTCAAAAAGTAAAAAACAAGTGAGAGAAACAGAGAAGAGGAGAGAGAACGAGAGATAGAGAAGAACGTGCATAGGGTTGCGTTGCAGAGAAGGAATGTCGTCCTCCAGATTTGGGGATTCCATCACGATATTGATGTGCGTGGCTCTCAGAAAAACCTCGCTAATCTTCCGTCACGTTTCGATCTTAATCACCGATCTCATTGCCGTCGCCGCCTCCGCAATCAGATTTTCCCGCTGGTTTCTCCGCCCAACCGTACAGCTTTCCGAAAGGTACTCTACAATGTCGTTGATGATTATTCGCAACGATCGTTGACTCTCGATATCATCGTCGCTCCTCCTGCTTCATTTTCTTTTCTTGCTGCTCACTTTGATTTGATTTTCAACAAATTTCAATAGGATTCTCGTTTTTTGTTTCTGCTTACTCTTTCGTGTTTGTTTGATTTTCTCTTGGAATTTGTGTAATCTGATGGAATTGATTGCGGTTTTTGAAGTCACTCCGATTTAGGAAGATGGAGTAGTTTCACTATTTTTTTTTTAAATTTTAAAAATAAAAATTAAATAATTACTCAACCAAACTTTGAATTATGCTCTAAACGAATCTATATCCTTTTTGAAAATTTGTATAATTTTCAAAGTGATGGTTGAAATTATTGTTATAATCAGATTTTATATATAAGTTGTCACGTCAATTTATGATGAAAGTGTAAATTATATCACTTATTATAGCTTCTAATTAATTTAATTTTGTTATTTTTTATGATGGGAGAAGCATAGAATAAGATTGGAAGGCCAAAAATTGATGAGATTTGGTGTTTGGTGTTTGGAGATTTGGGGTTTAGGGTTTAGGGTTTAGGGTTTGTGAGGTTTTTTTTTTCTCCCTTCTTTAAATATGGTGGGGACTGTGGCTTTCTGTGTTTCTTTTATTTATTTATTATTATTTAATATTGGTAGCTGAAACTTGTATTTTTATTTAAGTTTTAAGATAATATTTAAATATAATTCAATTAAATTGAAATAAAAAAGTGTTTTTGAAATTGACTTTAAAAAATAAAAAAATATTGTTAACTTACATTAGTTGGGTTAGGTTGAATTTGTCAAATATCATTAATATCCTTTATCCTAAAGATATAATAGGTTTGTGAAATCTATTGAACCTGAAATTTAAATTGAATTTTCACCCATAAAACTATAGTATTATTGTAGTTTTTTCTTCGATATTTATTGCTTTGAATACGTGGAAGTTAATTTTGTAAAGTTAGAAGTAAATGTTTAATAACAATGAATAAAATAAACTAAAATTTGTAATTGAAATAGCTAAAATGACAGCTGGATAAAATGTGATGGATATATTAGGTAAAATATTTGTAAATATGAATAAAATTATACGACGATATTTTTGAACTTAAAAGTAAATAATTTAAATTTTAAAGGGCAAGTTGTAAGTCATGGTTTCTTTCAAAAAATAAAAATAAAATCCATATCCATATAAAATATGAAATAATAGCAAAAATCATAAAGTTTAGATAAGCTTGAGTTAAATTAAAATAGAATAAAGTATACTATTCAACACATAATAAGTTAAGTGTTGAAGACTTGATTGAGTATTAAAATCAGATTAAATGAATTTAAAATCTGATAAAAAAAAATGTAAAAGAGTTTTAGAAAAATCAAATTTAAAATCATAAATACTAAATCATGGGACAAAATATAAGAGAGAGATAGACAGAGAGGGTGGGAGACATGCATTTAAGGCGAAGAGACAACGAGGCGTTGACTCATATAATGCCAACACAACCAACCAACCAACAAGTAGAAATCTCTACACAAACTTATATATTAATGCTTCCTATAACACAGCCTTCACTTCATACAAACAAACACAGATACACTTGCCAGTTTAGCTGCCTGCTTGCTTATTCATGATCACATGCCTGCTTATTCATGCTTTCTTCCCAACTTTCACATCTTACACATCGCGTAATCCATTGCATCCGCCACGAAATCTGTAACCAAAAAGTTCCAAATCACTCGACTTATAACTAGTTTGAAATGAAACTACTTAAAAAGTCATTTCAAATAGGTTTAGAAAACAAAATACCTGCATCTTCTTTGGTGAAGCAGAGTGGAGGAGTAATTCTAAACACGTTTCCATAGGATCCACCCTTCCCAATCAGCACTCCCAAGTCTATATTCCAGAGTAAAACGTCAATGATAAGTAGAGTCAATAAATAATATATCATCTTGTTATGATATGTAGTTGTTGAGGATTATTGGAAGAGTAGTCCCACATCGGCTTATTAAGGGGTTGATCATGGGTTATAAGGAATACATCTTCAATGGTATGAGGTCTTTTGGGAAAACCAAGAGCAAAGCCATGAGAGCTCGTGCTCAAAGTGAACAATATCATATACTAATGTGGAGGTTCGTAATTCCTAACATGGTATTAGAGTCATTCCCTTAACATACCCATGTCAATAGAATCCTCAAATGTCAAACAAATAAGTTGGGATCCGAAAGTGTAGTCAAAAGTGACTCAAGTGTCGAATAAAGAGTGTACTTTGTTCGAGGGCTCTAGATAAGGAGTTGAGCCTAGATTAAGGGGATGCTGTTCGAGGGCTCTAGATAAGGAGTCGAGCCTCGACTAAGGGGATGTTGTTCGAGAGCTCCATAGGCCTCAGGGAATGCTCTATGGTGTACTTTGTTCGAGAAGAGAATGGTTGAAGATTGTTGGAAGAGGAGTCACACATCGGCTAATTAAGGGGTTAATTATGGGGTTTATAAGTAAGGAATACATCTCTAATAATACGAGGCATTTTGAAGAAATCCAGGACAAAACCATTTGAAACTTTGAGGACAATATCACACCATGGTAAATGTTCGTAATTTATAACAGAAATCTATATTGTTTAGTGTGGCTAACCTTTCATATGGTCCATCACATGCAAAGTTTCAGCTTTTGCAGGCGTTTTCAGCTCACGATCAGTCACAAGTTCAACACCTAGCATCAGTCCTCTTCCCCTCACATCTCCAATAACTGCACGGTTTCAAAATAGGAAATCTAATCTTCAACAATCAACCAACCAAAAACCATTTTCTTTCAACATTTCAAATAGGCAAGTAACCATTTTCTTACTTTCATATTTGTCCTTCAAAGCAATGAGCCTATCTTTCAGATAAGTGCCAACGACATGGGCGTTCTCCTGAAGCTTTTCCTTTTCAATCACTCTCAAGACAGCCAGTCCAGCAGCAGTACAGACAGGGTTTCCACCAAAAGTATTGAAATAGCTCCTACGGGTCAAGACCTCTGCTATCTCAGGAGTGGTTACTACAGCCCCAAGGGGAATGCCATTGCCAATGCCCTATGTAGAAAAAAACACAAAGGAAATAATTAGAGATTAGCTCATGCCATGCATCCACGCAGATAAATTCTAACTCAGAGGGAAGAGAAATTTAACCTTTGCCATGGTCACTATGTCAGGAACAACACCTTGGGACTCGAATCCCCAGAAGAAGCTCCCAGTGCGGGCTAATCCTGACTGAACCTCATCGGCAATACAGAGTCCTCCTGCTTTCTTTATGGACTTATACACTGCAGGCAAGTAACCAGGGGCTAATTCAACGATACCCCCAACTCCCTGTGTCGTAGCAATAGTAAAATTTTAATTGAGAACCAGAACCAGTCATTTGAATGTACTTGAGAGAGAAAGAAATGTTACCTGTATTGCTTCAGATATAAAAGCAGCAACTTGACCGGTAGTTCCAAATTCAATCAAGTCTTCCACATCTTTTGCATACTTCTCGCCGTCGGCACCAAATATACCTCTGTATGGATCTGGGTTTAAAGCATGATGAACTCCACTCTGTTTCCATGATTAGTAATGTTGTCAAACAATCATCCTTATGATAATTAGGTATGATGTGTTTTATTGCTAGATAAAGTCATGGAAGTTCATCCCCTTGGATTAAAAGAACAAGTATGATGAACAGTGACCCATACCTTATCAAGTTATCTTAAACTTACAGATAAGGTGGGCACAGACGAAAATTGCACGGATTTCTCAATTTTTTTAGTACAACAAAACTGGGACGATGATAACGACGAAATTGATAATGTAAACAAAAATATTTTATAGAGTTCTAACAACTTTTTGTAGAGAACCACGTCTTCGTTTCTTTAAGGGATAAAAATAGCGGTCGTAATCATCGCCACATCATATTAAGATATGGAACTAGAAGTCGCCATCTCAATACACTTATATAGTATTGGGGAACGACAATAATTTTCCCAAAGGTAAAGCATAAACAACTTAAAAACAAGCGGCAAGAAAAGCAGTAAAGCACAATCAGAAGCACTTTGGCCTAAATAAATACCCAATTTGTATTCATAAAAAAATGACAAATGAAAAGACAGAGGTGACTTAAACCTGTATGACATTGAACTTCCAGATGCTCTGTGCGGTGGCCCCCATGGTCCCGGCTGCATTTCCATGATAAGCATTCCTTAGCGATATTATGTCGTGGCATCCAGTGTAAAGTCTAGCCATCATCATTGCAAGCTCGTTGGCTTCCGTCCCAGAATTGGTGAAGAAGACCACCTAACCAAATCGGAAGCTCCAAATGTTACTCAAATACTCAACTTCTTAGCTATAGTGGATCATCATCATTATTATAAACACGAGTTATAGATCGAGGACTTGTGTTTGATATCATTGATAGCGAGGAAAAAAAAAGGGTAACAATTACCCAGTAAGTGCAATTCTAGTTATATTCATTTGATTCTTCTAGCTAAAATCCAAGTGGTTCATTTACCTAAATGCATGATAATTTACAGAACCAAACCACATGGCTCTTGTCTCATCAAGCCAATAATTGCAACATTAAAATAGAACATATAAGACAAGACAAGCTAGCTAGGTAAAAAAGAAACATGTTCATCTTTAATTTAAATACTGCTGATTCATATCGCTGGTGATGTAAAGTGCCAGAATACATCGAGATTCCATCATACATTATATATATCTTATTGCTTGATTTATAATACGTATATGAATGTCATACGACTCTGTTTTTAACACTATAATTCATTGAACTACAACTGTAAATACGACAACCAAAGAGCTTGTCTGTATCTTATATGGCCTAAAATTAATGTTGGCAGATGGCTTCCACTATAAATTATGTGATTTCTATTGATGACTAATAGTTAAAAACAAGCAACAGTGAAAGCGTTAATATCATTCTTCTTTCCATGTATCACTAATTTTTCTGGGCGAGGAATAAGAAAGCACTTACGAACCTTAAGATTTCCGGGTAACTTCGAAGCCAGAGCTTCAGCAAAATCGGAGACGGCTTGGTTGAGATAGAGAACAGTGGAGTGCTGCAAGCGCTTGGTTTGATTGACGATCGCGTTCACAATATCCGGATGACAGTGTCCACAGTTAACCGTCGCGATCCCGCCGAAAGCGTCCAGATATCTGCGCCCTTTGTCGTCGAATAAGTATTGCATCTTTCCATCTACCACAAGCAACTATAGAAATAGACAGTCCAAAAGAATTAGTCCTCCCAAATAAACACGCAGATAGATGAAGCAACGTGATAGAAAGAAACAGAAATCAAATCAGATCGATTTCTCTCTCAATCAAATTTCTTACGGAAAACAAGCAAAAATAGAGAAGGAAATCAGAACAAATACGAGTGTACGTAATTACAAAACCTAAATGGAGGCAAAACGGAAGCATAGATCCTCCGAACGATCAGTAGGAGACAAATTAACCATTCAAAACCCGAAAAACTCAATAAAAAGTTCGAAATCGTAATTCGAAAAACAGAATTAGACAGAAACACAAAATGGACGATCCTATCCTATCATCGACACACACACACACACAAACATACATATAAACATGTTTAAAAAAAAAACAATAAACATAATATAATCGAGGATTCTCACCGGCTTCTGGTAGTAGTTACACACTGACGGGCTAAGGAACTCCTTCCGCTTGGCGAGGATCTCATCGGCGGAAGGGCCGTTGTAGGGCGGAGGGGAGTAATCGAAGGGCGGAATTGAAGGAACAGCGACGTCATTGTGAAGAGTAGCCTCCTTATGAGCGGACTGAGAGAAGCAACGGAGGCGGGAAAGGGATTTGAATCCTGAAAATCTCTTGAGAACGAAGCTCTGCATTGAAGCGATTGTCGGGTTCTTCTGTCTTCTAAAAAATTCAAGAAATGTGCCTGAATTACAGCCAGAGAGAGAGAGACAGAGAGAGAACGAGAGACAGAGAAAACGAGCAGTGAACTGCGATGGCCAAACCACGGAACGTTTATATAGGGAAAGCGGTGGAGGGAAGGCAGCGTGCTGAGTCAGAAATTACTTATTTTATCATTTAAATTTAATTAAATATATTAAACAACCAACTCTTCTTTATTTTAGTTTTCGTAATTTTAAATCTACCAATTTAATTTTTCCTATAAATTTTACAAACGTATTAATATTATACTTTTCCAAATATAAAAATTATATTATTATTATTATTTTATAATTTAACTAAAAATTACCATTAAATTTTTAAAAACTATATTTCACTTTTGAAATTACACAAACTAAACTGTAATTAATTTTTAAACATATAAAGTAAAATAGTAACACTTATAAAAAATAATTTGAACTATAGGCCTAAA
Organism: Cucurbita moschata; assembly: GCF_002738365.1. Taxonomy (NCBI): domain Eukaryota; kingdom Viridiplantae; phylum Streptophyta; class Magnoliopsida; order Cucurbitales; family Cucurbitaceae; genus Cucurbita; species Cucurbita moschata. Next base: position 3,760,991 of record NW_019268531.1, read on the forward strand.
ATATAATATAAGTTAAATTATAAATTTGATTAATTTTTTTAAATTATATTTATTTAGTTTTTTTTTATTAAATAGATTCACATCTTTAAATACTAAATTATCATGATTTATGATAAATATCTTTTAGACATAAAATTTAAAGTATATTAACGAGTTAAATGAATAAAACCATTATGGATAGAGAATATATTAAATAATTAATAATCGTGAAAAGAAAATTCAAACTCATAACGTAGAATATATTAAATAATTAATAATCATAAAAGAAAATTTAAACCCAATTTATAAATTATGTGTTAACTATCTTTTAAAGGATATTTTTTTTTAGTATTAAAGATAAGTAATTAATTGAATCGAAGTAAACTGAATATTTATTTTTATTTCATAAATTGTCATAAATAGCTCTTTTGTGATTCGTATTTATTCAAAAAAAAAATCTAAAATTTGTGTGTGAGATCTTTTTAAAATTATACCGTACGTAGTAGCCTAAAGTGAACAATATTTATTAGCGGTAAATGTAAGTTTGAGCTGTTTTTTTTTTTCCATTTAGAACTAATTCAAAATCACTTAATCGAGAATATACGCTTAAAAAAATTCGTATTAAATAAAAGTAATTGAAAAATGGGTTAAAACCTTATGTATATATAATAAAGAAATGGGTATAAAACAAAAACCAAGGGGATGAATAATAGGTGTAAATTTATTAATTTATTACTTAATCGACATGACTTGGCTGTCACGTATTTCCGTGAAAGTCCAGAAAATACAATGCTTTGATTGGAGGGTCACAATCAAACCTGTCACCTCAGGCACCTTGTGGAATTAAGAAATAAAAATAAAAATTAAAAAAAGGTAAACGGCCACATCAGGCCTTTGATGAGATCGACAGCTTTGAGATGTCGATCAGAGAGTGGTTGGATGGGAATATTCGCCAAATCATCGTATCCTTTTTGACACGTGGGATGTTTATTTATATTTATAGAAATATGCTAATATTATCCCATTTTACAAACTAAAATAAATTATATAAAAAAAAAAATTGACCTTTTAAAAAATTACCAAAAAATTGTAATATTATTTAATTTACTAATGAGTTGAGATATATACCTTTAATAACAAAAATGAGAGGTTGAAATTACAGTCAAATTTTCATTTACTAAGGGAGGGTAAATTCATTAGCTTGACTACTTTACATCGGTCAACAACAACGCATACACTCGATCTAGATGAACACAAAGAACATGATAGAAAAAATTCAAAGAGAATATTGGCTAAAGAATTTGTATTCATGACTCTAAATATGTACAAAGAGAATACAAAAGTACCTGAGAAAATATATATGATTTAACTTATTATATATAGTTTTATCAGATATAATCATCTACTGATAACATAAAAAGTATATGAGAGAATATATATAGTTCAACTTATTATATATAGATTTACCAGGTATAACTATCTACTCTATATATCATAGTTATTTATTATTTATGACAATTTACTTTATTTGTCATTTACCATATATAACTTTACTAGTTATAACCGTTTATTGAGATATAAATAAGTAGCATGCTCCAAAACCCTAACACCATCCACACTTTCTGACTCGGTCATCTTGTACTCACAAGTAGAAACTTTTGAAAAGTGGTTTCCACTTTCTCGTCTCGACCCTAGGAAAGGAAAGTTCTTCATTACCATTGCTACAGTAGTTGCCAGAGCACCGAGTGAATTTGAAATGGATCTGCTCTTTTTTCTTATATCGCATGCGCTTCTTCCAGAGAGGGACTAAGTACATAGACAAGGCGGTCTCGGGAATGAAAGTCCATTCCCTCGTGCTTGAAAAAAAAAGTTCAATCTTGTAATACGATAACGTAGATGAAATTTGACAGCCTACCGAGAGAAAACCGTAATTATTCAAATATTTGGCCACCTAAATATGCCACTTTAAATAATTAAATCTCGTAGATATTAGTGGATTTCATGTGTGTCTAACTACACTTCTAGTGATATATATACGTGTCATAAAAAAATAGAAAATCCAGCTATTATTTATTATATAAACATTTATTTGATAAAATATCCACATCATTCTCATATAGCATAACAAATTTATTACCATGGTAAGTAATATTGGAAATATTTTCCATTTTGAGAAGGAGAAAAAATATGCGTAAATGGGACGAGTTAGTCGATATCGAGCTACTGCAATAAATTTCGGCGGTTATATCTGCAACTCTGTCACAAAGTTTATAGAAAAATTTGGTGTGTTCTACAATAAAATTCGAAATTTTGTTTGGTATAACTTTAGCCGAGAAGTTAACTTAAACATAGTTTAATAATTATAAGTCAACTATCTTCCACCACGAGACAAGAAATAAAAATTTAAAATATTGAGTTTGAAAATTAGTGGACTAAGTGCAACTAAACCCGAGAAAGTATGATTTAAAATTTATATTTAAGTCAAGACTACCGAGAAAAAATGATTTCATGAAAACAACGCCACCATTAACTTTTAGTCATTTGTTTTTCGGTTGAGCTACTCCATCTAAACTTACCTATTTTGTAAATTTCTTTATTTATTATCTATTTGTATTCAAAATATAAGTAGAATTTTGGAAGAAAAAAACATGAAAATTCTTTATTTTTTAAATCGAGGTAAATTAAGAGGGGTAAACTCTGAATACTAAATATGATCTCAAAATAACAAGGGTGAAGGTCGGCCAGTGAGACGATGAGGTATAAGCTTCATCGTCGAGAGAGAAACATTTCGGATTACCAGCTAAGACCCCTAAATAACCGTTCAGTGATAAAGGAGGTAGGGATGCAAAGACAAATAGGAGGTTTACCTAGAAGCAGCCACCCTTAAAAGAGTGCGCAATAGCTCAATGATCGAGCGTTCTTACACCGAAGATAAACGGGGCTAAGTGATGTGTCAAAGCTGTGAGATGTAAAAATGCATCGATAGGAGAGCATTCCGCTTTAGAGGGAAGCACCCGTGTGAATAGTGATAGACGAAGTGGAGGTGAGAACATCGACTTGAGAGACTAAACTTAGTTTGCCACATCATCATCTATTCATCACAATATCAAGTTTAGTTTTTCATTCTCGTTAATTGAAATATTTAAAAATCACGATTCTCCGTAAAAATATGATTTTGGAGACTAAACTTCAACTGCCCTCTAAAAGCAAAATCTACCAATCATCTACAAATTTCTCGTGCAATTCTCTTTGTAGGAAACACAAACACTTTTTATTACAAGACAGTCTGCACTTTTCTTTACTTGAGCATGCTTGAGATTTCTTGAGATGAAAACTGCAACAACTCAAATCCACCACTAGCAGATCCGTTTTCGCTCGTTACATATTATTATCAGTCTCACGGTTTTAAAACACGTTTGTTAGAGAGAGGTTTTCACATTCTTATAAGAAATGTTTTGTTTCTCTCTCCAACGACGTGGGATCTCACAATCCACCCGCTTGGAAGGGGGAACGAAACATAAGGGTGTAGAAACCTTTCAATAGTAAACGCGTTTCAAAATCGTGAGGGAATATTTACTGCAAATGGTGGCGGAGGAGATATTTTAAAGAAAACTAGATAATTTATTCTTAAAACACCTATATATATATATTTTTTTTTGGAAATAATTAGGTATTTTTATTTCTAAAAAATCTAAATGGTTTTATTATAAATGGTCCATATAATTATTGGGCTTTTAAGTTTATTGGGCTCATTCAAATAATAATAATACAAGAAATTAAAATCATAAAAGGATTAAAATGGGCTGTTCCCTCCAGATTTTTAAAAAGTCTTGGCTAGGGAGAGGTTTTTACATTAAACAATATTTCGTCCCCTCTCTAATCAATATGGGATCTCACTGTTGGATGATGGAAGTCCCACATCGACTAATTTAGGGTGTGATCATGGGTTTATAAGTGAGGAATACTAACTCCATTGGTATGAGGCCTTTTGGGGAAGCCCAAAGCAAAGCCATGAGAGCTTATGTTTAAAGTGGACAATATCATACCATTGTGGAGAGTCGTGTTCGTCTAACACTCACAATCCGCCACCTTTAGAGCCCAATATTTTCGCTGACACTCGTTCTCATCTCCAATCAATGTGGGATCAAATTTAGGAACCAAATAAACACATATAAAAAACTAAACTTATAATATAACAAAAAATAAGGCACTTGGATTCATTTAAATCTTTGAGGTGAAGTCGTAACAAGTGAGTCGTAATGGAACCTGTGGCTGGATTGAATCTTTTCGGGCATTAATTTTAGGAAGAAAATAATAATTGGGTAAAATAATAGAAAATTTCCCACGAAAAAAAGAAAAAAAGGGTTTTATTTATTTATTTATCTATTTTTTAAATAAATAATAAAAAATAGCCCGTGAACCCTTTCATATTATTAGCCAGCTGTCACATCAGACAACCGAGAGGACTCAACGACTCGAAGTCCCCTCAACTGCAAGGGCCCCACTAGTTCAAAAAAATCAATGATTTTGATTGATTTTATAAATTATTTCTTTTGTCTTTTTTTTTTTTTTTTTTTAAATTTTAATATTATATATATAAATGACTTTGTATCACAATCAATTAATCCAATCCATAACACGTGTGATGCACGTGATTTTATCATTTTATTTTACTACATAGAAAAAAGTTTTACGAAATAGACTTTGACCTCTCGGTTAGATCGTAGTGTTTCATATCTATGGTCTAGTCATTTCGAGTCGAATAGTTGTAATAGGGCAAAAGATATGATTTTTTTAATGTATTTCTACTGTTAGATCGTGATGTTTCATATGCATGATCCAAATCACACCCATACACACTGGAAGATGAAATTATTAACGGAGAAACCTCGTTAAAAGGGTTGTAAGGAATATTTTCATAAATCGATTACATTTCTAAATATATATGACAGACATTATTCTCGGATTTCAACGACAGATGGAGTCAATCTTATTACCCTCATCAGATCAGTTCAGGTTGGCGCACGACGCCCTCAGAGAAAGAATGTTTCCAGAGATTTTCAAAACTAACGAAGAACTAAAGCCCTGATCACGGATCAAGATGCAAAGCAGAATGCAAAAGAGAATCAGTGGTCAACTCAACATATAAACGGATAAGACTGAAGAATAACAGTTGATCTCCCAGCTGGAACTCCTTTTTTAGTTTTCGAAGATCAGTTGTGCCTAAAGTCAAACATCTTTTATTCATTACACGAAAAAGAAAGAGAAGTTCTATACGTTAATACACAAAAAAAATCACACCTACCACACACCAAGTCTATAGTTTCTAAGCTGAGTTTATGGACTTTTAAGAGTTCGACTAGTATACAAGTTCATTCACGTTGCCCTACTAAGATATGTATATAAGTCTATGAGAGCTCATTGCTAGCAGATATTGTCCTTTTTTGGGTTTGGTTTTTCCCTCTCCAACAAATGGGGGACAGCGTTCTTGCTTGCACGCTGCTTAGCGTCCGACTCTGATACTATTTGCAACATCTCAAGCCCACTGCTAGTAAGTATTGTTCTCTTTGATCCATTACGTATTGTCGTCCGTCTCACAGTTTAAATACGTGTCTACAAGAGAGAGGTTTCCACACCCTTATAAAAAATATTTCATTACTTTCTCCAACCAAAGTAAGATCTCACAATCCACCCCCGACCCAACATCCTTATTAGCTGGACGGTTTGATTAGATATAAGATTTAAATATTTATAATGTCACACACAAATTTGTAGCTATATTAATGAATAGTAATACTCATATGAATGTAGAGGATATCACGAGGGACATTTCCAAATAAAAATACTATTTGCATTAATTTAATATTTGTTTTTTATTTTCTTTTTTCTACTTGATTTGACAACGAATCAACCACTTTAAATATATTTATTTATATTTTTTAAAATCAGCCACTTTAATTGCTAGTTTACAACAAAACATTCTCTAATTATGTCGTTTAACTCCAAAGGAATTATATAATATATAATTAATTAAGCTTTCTCATAATAAACAAATATTAATTATTTAAATATTTATAATATTAAAAAAATTGTTTTTCTTAATGCGTTTATAATGGTTGTCGGTTGCGTGTGGAAAGTTAAAATTTTCAATATTTGAAGAGATACGTCCAATAAAAAAAGGGCAAAATAGTAATTTACTAAACGATGAAAGAGAACAAATCGAAAAAAAAAAAAAAGTTAAATTGTTGTCTAGTTTGGCTAGTTATGTATCGTACCCCTCTCTGACAACCCATCCTTTTTTGGAGTCCAACGTTCTCGTTAGAGTCACAATTGTACTCTTGCGATAGCGGGATAGCGATTGTACGACACTTGTTCTAACCTAACAAACATGTCAACTGTTGGCGTATGTTCGGGTCTTGAATCACGTTTGGAAGAAATGTTTTAGAAAACGTGAGCGATGAAATAAATTTGAAAATGATTTGAAAGAATTAAAGAAAGCAACGTTATATGACTATAAGCAAATAAAGGAACACCACGACTCGTTAGAAATAAGTGATAACTAATCATATCATGGTATATTTTGGGGCATTTTAGTCGTAAGGAGTAGACATGATTTTGGTGAACGGTCATACACTTATATTGACATAACCTGAAATAGTAAAAACATATATACGATGAAAGTATGTAAAAAGAGGTTTGGAACAGGCATGCAGTCATGGACAACACGTTATGGACAAGCATAACCGTGACAACCGACACATTTCCTAGTGTCTGGTTTTGATAGCATGTGTAACAACTCAAACCCCACCTATAGCAGATATTGTCTGCTTTGACCCGTTACGTATCGTCGTCAGCCTCACGTTTGTAAAACATGTCTACTGTGGAAAGATCTTCACATTCTTATAAGGAATGTTTCATTCCCCTCTTCAATCGACGTGGGATCTCACAAACATGGACAAAAAATAAGAACCCACAAGAACTCCTCAATAGAAGCCACAAGCCAAGTAAAACAAAAGTGGAACACATCATACCTAACGACCTAGAAATCACTGAAAAACATAAAGTAGAATCACGAACATGAGAATTACACTCGAGCCAAGATTAATATTGATGACATCGTTCCTAAGGTTTCACCGACTCGATTCGTCTCTCAAAATTCATGAATTAAATCACATATTTTCCATTAAAGTAATGATTAAAGAAGAAAATTAACAAATTTGTTTTTAATTTAATTAGCTTAGTGGAGTTTAAGGGAATGAGTTGGACGTGAGATGAATAATCAATCTTTTTCCTAAAATAATAATAAAAATAAATAAAAATTATACACAAATTAATCAAATCAATTAATCTCTATAATTGCCATCTTGTTCTTATTGTAAAATTCAAAATCCCTATTGGCCCTTCTCAACAAAATGTTATATCCACCCAAATTAATTCATTTTTATTTAATTCCATACATTTATACTATTTTTCTTTCTCACGATGTAACCACTCAAACCTATTGCTATTGCTAACAGATATTGTCTTTGACGGGCTTTCCCTCAAGATTCTAAAAACGCGTATACTAGGGAGAAGTTTCCGCATCTTCAAGCCGACGTGGGATCTCACAATCCACCCCTGCAGGGTTTAGTGTCCTCACTAACACTCGTTCTTCTTTCGGGTTTCCTCTCAACATTTTTAAAACGCGTCTACTACGGAGAGGTTTCCATACCCTTATAAAAATATTTCGTTTCCCTTCCCAACTAATGTAATATCTTCGTATCTCGTGTTTGAAATGGGTAAAAAATAAAAAATAAAACGAAGGAGAAACGAGCAGTAAGTCAAGACGACAAATCTAATCAAACTGTATCAAATAGTTCGTGAATATGAATTGTTTCGGTATGGTTTGATTAACTCGATGTTTTTTTTATTTATTTATTTATTTTTTTTTTTTTGTATGGATTTTGTAAGGGGAAAAAAGGAAATAGGTTGGAAGGAAGTCAATTTTTGGGGTTGTGATGGAAATTGTTTGGTTGTGATGATTAATTGGTACGCACGTGAGTAGGTGGGCACGCATGCGGCACTCAAGATAATATTTAATTAATAATAAAATATTATATGAAATTAAATAAAAAAATTAAATATTTGAATTATTTATTGTAGAATTAAAGACTAAAATAAAATATTTAAAAAAGAATTTTATGGGTGAAAATAATAATAATTTTAAAAAATTATTATTTAAGAATGAGGGGCAGGGAAAATAGCGGTCAACCTCTTTGTATGGGAAGGGAAGGTCCAAGAAGACTGGGGCAGGGTGAAAAGGTCAGGCGGCACGTGCATGAAAAGAGGTGGAAGTGAAGCCAAAGGTGTTCAGTGGAGGAATCTGCACGTGATGAGAGAGAAACAAACTTCGAAATGGCATTTAGCTGTCAATCCCTCCAATACTCTCTCACGGGGCACCGTCCTCCTCCTGCCCAAACTGACCCAAAAAAAAAAAAAAAAAAAAATTTAAAAACCCGAGACTCGTAATAAAGATCTATTTAAATTAAATCTATTTATTCGTGGGCTGAATAACGAATTTTATCGTATAATATATGTGACACTCGAGTAAATTAGTAATATATGAATGAACTAACATCACATTCATTTTAGGTGAGAAATTTTAAAAACCTGAGAAAAATTTAAAAAAATTAAAAAATAGATGGAAAAGAAATATTTTCAAATAAGGACAAAATTTGAATTACTCATGCAAAAAGTAAAAAAAAAAAAAAAAAAAAAAAAAAAAAAAAAAAAAAAAAAAAAAAAAA